>NW_016107367.1:7518020-7520980 GCF_001604975.1 Cebus imitator | reverse complement strand
GTGTTCCACAAGCCAGTGGGCAAATTCTTAGCTGTTTTCTGTGGAGTCTGGGCCTGGCAGAGAGCCCACTTCATGACTGGCTGACTGCCAGATGGTGCCAAGGGCATGGCATCCTGGCAGTCAGCCTCCTGGTGAAGACCGCCACCCTCTGGAGGGTTCCCCACCCCAGGGCCTGGGAAAGGAATGCAGCTGCACCCTACATGGGTCCCATTTACAGGTCAAAAAATCGAGGCCAAGAGAAGCAAAGTGGAATTGTGGCTGAGCAGGACATCAAATCATTTTGGAGTTGGTCGTGATCTTTGAGGCCGGCCAGTGCCCAGTGCCCAATGCTGGCAGCAGTCCACCTGGAAATGGACAGTTTGTCCTCACACTGCCTTGCTGCCCACCAGGCATGGAGGACGTGGCTTTCTCCTTGTGCGTCTGTCTTCCCTCTTAGAAGCCAGGCCCAGAGTCTGAGGTCTGGGCATGACCCCTAGATGTCTGCCCCTTTATTTGCTTCTTGGTTTCTGAAGCTGGTATGGAATTTTAATGCAAGCAGAGAAAGGAATTGAGTAGCAAGTTATCAGAGCAAACTAGAACGGTTGTCAGGATCTGGGCGGGGAAATTGATGGGCCCGAGTTCAGGAGCTCCAGGGCTCCTGAAATGCACCTTCAGGTCCCAGGAAAGCCTTGCATCCTGGTTCTCGGAGCTCCTAGTGCACACTTAGGCACATACATCACTTAGCGCAAACCACCTCGTGAGATACCATTGCTGGCTCTGTCTCCTTCCCTCAACTGTCTGTTCCCTGGATCCTCAGTACCTGGGGTGAACCTTGCTTGGCGCCTGGAAGTCACTCCTGGCCTGTGAGTGGCCGGATGGGGTGCAGTGTGCGAAGGGACTGGTGCCCCGGTCAGGCTGGCTGCGCTTTTGGGGTAGCCTGGCTCTCCCGACTGTTTCTCACCTTATCAAGCAGGTTCTCCTAGATGCATGTGAAGCTGACGACAGCCCTGCTGGCTGACTTCAAAACAGTAAAACCTTAAGGGCTTTATTAGGCAGATCTATAAGTACAGTTCCTGCTCATAAAATGCATCCATCACAGCCCCGCGGAACATAAAGCAATTGTTTGCAAACTTTCCCAGGTTATTACCGCCAAACTTAGTGAATATATGTATTAGATAATCCTGGGAGGTCCATAAGTGATTGCAGTTTCGGGCAGAACTAATCTACCTGCTGGTACATTTCATAGGTTTTGCCACCTTACTGACTCTCGTTTTAATGAAAGAGGAGAGCAAAGCTATAAAAACTATTCTCACGGGTTGGGGACCCGACCAGATGATGGTTATCAAAACAGTGTCTATGAGTTATATGTGGCTATTCAGGGTAATTATTATTAAGACATTTTGAGCATCTGACCTCAATTCCTTTTGTTTTCCTGGGAAAGAACCTAGTACCTCCCAGATCCTGCTGCACTTGGCTGACGACACCCAGTGCCTACAATCTCACCATTGAAATGGCAGTTCTTCAACAGGATTTTGGTGGCTGCCACAGTCATTTTGGGGGACGTGCACCTTTTATTAGAAGCTGTTTTCAGAATCAGATTGTGAGGCGCTGGACGGACCTGGATTGAAATCTGAGTTTATGCCCAAACTCCCTGTGTGATTCCTGGACAATTTGCTTCAGCCCTTGTGAGTCTTGTTTTCTCTTCTGAAAAATGGGCATAATAACAACAATTAATGGTCACCCCAGCTTTTATTAATATATGCTGGATGCTTACGGGGGTGAGGACCCTGTGCAATAAGTCCTTCCCACACTCTTCCACTGAATGTGCATAACAACTTGATAAAGAAGTCACTTTTATTATTCCCATTTTACAGACGAAGATACTGAGGCTTGGAGTATTTATTGGTGCATGCAAAAACACCTCAGATAGTGGTTTCGAACAGGAGTAATCACTCATTTTGCCCAGCTAGGTGGTCTTGCCATGGGCCTCCTGTGAGGTTGCAGTCAGACCGTGGCTGGGGCCGGAATCATCTGGGAGGCTTCCTCACTCGCATACCTGGCACCTTCGTGAGAAGAAGCACACAACCTGTGGCTGAGATGCTCCATTGCTCTATGGATGCTCCCTGTGACTGGGTAGCTGTACTGCCTACCTGTAGCCTAGGGCTCCATTGCCCCAAGAGAGAGCAAGCAGTTGTAGGGGGTGGGGGTGTCTGTCTGTATACTCTTTGGTGATCAAACCTCAGAAGTCACATAGTATCACTTCTGGCGTATCGTTGGAAGCAAGTCCCTAAAGCCAGCCCATATTCGAGAGGATGGGGGGCAGCTAGACTCCATCCTTTGATGGGAGGAGTGCCGAGAGATGCCAGTACATTTTATGTCACTGCGGAGTGCTTAGGTGACTTGCACAAGGTAGACCACTGGAAGGCAGCAGAGTGGGGTGTCAGATCCTGAGCATGGCCCATCACCCCTTTGAAGTGTAAAATGTTAATCACCGTAGGCTCCTGACACAGGACCTCCGTAAGCATGTGCGCTACTGCCTCTTCAGATGTCCTTTCTGAAGAAGGAAGCAAAGCCGTGTGCAAGTCCAGGTGCTGCTCCTCAGGTTCAGAGAGGCCTTGGTACCGCCCTTGGGGCAGACCAACTCCCTGCCCCTCCCCTGCTGTCCCTGGCCTCCCTCCCCTTCACCTGGAACCACATTCTCACTTTCTTGGATCCTGGGCCTTTTCCTCCATAAAAAGAAAAATTAAAAATTATTTCTTAGGACTCAGCTGATATAAAGATGAACATATTAATGTGTATATTTAAAACTTTTCTCCTACCTAGAAGTTCATTGTTTTCCTTCTGATTTTAAATTGGAACCTGTGGGCCCTGGTTACTGTATGTGATGCATCTGAAGGAGAAGTTGGCTTGTCCTTCTCCCTCCACCCCCCATCACCTCCTCTCCCTCCCTCTCCACCCCCACCACCTCCTCTCCCTCCTTC
>NW_016107367.1:7509579-7517064 GCF_001604975.1 Cebus imitator | reverse complement strand
AAAAAAAAAAAAAAAAAACCTGACAAATGATTCTAAACAATGGAAGATTTTTTTCCCCCAAGAGATGGGGTCTCACTGTGTTGCCCAGGCTGGAGTGCAGTGGCTGTTCACAGGCACAATCACTGCACACCACAGCCTTGAATTCCTGGGCTCAGGCACTTCTCCTTTTCTAGCTTCCCAGCAATGGGAGATTTTTTATAAGAAATGGGCATTTCACGGAAATCAAAGCAAGAAGCATAGTCTGGCTTCGTGAAGGAGAAATGAAGCCATCAGTGACCGGGATGTCTTCCTTCCTCCCTGTCTGGAGCCCCAGGTCTCACCATCTGGCACCTTTTGTCTCTAACCTTCCTTCCCAACTTTGGGTTTTTCTTCTTGTCCTCTGAGCATATGACCAAGCAATGGTCACCCCAGCATGGCAGCCCCAGCCCCACATTTGTGTGACCTCAAAGCTCACGCCATCCCCCTGGGGCCTAAATTCCCAGGAGAGAAGTGGAGTGGCCTGGCTTGTGAGGAGCCCTCTGCTCCAAACAGCTGTGGCTGGGAGGTGGGGTCACATGGTAGGAAAGCTGCCTCTCGAGACTGTCGCTGGGGCAGGTTCCCCAGGTAGGGTGTGCAGGAGGAGAGAGAAATGGCACGTTCGGTATACCTTTGCCTCAAAACGAATTCATGGTTTAGGGTGGTGGTTGCCAGCCTTTGATGTCCACAGAAGAGGACATTTATGTAGTTGAGGAATTGGTATAAGACTGCCCAATTTTAATCCGCCCTCTCTCATCAGCATATGATAAATAATTTTAGACAACTGGAAGACCTTAATTTTGAAAGTATTTTAAATTTATTCGTGAATCAAACTAGTCACACGTAATGAAATTAATCAGAGTGTGTTGTTCTTGGTTTTCCCATTTCACCACTTACTCTGAGGCTTAGGTCACAGAGTCGAATCAGTCTGTGAGACCCACAGCTCTCAGAGTCCTCTGAGATCATTTCTAACAAAAATAATACAACCCAGACAGCAACAAAAAGAGTCGACCTGTGTCTGGAGCCAGCCAAAGTTGCGGGACAGGGAAACGACATGATCTAGTCTGTGATTTAGAAACATAGCCCTTCAGCCATGTGGAGGTTGGACTAACATTCACAAATTAGAAATCTGTGCTGGCAAACACTTTTAAAAAGAGCAAATGTTCGGCGTATGCAGCCACACTCAAATTGACTGATTTCTGGAAGTGCATCCCCATTTAGAAGCTAGAGCCGAGGTCTCACCTTCTTGGGGGTTTTCCCTGGAGCTTGAAAGGAGCATGTCGCTTGCCCACCTCTGAGTCTGAAGACACAGGCTGGCAGCAGTCCTGTTCATGACGTCGACTTTGACGGTTGATTCTTTTCTTGGAGAAAACCACTTTCTTTTGGAATAACTTCTGCCCTCTCTCCACAAGAGCTCTGAGATTCATATGAGTTCTGTTTATAAAGCCTGTTCACAGGCACAGATCAAATTTAGCAAGTCTGGCATAGGCGGGCAAGGCTTACTGGCCCCAAATGGCAGATGAAGAAAAAGGCTCAGACTTGCTCAGGAGCCTGGCCAGGGCCGCACAGCTCCTAAGGGATGGAGCAGGAATTGGACCACAGTTTCTGCTGCCAAGTTCATATCCCTGTTACTATGTGCTCGCTACACAGGCAGGAGAGAGGCTCTTTCTGATCTTGGCTCTGGTGCCTGTTACGCATCCTGCTGGGTGCCTAGTCTTCTGGGGCTGCCATAGCAATACCACAAGCTGGGTGGCTTAAGACAACAGAAACGTGTGGCCTTGCAGTTCTGGAGATGGGAAGCCTGCAGTCCAAGTGTCAGCAGGGCTACATTCCATCAGAAGGCTCCAGGGGAGGAGTCTCACCTCTTCCTGGTTGCTGGTGGTTGCCCGCAGTCCTTGGCGTCCTTGGCTTGCAGCTACACCACTCCAGCCTCTGGCTCTGTCTTTGCATGACCTTCTCCCTGTGTGTCTGTTTGTCTGTGTCCAAATCCTCTCTTTTTCTCTTATGAAGAGAAAAACCTATTAGTCATTGGGTTTACTCACCCTGACTCTTGTGACCAAATTTTAACTTGATGACATCTGCAAAGATGCCATTTCCAATTAAAGTCACAGGTACTAGCAGTTGGGACTTGAGCATGTTTTTTGGGGGACACAGGTCCCTTATTACAATGAGACACTGCCAGGGGGGCCCTAGTGGACCATGCGCTTACCCAGAAGGTTCTGTGCCTGGTCAGTGCTCCCCCACCCCTGGGTTCTCCTCCGTCCCCTGCTCAGGCCCATGAGATGCTTCCAGGAGGGGCTGTGCACACGAGTCCCTCTGCCAGGAGGGGCATGAAGTCAGCTTCTGCCAGCCTGGGGACTGGCTGCACCTCTTTGGCATCTGTTTCAGATGCTGTGAGTGCGTGGCCTCAGTGAGTGGGTGGCAGTGCGAGCACATTGTGTGTTAGGGGAGCAGGGCCACCTCCGGCTGGATATGTCACCTTCCTTAGGGCTTCTGGCAGCACCTGGTGCATTACTGGGTCAGGGCATCATTTCAACTTCAGGGTGGCCGAGGAAGCTATGTTTGGGGAAGTGTCATGGAGCTTAGATATTCAAGCTGGACTGGTTCTTTTTCCACACCAAATGACAAGCATCTCTAGGGCAGGGATGCCTGCCCATCTCCCATTTCCCCTCCAGCAGTTTCAGGTGCATAGGAGCTGCCATGTTTCTGCAGTTTTAGTCCCACGTTGCTGTGACTCCGTGAGATTCCCCTGGGCAATCTCTTCACTCTCTGAGTACCCTGCAGGGCTGCTGTGGGGTTCCATGAGATGATGCATATTAAAGCCATGCACAACTTGAAATGCCCGCAGCTCTCCTTATTATCTGGGAGATGCCTGAGGACGAAGTGGCAGGACATGATTGAAGAATAGTGTTGAAGACAGCACCTTGATGGGTCTCTCAGTGCTGGGATAGGTGGCCATGTAGCCCAGTGGGATCCACTTATAGGAAGAGGTGGTAGATTTGGCCAAGGAGGTGGCCCCTCTGAAACTTGTTGCATTTTCAAGTGAGTTTCTGAAGATGCATCAAGCTTCAGATCTACTGAGTCTGCAGTAACTATGGCCAATGGGATGGGAAAATGTTCTCACGAGAGGAGACCAGAGACAGGGAACACGGACTCTCCAGAGAGTTTTGTGAGGTTCCCTGATAAGGACTAATGGAAACTTGAGGGATTGGGTATGGGGAGAGTGGGAGAGGTGGGGTGCAACCTGGGATCTTAGAAAAGAGGAAGCTTCCTTTTGGCAGCATGGGAGGCAGCCTGGGAAAGTCAGCATTGCAGGATGGGAATCCAGGGTTTTAGGAGAGAGAAACCTGGAGTAACCTGGCTGGGGAGTGACGTCAGCAGACCTAAGAATATTGACTGCTTGACCCTGAAAGGAAAAGTTTGCTGCAAAGTCGAATCAAAAGTTGTCAGGGGCTAACAGGGAAGGGGCTGCCCTCATGCCTTATGGCCCTAAGGGTTGGGTCTGTCCACGGGTCATGTGTGTGGCCCTGATTCCTAAAGTTACCTGGATGTTCCCTGAGAGCAGGAGCTGCTTATGAAAGACCATGGACCGCCCCCCCCCCAAGCAGCCAACAGAATGCCAGGGGCATAGCAGATGCTCAGTTAACAAGAATAGAAAAGACCCGTTGCCGGAGGCAGCTTTTGCTCAAGTGCTGGAGTTCTCAACCCAACTGTCTATGAGAATAATCTTCCCAGGAGCATTTGAAAATGCTCATGCCCGGGCCTCCTCACTTTGTATTAATGATTCAGTTGGTCTGAGCTGGAACCTGGCACCAGGCATTTTAAAAGCTACTCACGGACGCTGCATTCATTGTAAAGATTCACCACCAGCTCTGAATTGTGGCTGCACCATGTGGGCACATGCCCAGTCTTTCTGGGTCTGTTCAGTCATTTGCAAATAGCCTTGCAGAAATGTACATGGGGGTCCCATGAGTGCCTGGCACACAGAGCCCACCCTGGCTAATGCTGATTCAAAGTCGCAGGACGATTTTGCCTTATTTGGTTGGGTAGCTCCGCTTGTGGAATGACTGCTCAGAGAAGCTGACAGATTTCTAGAAGAGGGAAGAGGAGCAGCCATGGCTGATTGGATTATCCAAGCTGGGTTAGCGTCTGGTTTTGAGCACTGGTGTAAGGTGAACGTTAAGGTCCCATGGGATGTTGAGAGTGTTTGAGGGGAAAGAACACATCTCCTTGGTCTAGGTCTCCTTTCAGTGAAAAATGCCATTTTGTCAGAAATTCCTCTGGGGATCAGGCAGTGTGTTCGATGTTAACGAGCTCTCATTGAACACACGCTGTGTGCTGCATCTGTGCGAGGGCTTGGGGACCCCTAAATGAATTAGACAAATTAGACAACGTCATGCTCTGTTGGAGCCCAGCGGGCTCTGGGTCCCCCTTCCCCAGCACCTTAACCCAGGACAGTCACACTAGCAGGAGGAGGGCGGAGAGGGAGAGATTCACAAGTAAGGATCGGGATTTGAGACCTTGAAGAAGAGCAGGGTTTGCGGGGCCCCTGGCAACAGTCCTGCTTGTCAAAACATTGTTTTCTTGGTGTAAACTGTTACCAATCGACTGAGAAAGGAGATTTGGAACCAGGCCCATGACCTTCTGCAGGTGCCGAGCTGTAGGTCCATAGATTGTTGGGATGTTACATAAAACAAAAGGCCCCTAAGGCCATGCCTGGAAGAGCAAGCTTTCTCACAGGTCAGCCTCCTTCTCTGCACATTGCAGAGCTTCAAGAGATCTTAAAAGAAAGGACTCTTTTAAGCTAGGCTCAGATGGGATTGGGATGACTCACAGGGAAGGTATAGGTACGGTTGCAGTGAAGGAGGGAGTGAGGACCCAGAGACCTCCTGTCCTCAGCCACAGGAGGCTCCCTCTTGGAGTCCACGGCACATGCATATTGCTGCAGGGCACGCAGGATGGAGTGTCCCTCCCAGCCACACATTCCTGCTGGGCACTGCCTCTCTCCTGGCGATAGGTTGGAGCTGAGGGCGCAGAAATGGCCAAGGTAGGGAGTCAGGCCAGACAGCCAGCATCTCCAGAGAATGGTGGCAGATGCTGTCTGCCAGGTAAGTGCAGGAAGTGCAGAACCAGCCTTGAAGCCCGACGAGGGTCATAGAAGGTGTTCCAGAGAGGGGAGATCTGAGCTGCGTCTTGAAGGAAGAGTAGCAGTGACCCATGTGCAGAAGGGCAGTCCAGGCAGGAAGAGCAGATGTGGCTAACCCAGGAGGACAGCATGGGCCAGCGGGAGGAGAGCATGGGCCAGTGGGAAGGGGAGGAAGCTAGGACTGGGCAACATAGAAAGATCTGCATGCTGCTTTGATTGGGTGAGGGA
Source organism: Cebus imitator (assembly GCF_001604975.1). NCBI lineage: Eukaryota > Metazoa > Chordata > Mammalia > Primates > Cebidae > Cebus > Cebus imitator. The sequence continues at coordinate 7,511,675 of NW_016107367.1, read as the reverse complement.
AATGTGGGGCCGTGTTCTAGCCCAGGAGTCAAAGAGCTGAGTTCTAGCAAAGCACACATGTGTGCATGTTCTCGGAGTGTGTGTGATGCAAGCGTGTGTGTATGTGTGTGTGTGTGTGTGTGTGTGGGCACGTGTGCATGGGAGGTAAGGCAGTGGAGAGTTGTCAAATGAGGCAAGTCAAAACCCAGGCAGTGGGCTGGTCATGTTAACAACTGTTTTACAAGGTAGTTCCTGACACAAAACGATACTGGATCCTCCAGGATCACGGTTCACTCAACTTCACGTTGCTACAAAGTGGGAATTTTACCAATGATTTAAAGCCCTTCCAAGGACTTCCAGGGCCTCTGATCTTCCTGGCGTAGTTCTCTGGCGTCTCGCTCAGCCCCAGCACCCTGTGCCCCAGACCTCAGGAAGGTGTTTCACGCCCTGTTTTTCCTTCCTTTGAGCCATGGCACATGCTGTTTCCTCCACTGGAGCACTTTCCCACTTCAGGTCCTCCTTCAGATCTTAGCCCCCACCCCCCCACCTCCCCACCCCGCTCTGACCCTAGCCCCTCCCACTGCAGGCTGTTGCTCTGGTGTCTCTGGGCTGCTGTCACCCAGTGCCTGCCCGTCATAGCATCCACAACCAGGTGGTGGTTTTCTTGGTAAGTTCCTTACAGGCATGCAACGTGCTTTGTGCATCTCTCAAATCTTCAACACCTAGCATGGTACCTGGCCCCAGGTGGGCACTAGGTTGCATATTTGTTAAATTATTGAATCCTTGAGAAAGCCCAAGCTGAGCAAGGTTAAGAAATGTTTCTGCCAGTAAGTAACAGAGTGGACATTCAAACCCGGGCTTCTCTTTGGCCCCACTCCTCAATGCCTCTCACTTGCATCTACACATTTGCTGCCTTTCCTACTGATCTCAACGATGATGCAATCATCTGTGGGAGAATGGAGCTCACAGTCTGGTCTTCTAGAAGATGGCCACTGGAGTGAGCCAGACAGGGTTTCAGGGTGTCAGTGTTCAAGCTCAGTGGGGAAACTGAGGCAGAAGCCCAGAAGTAGAGATTAGGCTGTTCCAGCTAAGCAGGAGGAGTGCACAGGCATGACACTCTACCCACTGGAGACTTCGTTTGTGGCAACAAGATCCTCTGCAGCCCCACCTCCTGGGACGAAGTACCTCCTGCTCTGTTTTGCTTGGAATAAAGCTGGGACTTCCATGAAGGGACTGGGATGGGCCAGGGGCAGGCCAGGAGCTGGACCACACCCTCCAGAACTCTAGAGGCCATTCTGAGCCTCTTTTCTTTTCACAAAATCGGAGGTAGAAAGCCTCCGCGCCGTTTGCCTCACTCTGCAAATAAAAATGGAATCAGGAGAGTAACAATTTGAATCCCACTTGCAAGCAATTTGTAAAAAGTGCCCAGGTGCCCCAAAAGGTGGAAACATTTGTTTTCCACTTGCAAAAAATAACACTTTGTTATGTCGATATCATGCGGCAGCAGAGTGCTCTGCAGTGTGCAGTTTGGGAGAGGGCAGGGTCTCCTTGCAGGCCTGGCTTTGGGAAGCCTCCTCACCACAGCCCTCCATGTTTTCCGTGACACTCTCCATCTCCCGGAGCAGGCTGCCTTGCCTGCTTAGCAGGGTCTAAAATCATGCTTTACAGTTTATGCCATGATTCGGGCTTGTGTTGGCATTTGTTCCTTCACATGGCTCTGTTTGGCATATTTTTTTATTTCATAGTAAAAAAAATTTTTTTAAATTAACACACGCACTTTGTCACAAATCAAATTGTGTAGGCCACGTGTATCATAAAAGTCCTGACACATCCTGAATGCTTGCTTTGTGCCAGGCACTGTTCTGGGGATGTTTTTCCTATAAACTCATTTAATGCTCATCAGAACTTTGTCCCCACTTTGAGTGATCCAGGGTTTGCATCCAGACAGTGCATTGATCGCCTTTGGGCCCCAGTCATGGACTTCCTGATGTGGAAGCAGAAGCTACTGCCATACTATTGGCTCCGCCTCCTCCCGGTTTCATCCATGCTTATTTAAGTGCTTCTATCTGTTGCTTTTTAATCTTTGGATGCATTTTTCTTTCTTTTTTTTTTTTTTT
>NW_016107367.1:7471800-7508119 GCF_001604975.1 Cebus imitator | reverse complement strand
TTTTTTCTGGAGAGCTAACCCCTCTCAGGATGCTCTCCCCTCCTTTACCCAGGGTACTGCATCCTCTCCAAGGCTACTGCCCCAGGTCGTCTTGGGCTTGCTCACCATCATTGCTTTCCTGGGTTGGAGCCTCTGGTTGCTCAAGTTAATTCCTAAGAAAAGGTACATGAAAAATAAACTGTCTGAAAATGTCTGTATTTTATGCTCACACTGAGGGTAGATTTCCAGGTTCTAAATCATTTGCCTTCAGAATTTTGAAGACTTTAGAGTTTTTGTTGTTGGTGATGAGAAGTCTGATTCCTGGTTCTTTGTAGATAATCTATTTTCTGTTTTTCTCTTCTGGAAGATTTTAAGAATTCTTCATCCATGGGGTTCATGTATTACATGAGGATAGTCCCCAGGGTGGGTCTTCATTTATTCATTGTTCTGTATGCCCAGTGGACCCCATTCTTCTGAAAGCCCACATCCTTCAGCTCTGGGAGATTGTAATGGAATTGATTGTTTTAAAGCTATCATTTGTTTTCTATTCTCCATATCTGAGCCTCTTACTTGTCAGCTCTAAAATCTCCCAGAACAGGATTGTATTCTTCTACTTGGTTCTCATTTCTTTGCCTTTTTGCTCTTTAGTCTAGATTTTGTTGACTTCATTTTCCAGTTTGTCGTTTTGATTATTTTTTACTTTAAAAAACATGTTGGCACTAACATTTTTAACCTCTGAAAGCTTTTGTCTCTGATCATTTCTTTTCCTAGAATCTATTTTAATTTCGTAGCTACTAGTATACTGAGTGCTGGAATAGTAATTAGAGCATTTTGTTTGCTTGCTTTAGTCCATGAATTATTTCTGTCTCCTCTAGGGTCAGTTTTTGCTTGTTTTGACCCTTCTCTTCCTGCCACTCACTTTCTCCTGTGCCTTTTCATTTCGAGTTGAAAAAAGTCTAGCTGTTGTGAGATTTTCTTTGGCCAATGAGTAAACGGGCTGAGAAAGACTGGGTAACTGACCAGGGTCACCCATGTAGAAGTGTGTAGCTGGTAACCAACCCTTAGTCTTCTGATTTCTACTCTGCTTCCCTTCCTCCCAAAACTTGATTGATTTCAGGTAGATTTTAGGCCAGTACTTGGCAGATTGTATGGAGGCTAGCATCTCTTGGTAATTGGGGCTGTGGGAGAAGCTGACTTTCCCATCACTGGTCTGTGCCTCCTGCTTGGTATGCGGGGCATCCCAGAAGTTCTATGGTTGTCAGAAGGCCATGCAGCCCCATCTGGGATGGTTGGTTGCTTCTCACTGGCCTGATGTCCTTTGCCAAAGGTGACGCCCCAGAATCCACTCCTAGGTATCCTATAGCCCCCACAAAAATCTCAGGCTTCTCCCTCTCAGAACAAGAGACCCTCTGCCCTGAGTTTGGGACCACAATGGAGCAGCACCCACTAAAAGGATTCTTGGGTCCCTGAGACTTGGTTAGAAGTAAATCTTCACCTGCATGCAGAAGAATTCAAAGGGGTGTTTGACTGCAGGCAGGCTGCATGTCTTAGTCCATTTGGGCTGCTATAACAAAATAGCATAAATTGAGTGGCTTACAAACTACGCACATTGATTTCTCACAGTTCTGGAGTCTGGAGATTCCAAGGTCAAGGTGCAGGTAGATTGAGTTCCTGGAGAAGGTCCACCGTGGTTGGCAGATGATCGTCTTCATGCTGCCTCCTCACCTAGTGGAGGGAGGGGTGGAGCGCTGTCTGGGGTCCCTTTTATAAGGACACTAATTCTATTCATGTGGGCTCTACCCTCAGGACCCAATCTCCATCCAAAGGCCCTACGTCCTAATACCATCACCTGGGGGATGAAGATTTCAACATATGAATTTTAGGGGGACACATTTGGATCATAGCAGTGCAAAATTAGGAAAATGTGGAAGAAACCATAGATTCTTTAGCTCATGTCACCCTCATCTTCTGCTCCTGGAACTTTCTCCTTTAGAATGTCCCAACTTGCAGAGAGGAAACAGTAAAATCATTCAAAGGAATTTCTCGGTCTTCCAGCTTTGGGAAGCTCCTTAGATCACATGGAATCTGAGACGGAGCCATTTACTGGGGGCTTTCCTTTATTACTTTATTTGTTTTCCATTTATTCAGCAGATGTATATAATCTTCCTGTAAGCATAAAACTGTGTTCACATACGAGAGATGAGAAGGGTGCCGAGGCAATTAAGATGTGGCGACTGCCCTCAAGGGCCCTACAGCTCAGAGGGAGAGACAAGCGTGTGAACAGGTGCACGGTGAGGCGGAGGGAAGGCTGCGCTGCTGGGAGGTACAGTTAGTGGGCTGCATGATGGCAGGGATAGGAGCCATGAATTGTGCTCAGGGGAACTGAGGCAGACTGGAACCGAGATGGCACTGGGGCTGGGCTGGACAGCAAGTTGAGTGTTATTAGATGGAACCAGTAAAGGGGGCAAGGCACAGCTTGAGCAAGAACCAGGGGTTCAAAGGCGCACACGTGCCAGGACTGTCCCAGGGCTGCTGGCCTCAGTCAGCAGGAGTCCAGGGCAGCGAAGGACTGGGCCATGTGGAGGTTTGGGTTTCTTGTCTGGGGAGGGCACAGTGCCTCCTTCATGCTAGGTCTGTGCTGGGGAGTAAATGAGCCAGCCGGGGCAGGTGCTGGGCTCCATGCTAGTTGCATAGTAAGCCTTAATCCAAGTTAGCTGTCATCGCTTATGACAGGGTGGCCAACAGTTCCACATAGCCTTGGAGCGCACACTAGTTTGGAGAGCAAGCTGTGCCACATTTTAGGAACTGTTGGCATTAAAAACAGATCATGGCAAAAAGGGAGAAGCAATTCCCCTTAGAAGGGGTACAACCTCCTACTCCACATTGCCATTTTGTGGACAAGCCAACAGAGGCTCATAAAGGAAAAATGTAGCTGGCTTATGTGTGCGGTGAGACAAGGCTGGAGGCATGTGGTTTGTAGGTGCTTTTTGCTTCTTTTTGTTTGTTTGTTTAGTTGGTTACTTTTGCACCCTTTACATATGTTTTAGGAGCATATTTCCCCCCCTTTTTATTTTCAGTACTCATGCGTTGATTTCTCTCTTATATTTTCTAGCATAATGTTTGAGATGGGTAAGAGACAGTCCAGGCAACAGCTTCAGAAGGTGTGTGTTTAACGGAGAAGCAAGTAAGTGCCGTGGTCTGGCTCGGTGTTAGAGCTTTCTGACCGGCAGAGCTGACGGGAGCCATTGCTTGTGGACTGCTCTGGCAGGTGATTCATGCAGCCCTTGAAATACTCAAGCAGAAATCTGGGCAACCATCTGGTGCAACTAGTAGAGAAGGGGATGAGGGTTCAATGAGTGGTCAGACTGGAAAAGCCTGAACATTCTCTTCCTCCCCAGAGAGTCAGGGGCCAGGGGTTCTGCTCATGTACTCAGACCCTCCTCCTGCAAGCATTTTGTGAGCCTCTCTTGGGCACCAGGCTCCATATAGATGCCAGTAATAGGGATATTCTGGGACAGAGGCAGGAGATGTAAATTTTGCAGACGTAGAGCACAGGAGTTAATCCTGTGGACTTGGGCCCAAGACAGCCCAAGGGTTAATAGCCCTGGCACCTAGCAGTGCCATCGTGGACAAATTACTTAATCCCAGGGAGCCAAAACTTCCTTTTCTGGACAATGGGCACGTGTTCATTCATTCACAGAGTACTTACTGAGCCTCTGCCAGACGGCATTGTTCTTGGCACAGGGGCTGAAGTGAAAGACAAGATTGCTGTCAAGTGGTTTCTCTTCAATGTAGGAAATGAAAAAAATAACGTACTTTGGAGTAGAGAATCCTACTTCCTTGAGCATTTTGATGAAAATGAAATAGAGCACATAGAGGGAGTGATGGGAATGGGGGACCTTTATAGACAGGGTGTCCTGGAAGACTTGCTGCAGGGACACGGTGTCTGAGCCATCTGAATGCTGTGGTGGAAATAGCCAGCGCACGAGTTTGGGCAGAGTGTGTTCCAGTAGGAGAGACAGCCGGTGTAAAGGCCCTGAGGTAGTATTTTCAAAACAGATCAAGGTCGCTCAGTCCTTCAGTCGTGATAAGATTGATGGAGAGGGAAGGATAGCAGAGGTTTAGACAGCTAGGCAGGGGTAGCATCATGTGTATGCTTTCACTGTAGCATCTTACAGCAAAGTCATTTTTTTTTCAAGTTGTTTTTTTTAACCCCCATTAGTCTAGACAAGTATTGGGTCAAAATTGCAAGCTTGACTTCTCCCTGCACATCAGTTGTAGCTTCTTCAAAAAGTTATCATTCAGAAGGATACTATTTCCAACCTGGACACCAACACAGTTGGAGGAATCCATAGGCAGAGATGAGAATTTTTTTTGTAGCTCAGGAGATGGTAAAACCCACCCAGCTGTCTAGTCATGTCGGAAAAAAATCACATTAAAATGCAAATGCTCTTGCGCAAGTGAAATGTTGATAGGTGCAGCCCGCCAAAGAAAAATATTCATGAAATACAGGCTGTTGATCCATCACCAGCCCGGCCAAGCCGTTTGCTCAGCAAGACCTGAGCACTAGGAAATCGCAATTACAGGAGCTGTTCTATGCCCTTAGCAAACCCCAATCTCCCCAGGAGCGTTTGGAAATGGGGACACACAAGTGCTGGGTAATCATGGGATGGGGTTAGGGGGGGCCTGCTTCATAAAAGGACAGTCTGGCCACATCACTTTCATGCTCTATTTGAACCTCTCAGCATAGACTTTGGGGACAAAGACTAAAGACAGTGTCACCTCCATCTTGCCAAGAGGAAGGTGTCTGCATTTCCCTGAACTCCTTTCAGCTTCTATTTCTGATCCTGGCAAGGTCTCTAAGCTGGATTTCCTTAAAAGGCGTTCTCTTTTGATGTGTGGGTCTTTGGAAAAACAATGAGAACATAGATTTTCTTAGTAAATATCCTTTATTTGCAACTTTGAGCCATAAAACGTGGCAGTGAAGAGAGAGAGAGAAAAATGTGTACCGGGCACCACGACTGTGTTCCTCTTGTCCATACAGCAGTAGTCAGGTAGGCATTGTTATTCCGTTTTGTAGACAGGGAAACTGAGGCTCAGAAACAATAGAGTGGGGCCGTTCCGAGCACAGCCCAGCTCTCCCACACCTTGAGGAATAGGGGGATGTTTCTCCATCTCACGGACTCCATTTTGCCTATTTATAAAATGTGATGATAGCACCTTCCTCTCTTCTGTTGTTGCAAGGATTAAAATTGTTGATGGATATAAACATCCATCAACATTTCCTGGCCTCTGGGAAGCAGTCAGCAATGCCAGGGGCTCTGCTGACTGCTGACCACAGTCGCTCAGGGAGCAGGAAGTAAGAGATGATGACATCAGCACGATTGTCCCTGTGCAGGAAGGCCAAGCTTGAAACCCAGGGTCCCCTTGAGATCACTAGCGACAAGTATTCAACAGAGATCACAAGTGAGCATTGGCCTGCTCACACCATTCTTGCTCAGTTACCTGTGGAATTACTGTCCTCACTTTACAGATGAAAGAAAAATTGACGTTCATAAAAAAACCTTCTTTTCCTTAAGGATTGCAAACAAAACCTCTTTTAGCCAGTGTTCCTGTTGCCTATAGCTGTGTAACAAGCCAGCCTAAACTTAATGGCTTGAAACAGAAGATTGTTATTATCTCATGGGGGTTCTGTGGGTTCACTAGACTCAGCTAGTGGTTCCCACTTTGCATCTCCCAGGCACTGGGGGCAGATGGTGACTGGGGCTGGAGCCACTGGCTGGCAACTGGGCTGGGCTGGCTGGCACAGCCAGGGCTGTAGGATTTCTCTGTCCCCATTCCTCTCCACCTGGCTAGCTGGGCTTCCTCATGGCAGGTAGCCTCAGGGGAGTTGGATACTGACATGGCAGCCAGCTTCCAAGACACAGGAAATGGAAGCTGCTGGGCTATAAGTCTGGCCCAGGAACCTGCATGGGCCCTCACCCAAGGGGAGGGAGGATGGACCCCTGACTCCTGATGGGAAGCGGGGAGTGTCAAAGGCCTTGTGGCCATCTGTAATTCCCCATCACTGGGCAAGGTGGATTTCTTAGATCCTGGAGAGCTAAGTATGTGTAATAGTCCACCCCTCTGTAACATGGGTCCCGCCAAGTCCCTCAGCACAAACCTGGAGCCTTGCTTGATTCTGCTGGAGACAGGCCATCACTGTCTTCTGGGTGGAGGGGTCCTGAGTATTTGGCTTCGGCCAGGACCTGCCTCTTTGGGGACCTGGGAAAAGGTCAATCTGGCCACAGACTGAACCCAGGCAAGCAGTCAAAATACAAGGCTCGTGGGGGCACCAGGTGTGGAGAACATGGAGGTGATGGGCAGAGCACAGTGGGAGGGAGTGGGAGAGGGCAAGTGGGCCCTGGCAGGACTCAGGAAGGCAGGCAGGCTGACCTCCAGGCCTCAGGAGCACAGCCAATGCCACCAGGCAGGTGCAGAGCAGACCGCTGTCTCTGGTGGGTGAGGGAGAAGCATGAAAGTCAGTAGCCCAGGCCAGGGTCACCAAGCAGGCTCCTGGGACAGGAGCTCAGCCAGAATCCAAAGAAGTGAGCCATGGCCATGTACTGGTAAAGCCCAGTTGTCAGCCCTGAAACACAGAAACTGGGGTTCTCAGAACACAGAGCCCTTGAGGCTCAGCTCCAGAGAGGTAGGGAGCCCCTTCCAGGCCTTGGACCCTGACTGCTTCTGAGAACCATGGCAGGTAAGTCTGCAGAGAAAAGTCCAGGAGGTGGAGGGGCTGCCCGGGCTGGGTACGTCACAGGGCTTGAGTTTATAGCCTCTTCCCCTTAGGACAGGAGCCCCGGCTGAGGACCTGTGCAGGGTGTTCCAGAGCTCCCTTCCATTCTGGAGCTTTCCATAACCAAAGACTGACCCAGAGCCTGTCACCGAAAAGCAACTCATTCCACCCGGGCCCTGGAAGCTCTGGTTCAAATCCAACACTCCTTAGCCTGTTTGCTGTACGCTCTTGAGGGATTGATACTAGCACAGGTCCTTAAGTAGGACTTAGCAAAGGCCCTGGTGGTTTGGCCTAAGTGTTTGTGAAATCATTGAATAAGGGACTTAAACATCCTCTTTTTAAAATTTTGAGCTAATGTAGAAGTAGTTTCTGCACCCTGCTTCCCCTCCAGTGAACATCTTACATAACCTGAGTGTAATCAGTAAACCCAGGAAGTTACCAGTGTGCAGTACTGCTAACTCAATTGCACACCGATTCACATTGCACCGGTCTTTCCACGAATGTCCTTCCATTCTAGGATCCCTTTCCAGATCCCACACTGCTCAGTTGCCGTGCCTCCTTAGTCCCCTCCAATCTGGGGCTGTCCCTCAGTCTTTCTTCATCTTCATGACCCTAACTTCAGAAAAGCCCTTGTCAGTTATTTTGTTGAATGTTCCTCAGTTTAATTTTGTCTGAAGTTCTTTTTTGGACTGAGGTTGGGCATTTTTGGCAAGGATCCTACAGAGGTGAAGTGCTGAGCGTCTTGGTGCCTCATGTTGTGATTCGTGGTGTTGACATCACTGGTGACATTGACCTTGATCACTTGGTTAAAGGGATGTCTGCCAGGCTTCACTGTAAAGTTACTATCTTTTCTTTCTAATTGATAAATATTGTGGAGGACATACTTTGAGACCATGTGAATCTCTTTCTCCTCAAACACAAATTCATTCGTTTTAGCATCCATTGATAGATGTTGTCTGCAGTAATTATTACTGTGGTGATTGCCTACTGGTGATTTTTCTGTTTCTCTCTCTTTTTATTCCTGCATTTATGTTTTGGAACTCTACTGTGAGAAAGAACTGGTCTTTCTCCCCCATTTATTTGATTATTTATGTCAATAAAAACTCATAGATATTTCTTTCATCCTGTGATTTATAATCTAATACTGTGGTTATTTATTTTCTTGCTCAAATTGTCCCAGCTTTGGCCATTAGGAGTTTCTTCAGGTTTGCTCTTGTGTTTTCAAGCAGCCCCTCCACCTCCGCCTTTTTTGGGCACACTTCCTTAACTTTCTGGCATCACAAGATGTCCAAGACTTATCTTGTATGTCCCCTCCCTCAATCCTGGAATCAGCCACGTCTCCAAGGAGCTCTGGTTCTTTGTATTGGAGAATGACGTAAAGAAACCAAGGTTTGGGTGCCAGGTAAGTTTATTGCTACCGTCTTTGCTTTTAGGCCTCTTAGAGGACATAGCTGGGAATGACATGGACAGGCACTAATACACACAGGCACACTCATCTGTATTTCTGTGTCCACCTATCTAAATGTATATTAAAAACCACGTGTTTGTACAGGTATCTCTGATTCTAGCCCAACATCACAAGGCACATTTTAACTTTCTCCTTTCCTGGAAATTTTGTTTCCAACAGCGAGAAACCCAGCTTTTGTTAGCTAAAATATTGTTTATTTAATTTTAGTATACACTAAAGTAGTTTCAGGTTTATTTTTTATTTTTATTTTTTTATTTTTTATTTTTTTAAATTTTAGGTTTTGGGGTACATGTGAAGAACATGCAAGATTGTTGCATGGGCACACACGTGGCAGTGTGATCTGCTACCTTCCTCCCCATCACCCACATCTAGCACTTCTCCCCACGCTCTCTCTCCCCAACTCCCCTCCCCCTGCTGTCCCTCCCCTCTTTCCCCCCAACAGACCCCGGTGTGTAGTGCTCCCCTCCCTGTGTCCATGTGTTCTCATTGTTCAACACCCATGCCCCCATGAGATGCATATTTACTCAATTACTGAGTAGGTGATAGTGTTTATGTACAGTCTTTTTGTCCTCAGCCTTATGCTATCCAATCAAAATACTGTTTTCCAAAGTCACTTAGGTGAGTTCTTTTCTCCCCCACCTGCTTCTGTGTGGTAATACTATTTATTTGCGATGGTTTGGTCCACTTATTAATGTTTACATTCCATTTTGGGTTCCCTTCAGGTCTTGGTTGGTTTGAACTGTTTTGTGTGGACCTGTGAAAGACATGCTAAACATCGCAATGGTCCTGAAGGTCAGATCTATAGCATGAGATACACTCAGAGAAACATCACTTCCTCGGCATCCTTGCCATCGTGGTCCCACCCCACTCATCTCTGCACCCGATTCTCTCCCACCTCCTCTAGGGAACCAGTCTCTTTCATTTCTAGTTTACCCTTCCTATATTTCTTTTGCACAAATGAACAGATGCATGCATGCATTTTTGTAGACCCTTTCTACCATGAAGTGCAGCATGCTGTTGTATGTTACATGTATGTGGCATGCACTTTCACATGTTGCTTTTCTAAGTTAACATTGTGTCCTTGAAATCTCTCCCCGTCCATTTATAGGGTCCGCCCTCTTTCCTTTTTGCCACCACATAGTACTCTGTGTGTGGGTGTGCCACGGTTTATTCAGCCAGAATAAATTTTTATTTTTTAAATTATTCTCTCTGCCAACAGCAGAGAGACGCCAGACAGCGGGAGTAGGCACTTCCAAGGCTGTGAGGGCTGGAGTGACTTCCTGGGTCCCCAAGAGTGCAGGAAGGCCTGAGTCTGCAGCCGTGGTTTGGGCAGCTGCAGCTGCACCCGGCGGGGTGGGGCTCCTGCCTGCTCAGCTGCTCCAGACGGCCTGCTGCTCCATCACTCTGATAGAGGCTCTTTCTCATCGGGCAATGATCTGTCAGGCAAAGTGCGTCCTCCCATCTGTCCTCTTAGAATCAAGGAAGAGCAGATGCTGGTTTCCCCCGACCGCTTACTGAGGGCTCTCATATATGCTGCCTTGTTTTGTCCTCTAACAACCTCATGAAGAAGCTGGGGTCACTCTACTATTGGCTCCATTTTAGAGGCAAGGAAACTGAGGTTCAGCGTAGTTAAGAGATTTGCCCTTGGTCACACAGTTAGTTGGGATCACAAGAGTCTCAAAGTCAATTTTCTCAGATTATGGCCTTCTTCCTCTCTCCGTGTACACTACTGGAGCCATAAGAGGCCTTGGCTATCACCCAGTTTGAGCCCATCATGAGTCCATTACAGATGAGGACCGGAGAGGGAGGCTGATGTATTTTAGCTGACACAGCTCGTTGAGGGCCATACCTGGAACCCAAATCCCTGGGTCCTTCCCCTACTCCCATTAGTCCTGGGAATTGGAAGTAGAGTCCGCCTGGCAAGTGGGGTCCATGGCCCCGTGGAAGTGGCCGGCAGGCAGGGGGGCGACGTTGCTGAGCTGGAGATCTGCACCACCGACCTGGGTCTCATCCCCGCTGTTGAAGCATCCTTGTCTCAGAGCTACCTGATGACTTGTGCTCCTCGGGGAAGTCTAGACTAACAGAATTAACTTTTCCCACAACTGAAGAATGTGTTCTCAGTGAGCAAGGGAAATACTGATTAATTTACCCTTAAGTGTCAGTACAGGGAGCTGTTTTTTCTCTCTTTAGACCAGTGTTTAAACTTTTCTCACTCAACACGTGGCACACTAATCCTCCTTTTCATCGGACTTCAAGTGGAGGAGGAAAATAAGCAAGGTTCTCCTTGCTGCCATCTCTTTATAGGAAAGTCCAGCTAGGCGGGCTGGGCTAGGCTGTCCCCACCACCCATCTCAGCTGCATCCCATGGCCAGTGCATGCACTCACTCTCAGTACTGAGCACCACAGCTGCTCCAGGTCAGCTCAGGGTCCAGAGGACATGGAGATGAATCAGACCCACCCAGGCCTGTCCCTCCTAAGGAGCTCAGTTTAGTGGGCAAGGACCCAAATAAAGAGATGGTCACAGAATAGGGCAGGAGTTGCCCTGACATCTAAAGATGGGGTCCTGGGAAATGCTCCCAGTGGAGTCAAGCCTCAAACAGCCAGTAATAGTTATCCAAGCCAGGAAGAGCGTGTGACCCAATGCACAGGGGTTGGAGCCCCAGCAGGCAGTGGTGGGAATGGAACATGGTGGGCATTTGAGGGCAGGCAGGAAATGGCAGGTATCTGGGAGTCATGTCAGCTACATGATTTAAATCGCAACTCAGTTTATGATCATTTCTTTCCTTTTTTCATTGCCATATCCCTCGTTACCTGCAAACAGTTCCTGGAATGTTGCAGAGGTTCACATAATTATTTTAAGTCTCAGTTCCTTATCTCTAAAATGCAGATGACATTTATTTTTGTCTGTGCTGTCGCTGTGTCTCTAGAATAGGGTCTTGGCTGGGCATGGTGGCTCACGCCTGTAATCCCAACATTTGGCAGAGGTGGGCAGATCACTCGTGTCCAAGAGTTTGAGACCAGGCTAGACAACAGAGTGAGACCCCATCTCTAAATGGGACCAGCATAGAGTAAATACTAAATAAATATTTGTTGAGTGGGCAGATGAATGGAGGGACTTTGTATTTACTAATTAGTAGCTATGACTTCTATCATCATGTGTGGCTGTGTGGCTGGACAGTAGCTACTGGCCCCACCGTGGCAGATACCAAGTACAAAGCTAGATCCAGCAACATCTTGGCAATTAGGGAGGGGCAGCACTGTAATTAATGCTAATCATCATGAACCTTCGTTGATCAGACTGAATGCTTTACAGGTGTTTTGTCTCTTCACTGGCTCTTTGGAAATTCTGGGATTAATTCCTATCACCAGGGATGGCCTGCCTGTCATCTCCTTTGAGTGGCCGTCTGATGACAGCCAGGCCATTCTGTACTGGGCATGGGCACATGGGGAGGAGCTTGTCCTTTGGAAAGCTCTTGCCCAGCCCCTGATGAAGACCTTGCCTGGGTGCAGGCTCTCTGCCACTCAGAGGCTCCCAGCACATCTCCTGCAAGCCTGGAAGGCAGCTGTAGAATGTCACCAGAGCTGGTGGCCACCCTGTCCAGACGTTTAGTCCTGGAGAGCTGGTTACCCTTTTACTTACTGTGGTTTGATTTTAGGAGCTAAGTGAGTTTCAAAAGTTTTTTATAAAGTACATAGTGCATAAAAGTTTTGTATAAAGTATCTAATGCATAATACTTTTATAAAGTCTACATAGTGCATGTGTGTGATTGAGAAAACAAACAGGAATTGAACATCCGTGTACTCATTGCATCTAATGAATAAATTCCACAAGTGCCTTGCCTGGCTTGCAAGGGCCTCTGTTCCGGTCCCTGCTTCCCCCTCCAGCCTCAGCTCATATGACAACCCCCTCACCATGCTGCTGCACCATCCCCACTCACATTCTGCACTTCCACATTTTCTTCACATCTGCCCCCACCACCCTCTCAGCTGCCCCCCATGGCCTCTCCATGTACCTGCCTCAGTGCCTTTCTCCTACCATCAGCTGAGTTGGTCCTACTGGCCTTTGACGTCTCAGCTCAGACCTCCCGTCTTCTGAGGACTGTTCGCTGCATGACCTCTCTGCAGAGCTCTGGGCACTCATCACCATAATGATCAGTTTGTGTTTTTCCCTCACTGGGCCGTGAGCTCCTTGAGGGCCAGAGGTCTTGTCTTCCATTTGTATATGCCCATGGCTGTGGGCGGCTGTGTTTTAGGTGACCACTGAGGTCTCTTCTGGAAGGGAGAAGTTGCTGTTTCCTCTGTGCTCGGGCCTCATCTGCTCGATTTGTCAAACAGCTATGCTAAATTTCCAGGCAGGAGCTTGCCCTTGTAGATAGGTTCAGCGTGAACCTTTCTCGCTCTAAAATATGGAAACGTTCTCAAGATGGAGAAACACTTGGGATTACAGCTGAGCCTGAGCCGCTCCACTGAAGGCAGGCAGCAATGGAAAGAATTTGGATAGAATAGTCCCCGTCTTCCTTTTCCAGAATGTCTGGTACCTTTCGGCACATTGGGGAGCAAAGATTTAGTTCTGAGACTGGCATTATTGTGACAAACAAGTTGGTAGTAGAAGTAAATGACACCGAAGCCAACTCCTATTCAGCCTGAACATCTCTGCTGTATTATAGAAAGGCTGTCAGAACCTCCCTCATGTGTCATTTTTCACATACAGCGATGACCCCTTTTGGTTTCAGATTCCAGCCTCTGAAGCAGAGAGGCACTGACACAAAGATTTCTCCTTGCACGCTGGCATTGTTCATGTGACTTGGCTGCTGAGGTTCTTCCAGGATTGTTGGAAAACAGAAGCACTCAGAACATGCGGTGTTTAGTCTTCGTAGTTTTATTTATTTATATATTGATTGCTTGGAACGTGATAAAAGTAAATTAACATAATCAACTGTGTTACAGAACATTTCTGAATTTTTCCCCCAGGCATGTTTTCCTAGACAAGTGAGGCCTTTTGTTTGTTTGGTTGGTTGTTTTTTGTTTGTTTGTTTTCTTTTATTGAGACGGAGTCTCACTCTGCTGCCCAGGATGGAGTGTGGTGACACAATCTCAGCTGACTGCAACCTCTGTCTCCCATGTTCAAGCAATTCTACTGCCTCAGCCTCCTGAGTAGCTGGGATTACAGGCACGTGCCACCATGCCCAGCTAATTTTTGCATTTTTAGCAGGGACGAGGTTTCACCATGTTGGTCAGGCTGGTATTGAACTCCTGACCTCGTGATCCATCCACCTCGGCCTCCCAAAGTGCTGGGATTACAGGCATGAGCCACCGTGCCCAGCCGACAAGTGAGGTTTTAAAAATATGACTTGCAATCATAGGTAGAACTGAATTTTAATATCCTGTGTTTTTCCCCTTATCACATCATGGGAATCTTCCTTTTTTACCACATGGTCTTTGTCACCATCTTTTTTCTTTCTTTCTTTCTTTTAAATTTTACTTTAAGTTCTGGGATACATGCGCAGAACATGCAGGTTTGTTACATAGATATACATGTGCCATGGTGGTTTGCTGCACCTATCAACCCATCATCGAGGTTTTAAGCCCCGTATATATTAGGTATTTGTCCTAATGCTCTCCCTCCCCTCTCCCTCCATCCCCTGACAGGCCCGGGTGTGTGATGTCCCCCTTCCTGTGTCCATGTGTTCTTATTGTTCAATTCCCGTTTATGAGTGAGAACATGTAATGTTTGCTTTTCTGTTTCTGTGTTAGTTTGCTGAGAATGGTCACCATCATTTTCAACTGCCAGGTAATGCATCAGTGAGTTATAATCACATGGATTTTTCATTCCCCAATTGACTATTGATCATTGACCGGCATGGCAAGGCACAAGCTCCAATTCTTAGAACTGGCTCTGAGAAATTGGTCTAGAGAAGTAATAAAGAGGAAACCTCACCAGCAAATAGAGGCCACAGAGAGCGCCAGGACCCAGCATCTTATGTATCGCTCAGCCATGACCTGTCCATTTGGGTCGTTAACCTACAGACCTCTAAGTCCTAGGTGGACTTCTCATTTTTTTTGAGATGGAGTCTCACTCTGCCACCCAGGCTGGAGTGCAGTAGTGCGATCTCGGTTCACTGCAACCTCTGTCTCCCAGGTTCAAGTGATTCTCCTGCCTCAGTCTCCCAAGAGCTGGGACTACAGGTACACACCCCTATGTCCAGCTAATTTTTGTATTTTTAGTAGAGATTGGGTTTCTCCATGTTGGCCAGGATGGTCTCAATCACTTGACCTTGTGATCCACCTGCCTCAGCCTCCCAAAGTGCTGGGATTGATTACAGGTATGAGCCTCCATGCCCGGCCCCTAGGTGGCCTTTATAGCAACCTTGGAGAAATGTGAGCCAAAGAAGAAGGCAAACAGTAACTGATGGACAGCCTTGGAAGACTGCTAATGAACTAGTTGGCCTTAAGCTGGAAATCTAGTCAAAAACTGGAAGATGAGTCATTTAGACAACTGTATGGAGAGTTTGCACATCCAGTGTGGGTGATCGGAAGCTGGGAGGAGAGTGGCTATGTAGGAAGACAGTCACCTAGGAGCCAAGGTGAACTCAACAGATTGGCACTGTGGACAGATTTCAGCCCCCTAGGCTGTCATGTAAATACTAAGTCTGATTCTTGGCTTATAAGTGCTCACCTTCCACAAACAGGAGGAAGCAATGTGGCTTTGCAGCAGTATGAGTCACAGCATGCTGTGGCGGCCTGAGTGAAGTGGGTCTTCTTAGCATCCATGGGAGTGCCACATCCAGGAGGGAGGACAATCCTGCCCAGTTTGTGCTGAAAAAACTTTTTCTGGAGTAGTGTTTTCCATATGCGTGCTATGATTTTAGGGTGGGCCTTCCCAGAAGTGATCATGCTTAGGAGGGGCCATGTGGACAAGCAGGGAACAGAAGGTGCTTAGCTGGACAAAAGGGCTTGAAGTCATGAGAATGAGCCTCTGTCATCATTGCTGGCATCATTCATCATCATCATCACCGCTTAATCATAGTAGCCGCCATCAAGCTAGGAGACTTGCAACCATTATCTTTAATCCTATAAGCTACTGTTACCCCTACTTTATCAATGAGGAAACTGAAGCTCAGAGAGATGAAGCAGCTTGCCCCAGTCCCACGGCTGATAAGCCACTGACACAAGATTGGATCCCAGCTGTATCTGAAGCCAGAGTTGTCATTTTTCAAAAACCGTGGTGCTACCTTGCAGAGGATAACAAGGACTTGCTTTTGTTTAGTTCCTGGTTATAAAAGTAGTTTCAGTGTGTGCAAGCTAAGCAAGAATATTTTGGTTTAAAGCAAAGAACTGTCCTGACTGAACTGTCGGCAGGTAAAATATACATCCTGAGAGGTGGTAAATTCCAGAATATCGGGAAGTTTTCAAGAGGAGGCTTGGCTAGCACTGACTGTTCTAGGGGGAGTTCAAAGAAGCCAACGAAGTAAACTTGAATACTTTTTCTGTACAAGTAAAATCTCTTTGGTTGTATGCAACAGATACTGGTAAACAAATAAAAACATTATTTTTGCAGGGATATGGGGTAGTTCGTGGGATAGATGGAAGTGGTGAACTGAGCTTTAAAAAGGGCAGAAATCAGCCTGGCTCCAGGCATCCAGGCGGCAGCAGCTAATGGAATCTCATGTCAGCACCATGGCTAGGATGAGTCAGTGTTTATAGTTGACCCATCTGCTATCACGCTACCTAAGACTAAGCTCTAGAGAGAGAGCATCTTATAGGCTTAGCCTGGATCCAAACCCATCCCCATGGCAGCCTGATTGACAGCCTCCATTGGGAAGGGTAATTTTCCAGAGGAAAATCAAGACGCTGATACCAAAAGAAAGACAATGGATGCTGAGCAGACTCAGTGAGCCGAGACCTGGGTGCCTTCTAGCCCTGAGTGGCTCGGATTCCACCTTGAACCCTGCCTCCCGCTTCAGGGCTCTCCCTAGCTGCCCTGCAGCCTCGAGGCCCAGGCCACACACTGCACTGTGTCACTGTATACTCATGTGGTTTATTTTCCAAGACACGCATCCTAATTAAGCAAATGATTAAAAACTCTCAAGTGTGCTCATCAGAAGCAGCCCGGCAGAGGACTGGCTTGCTGGAAACTGTGTTTGAAAGTGCGTTGCCTGTCGCCTTGGCACAGTAGGGGTGCTGATGAGGAGCACTCTGTCTTTTCAGAAAAGTGGCTCCCTTCCTAGTTACCATGCAGGGCTTCTTTTGGCATTCAGCACAGCACTGAATATACCCAGTCTTTAAAACCCTGTGTTTTTAAAAATAATGTTTTTTTGCTAATTCGTTGTTTTAATATCAGTATTGTTTTATTGTTAATTATGCAATTAACTAACAAGTATTAAATCACTAATTGACTTATTAATTATGGAATAGATATGAGAAGCGTATTTAGTATGTAAGTATAAAGAACAAGTGCTCAAGGACCCACTACCAGCTTGAGAAATATTACCAGTGGCTTAGAGAGTCCCTGAGCATCCTCTCCGTCCTGTCCACTTAGTGGGAACCACTATCCCAGCTTTAGGGTTTATTATTCTCTTGCTTTTCTTTGTGTTTTTATCACACTTATATCTCCATAAAAAATATTGTCAGATTCGGCCAGGCGCAGTGGCTCACGCCTGTAATCCAACACTTTGGGAAGCCAAGGCCAGCAGATCACGAGGTCAGGAGTTCGAGACCAGCCTGACTAACATTGTGAAACCCCGTCTCTACTAAAAATACAAAAATTAGCTGGGCGCAGTGGTGGGTGCCTGTAATCCCAGCTACTTGGGAGGCTGAGGCAGGAGACTTGCTTGAACCCGGACATGGAGGTTGCAGGGAGCCAGGATTGCACCACTGCGCTCCAGCCTGGGTGACAGAGCAAGACTTCATCTTGGGGGAAAAAATAATATATATATATATATATATATATATATATATATATATGGTTAGATTCTCCCTAAATCTGAACTTCCTGCATAAGTGGAAGCATCCTTTCTGTGGTCTTTTGCAACATGCGTTTTCACTCGATATTGTATTTGCAGTTCATCCATGTGATGGCATGTTCTAGCATTTCATTTTTTCTTCATCGCTGTGTGTTATTCCAGCATGAGAACATACGATGGTAGATCCAGGCCATAGCCGATGGCCGTTGATGCTGTGTCCAGCATTTCATTTCTGCTGATGTTGCTGTCTATAAATGCTCTTATCCTTGCACCCTGCTGCACATATGTGGCTATACTCAGTGTGCATATCAAGGTGGCATGGCAGGGTCCCCTGCTGTGAGTATGCTTGGCTTTACAAGATAATGCCATCCTGTTTTCCAAAGTGACAGCATCCACTGATACTCCTGCAGTAGGTATTTGAGAGTCCCCATTGCTCGGCAGACTCTGTCAGTGTTCGGTGGTCTTCTCAGATGTTTTTATTCTTGCCAATCTGATGGCTGTTTGATGGTAGCTCACTGTGTTTTAATTTGCATTTCTCAGATACTGAGGTTTAGCTTCTTCATGGCTGTTTACTCTTTTGAGAAATGCCTGGACATGGTTTTGCCCAGTTTTCTCCTGGATATTTATCATTTTCTTACTGATTTGAGACTAGAATGATGTATGGTATATATCCCAGCTTGAAGCTTAACTTTTCACTTTTGATGATTTTTTTTTTTTGATAAACAGGTATTGAATTTAAGGTCATTGAATTTCATAGTTTTCCTTATAGTTTGAGCTTTTATGTCTTGTTAAGATAGACCTTCTCTACCTCAAGGTCATACAGATATTCCTTTATATTGCCTTATAAAAGTTTTAAAGCGTTCTCTTTCTATTCTTATCTATAATCTATCTGGAACTGATGAGCTGCTGGTTTGATTTCATTTATTTTTTCATATAGAGACTCAGTTGTTCCAACACTGCTCATTAAAGACCCATTTTCACCTTATGTAAGCCTTAGGCCTAAGACATATTGATGTCTTATGAGGCAGATCTTCCTACCTTATTCTTTAGTAAATATCTTGGGTGTTATTATTCCTTTGCACTTTGCTATGCATTTTAGAATCTACTTGTCAAATATCACCAAAAACCCTGTAGAAATTTTGACTGGAACTGCAACAAACCTATAGAATATTTTAGGGAAAACTGAGGTTTTTAGGATATTGAATTGTGCATATTGAATCTAGCATTCCATGAAGATGGTATATCTTCCTTTTCATGTTCATCTGCTTTTATGTCTTTCAGTCAAGTTTTACAATATTTTTTATAAAAATTTCACACATCTTTATTAGATTTATTTCTGGGCACTTTGTACTTCAGATACTATTGCTAATACTATCTTTTAAAAATTAACATATTTATTGAGATATAATTCACAAACCACAAAATTCACCTATTTGAAGTGTACAGTTTCATGGCTTTAGTGTATTTTGAATTGTGCAACCATCACTAAAAATCTAAGTTTAGAATATTGTCACATTACTCCAAAAAGAAACAGCTTTACTGTTAACAGTCAATCCCTCCCTCTCCCTCCCCCCAGCCCCTAGGTGAAATGAGTAAATGAGTGGGTGGATAAATGAATGTATACCCTTTAGCAACTTTATGTCAGGCATTGGCCCCAGCCTTTGCTTGTTGTTCATTTTTAATTTTTTTAATTTTAATTTTTGTGGCTACATAATGGGTATATATATGTATGGGGTACTTTAGATGTTTTGATGTAGGCACATGATATGAAATAACACATCATGAAGAATGGGGTATCCATCCCCTCAAGCATCTATCCATTGAGTTGCAAACATTCCAATTACACTCTCTAACCCATTTAAAAATGTACAGTTATTATTGTACTTGTTGCTTATTGTTTCTGCTTTCCTCTCCCATTTCTGTCATTGCGCTGGTTTCTAGGCTAATCTTTTGGGTTCTGTGAGTCTCCTCCATCATTGTTCATCCTCCAGACCTTGGCCAGACAACTTTTTCCAAAGAAAACAATATTCTAACCACTCTGTTTAAGGAAGCCCTCAGTTACTCCCCTGGGAATCAAGCCACACTCCCAACGTGGTGTCTATAGGGGAATTCAAGTTTCCAAGCTGATGACTTAGGCAACTTGGGAACAAATGCTTGTGATGCAACTCTTCTGTGAGTCGGAGAAAGTCTCTTCTAGGTCTTTGTTTGCTTCAGAGTTCTCAGAAAGTAAACACAACTGACCTGATTATTCCCCTCCACTTCCCCCTGAGCCAGAGTTATCTCAGGTTAACTCAGGGAAGAGGCTAAATTAAGCCTTGAAACCAAGCAGACGAACATGACAGGCACTTTGTTTTGCTTGAGTGACTGTGATGATGGGTCTTTGGTTATAAGGGCAGCACTAATTGCATCTTCTTAGACCAACTGTGGCCATCTATTCCCTGGCCTGCAGAGACTGGGAGATGCCAGGTTACCCCACAACACCCACTCATTCATTCAGCACAATTTTCTTAAGTGCCCGCTTTGTGCCTGGCACCGTGCTTGGAGGTGGGGATTCAAAAGCGCTGCCGCCAAGGGCTTTCAGTCTTTCTAAGAAGATAGATGATAAATCAGAGACTCCATTAAAGAGATGACTAGTGCTTGGATAGACATCGGTCCAGGGCAGTAAAGGGAATGAATTTCTAAGGTTCTTACAACCAACTTATCATGACTTTGTGCGAAGTTTGAGGCATGGAATCACCAAAATAAAAAGGGGGTGTCCACTGACGCCTGCAAACTAGCAAACAGACACAACCACTTTGAAAAACTATTGGCCTGACGCATTGGCTCATGCCTATAATCCCAGCACTTTGGGAGGCCAGGGAGGGCAGATCATGAGGTTAGGAGTTCAAGGCCAGCCTGGCCAACGTGGTGAAACCCCATTTCTACTAAAAGTACAAATATTAGCTGGGCATGGTGGCGTGCACCTGTAATCCCAGCTACTTGGGAGGCTGAGGCAGGAGAATTGCTTGAAACGAGACCCAGGAGGTGGAGGTTGCAGTGAGTCAAGATTGTGCTACTGTATTCCAGCTTGGGCTACAGAGCGAGACCTCATCTCAAAAAAGAAAAATTGTTGAGCTGTAGCCACTAACGTCAAATGTATACATACCCTGTGACAGCAGCTCCTTTTCTAGGTCTGTATGTAGTCAATAGGAAATGCACATGTGAATTTTATATTAAAAGAGAAAACTATAAATAAATACTGACCTGTAATTAAAACGTGCAGCAGGCTGCAGTGTTTAAGGAGAAGAGAAATAATATCTGCAGTTTAGGCCAAGCATGGTGACTCATGCTTGTAATCTCAGCATTTAGGAAAGCTGAGGCAGGGGAGTTGCTTGAACCCAAGAGTTCGAGACCAGCCTAGCAACATAGTTGGACCCAGTCTCTACAAAAAAAATTTTTTTAATTTAGCCGGGCATGGTGGTGCATGCCTGTGGTCCCAGCTGCTTCGGAGGCTGAGGAAGGAGGATCGCTTGGATCCAGGAAGTCAAGGCCAAGTGAGCCATGATCACACCAGTACACTCCAGCCCGGACAAAAGAACAAGAGCCTGTGTCAAAATAATAATTAATAATAGTGATGATAACATATGTAGTTTAAAATACACTCATAAAAAAGATAGATATAAGAAATGGGCAGATATGTGATAGAGCTACTATGGAAACATGTTAGTCATGGAGTTGAGATGGTGAGTTTATGGGTGCTCACTGTAAAATTTTTCAGCTTTATGTTAATAAACTTCATATGAAATATTGGGAAAGATGTATACACATGCTTGCCCGGAGATATGTACAAGAATGTTCATAGCAGCATTATTCGTAATAGCTCCAAACTTGAAGCAGTGAAAATGCCCATCAGCCATAGAATAGAGACATAAATCGTGGGTGTAGTGATCCAATGGAATACTGTTCATGTATGAGAGTGAGTGAGCCACAGCTATACACAACGATGTGAGCAGGTCTCACAAACACGGTGTTGAGAGTAAGAAATCCGACTCGAAAGAGGATGTGCTGGGTGATTCCATTTACGCAAAATTCAAAACCAGGCAAAACTCATCGGTGGTGTTAGAAGCCATGACGGTGGTTTTTAGGAGGTAGGGATAGTGACTGGACAGGGCACTGTGGGGGGCTCCTGGGTGCTGGAGGGCTCTGTTTCTTGGTCTCAGTGCTAAACAGATATGAAAATGCATCAAGCTGTACATTTAGACTTTGTGCACGTTCCTGTATGTTTACTATACATCAGTAAAAGCATACGAGGGGAGAAAATGCAGGAAGATCAAACGAATCCAACTAGAAGCTTTCCCTATCCAAGCTATTGGGGTAGGAACCCACTGTAGGCCTCTCTAGTAAACCAGAGTTGTGAAGATATGAAACTTGCCTTTAGGGCGTTCATTTGTTCACTGAGGCATACATTCATGTTGCATCAGTCCCTCCATTCTTCACTGATGTGCTTGCCTCTCCTTCATACAGATGTTCATTCATATACACTGTGCTCCGGATCCAGATCTGCTCTATAAGGAACGACCCAGCCCCTTCAGGAGCTCACATGCACAGAGAGGCATGCCGCATTTCATTTCCCAGCCACATTTCCACATTCCTGGATTCCCATTTGTGATTCTTCCTGGGTATGTGCTCTAAGTTAGCATTTGAATGAGAGAAACAGAACCAGTAAGATAGATACAGGTGCATGTAAAGAGATGTCTTATACAGAACTGACTCATGATTTTGGAGACCAGCAAGCTCTGAGATCTGTCGGGTGAGTCAGCAAGCAGGAGACCCAGGATAGCCGGTGGTGTGGTTCCATCCGAAGCTCTGCAGGCTCAAGGCCCAGGAAGAGCTGCCTGAAAATTGACAGTTCGAGTTCAAAGGCAGGAAAAAGCAGTGTCCCAGCTTGAAGGCAGGCAGGCAGGAGGAATTTGGGGGGATGTCGCCTTTTCGTTTCAGTCGGGCCTTCAGCTGATTGGCCAGTGACCACCCACATTGAGGAGGGCAGTCTGCTTTCTTCAGTCTCCTGATTCAAATGTCAATCTCATCCTGACACACACATCCAGAATATCACATGACCAACTATCTGGGCATGCATGACCCAGTCACGCTAACACATAACCATCATCAAACCCTGAAGCATGAAAAGCCTTCTGGCTCTGAAGGTGCAGCCCTGTAATGGAGGAGGTGGAGCCAGGGGCCTGGCCTGGTGCACATCACATCACAAGTGGATGCGCTGTCACCAGCACACACTTTGGTCCTATTTTACATTTGGTTTGGATCAGTCATTGGTGGAAGAGAAGGCTTTGGCTGCCCAGTCTGCCTCCTGGATGGTGATGTTTTCTGTCTTAGAAGATAAAAAGTTATTTTGATTATTGCAAAATATATCATGCATACAAAAAGAGTAGCTGGAAGATATGCCTGCAGTTTAAAGGAACAGTTTAAAGCTTAGCAGATGGCAGATGACTAGTATCGGAAGGCCACTGGTTCCCCGCCCTAA
Organism: Cebus imitator; assembly: GCF_001604975.1. NCBI lineage: Eukaryota > Metazoa > Chordata > Mammalia > Primates > Cebidae > Cebus > Cebus imitator. Next base: position 7,485,413 of record NW_016107367.1, on the reverse strand, counting down.
TGGCAGCCTCTCCACTCTTGCCTGGAGAAAGCCACTCTCTTGAGTTTTGTGCTAGCCATTTTTGTGCTAATCATTCTGTTGCTTTTTATGAAAATCAAAGAGCACATCTCTAAAACAATCTAAAACAATAGATGACTTGGTTTTGCCTATTTTGAGCCTTTAAGACTCAAACTGCTGCACAAATGTGTCTGCCATGTGCTCTTTCCCTCCGCTGAGTGTCTGGGCTTTGTTCGTGTTGTTGCGTGTAGCTGCCATTGATTCATTTCACTGGCATATAATATTCCACTGTAGAGACTGACCACCACATGTTCACCTGCTCCCCGCTTGGTGCTTATCTGTGTAACTTCCAGTTCTCAGCTATGGCAGTTGAAGCCCATGGGACCAGTCCTGCTCACGTCTCCAGATGCACAGAAGTGAGGCTTTCTCTAGGGTAGACACCAGGCAGAGCAGGTGCCCAGTGGTAGAATATGTCTCTTCCCTTTTCTAGCTAATGCCAGGAAATACTCTGGAATGATTGTAGCAGTATCTATTTCTACCAGGGATTATGAGAATTTCTCATGGTACTACTCATCCACACTGTGCATAGACCCCTTACCATCCTGCCTGGTGTTAATGAATCACCTTCCCTGGCTTCCAGCCACCCCTACCCATACCGCAGTCAGAGCTTTAGTATGGTGGGACTGTGATGTCCCCTGCGTACTTCGTGGATACTCAGGACAGCACGCTTCTTGGGTGTAACACAGTATGTGAGCGTGTGTGAAATTCCCATCACAGGGCGGAGGGCACAGACTTTCATTTGACTGCAGTGCAGCTGTCCCGGTTTCTCCTTCAAGGGAAAGGAAGAAAACAAGCTCAACCAAGTGGGCAGTGCCCGGGTAGACTCTAGGCTCCTCTTTCAGCACCAATGTCAGGACGCTCACCTTCTAAACTGATGAGCCGTGTTCTGCCATTTTCCCATGGCCGAGAGCAAGGTGTCCCAAGATGGGATCCGTGTATGTGATTTGTCATTCCTCTGCCATGGTCTCGCCTGCAATCATGCGATCACCACCCCCTGCAGCTCTGCCTGGCTTGGAGGGGATGCTTATAAATGACCATCTTTTGTGCTGTCTCTTTCCAATTACAGGTTAGCCTGGCGAGGAAGATAAAGACATTTACAACCAAGATGGTAATCACGAGTGGAAATGATGAAGACAGAGGAGGTCAAGAAAAAGAAAGCAAAGAGGAGAGTGTCTTGGCAATGCTGGGGATCATTGGGACCATTCTGAACCTGATTGTGATCATATTTGTCTATATATACACCACCCTGTGAATGGCCCAGAACATCCTCAGCGCCCTCAAGATGGCCAAAGACAGGAGTCCTGCGTGTTGGCGGATCACTGGCCGAACCCTGCAGGAACAAGCAGGCTTGACCCAAACACGCCGCCCAATCAAATGCACCTTCACACAGTATAAAAGGTCACACAAATAGACCAATCCTGCTGCAGGGAGCAGAAGACACTAAAGCACAATGATTCCAACAAAACTCATTCACAGCACTAGGAACTCAATGTCTTTGGCAGGGGGCCTAGAAGAATGATTGGAAGACCAGCCTCTGACACCATCGGTGAGCAGATGGGTGCAGACATTCATTATTCCAGATCGCTGACAGATATCACATATTTGAAAAGATGAATAGGGCGGACATGGCTCAGATGCGTGTCTCCCAGGACAAGTGTTTCATCTTCACTTGATGAGCTATTTAGTGGAAAAACCACAGGGGCAACCCTTTGACAGGCATCCCATTCATCAAAAGTGTCTATTTGATACCAGGGAGATAACTTATTTTTCTTTTTTCATTGGCTTGACGTGTGTATCTGTTCATATCAAGGTTTATAAATATATATTTTTAATAAATGTGCTCTATTTTTTAGCATGAACCAAATACTTGGAGAGGCACTCCCAGATCCATAGAGCTTTCCTTGGTTTTATCTGCTTTGCCCACGCCCCTCCCCCAACTGCAGATGTTCTCGTCTCATCTTGAGTCTTTTACTTTTGCGCTCTTGTTCTCTCTTTCTCTCTCTCTCTCTCTGTCCTCTCTCTCCTTCTCTGTCTCTCTGCCTCTTTGGTCCGAAGGACATTTTCCCATACTACCAGCCATGGCTTTGGTTGGCGCATGTTTTAAGATTGTCCATTGAGTGGCTTTTTGTTGTTATATCAGAGATATAAAACGATTGTGGGCATGCAGACCTAGATGCACCATATCTTTACTGAGAATTATGCATGAATCAGGGCTGAGTGATAGATCAGCTTAAAATGCAAAGGACTACCTTGAGAAAGAAGAGCGTGGCTATGTTTGCAGATGAACTTTTGAACGGAATATTCTCCTTACTGGTGGCATTATTATTTCATTCTTGTGAACATTTGTTTATCAGATTTTGATTTTAGTGGTCATGTACCGGGAGAGTTGGGAAGAACAAGGCGGAAAGCTCAGTACTAGGTGCATTACTCCTTCCTTTACGAGATACCCAGGATCCTCTTCAAAAGTGGGTGGGGTGTAAATGACGCTTGAACTCCGCCCTGAGAGCTCATGGTGGTTCAGGCTGTGAGGATAGCCCTGTGACAAGTGACTTTTAATGGGCATGAGGAGGGGATTTAATGATTGCCCTAACGGACTGCTGCATTTTAAAGTCCCTGGTTTACACCCACATGAAGCTACTTTCTCTCTGGCAGGGATGGTTGATTAAAAACAAATTAGCTCCCTTCTCCTGGCTCCCTGGAATAGGCCCTTGCCTGGCTACAGTGGCATGGCCTTAATGAGAGAGTTAGTATTCCTTCTGCCGTTGTCAGCTGAATGAGTCCATCTTCGCCCTGCTGATAAAGACATCCCCAAGACTCGGCAATTTCCAAAGAAAGAGGTTGATTGGGCTTTCAGTTCCACGTGGCTGAGGAGGCCTCACAGTCGCGGTGGAAGGTGAAAGGCAAGTCCCATGTGGTGGCAGATGAGAAGTGAACACGTGTGCAGGGAGACTCCCCTTTTTAAAACAATCAGATCTCGTGAGACTTACTCACTGTCACGCGAATAGCTTGGGAAACCTGCCCCTGTGATTCAGTTACCTCCCGCTGGGTCCCTTCCACAACATGTGGGAATTTAAGATGAGATTTAGGTGGGGGCATAGCCAAACTGTATCACCAGCCTTGACCCTGGGCAGAAGCAGCAGCAGTCTGCCGGGCTGGATCAAACGATTCTGAGGCTTCTATAGTCTATACCTCCAGATCTCTCTCTCACCCATGCTATGGTGTCTCAAATTCCACCATTAGAGAGTCCTTTCTTGGGCTCTGTTAAAGGAAACATGCTCTTTTATAAAGCAAATGCCCCTGAGCAGCTGGCCCTGGCATTGATTTATCCGATGTCTTCTCTTCCCGGCCAGAAGGAAGGAAGCTAAGGTGCATATAGGGCATACTGTGTGCCCAGGCACTGTGCCGGATGCTTTAGATACCTAGAGTCATTGAATTCTCATAGTAACGCTGTGAGAGAGAGAGTCTTTCCCACACATTGTAGAGAAGAATAAAGGGCTCAGAGAGATCAAGAAATGTCCCTGAGATCAGACGGCTACTAGTGGAGTCAGGATCCAAATCCGATGTATCTGATTCCTTCGCCCTTGGGGCCTCAGAGGCTGCTGGGCAAGAGAGGAGGTGGAGAGGTGAGAAAGCGCAGGAAGACCACCTCACACCCTTCTCCCTCCCCGTAAAAACCCTGGGAACTTTTTGGACACTGGCAGAATATCATACACTAAGGACAAGAGATGAGAGGAGGCTGGTTAGAAATTAATGTCAGGGAGAAGGAGCTACTCAGGCTCTGTGTGATTCTAGAAAAACTGTATGAAAATTCTGAACAGTTAACAGAATAAACAATAAAGGTGCAATGGAAAAAAAATACTTGATGTCTCTTCATTCAACATTGTGGGATATGAAAAAATTCAATGTCATTCCTTTGCCTATACAGAGTGTTATTTTTTTAAAAAACTGAGTGCGATGCTGTTAAATGGAGACTGTTTTGTTTGGACTATGGAAGCCTCAGTGATTTTGCAAGTATACTCATTTGAAATGTATTGAGGGGGGAAAGGGCCTTTCCAGTCCTCTGCTCCCTGGATGGTTCTTCTAGGTTGTCCTAATCCACAGCCTGGAAATAAAGCTGCCTGTTCAGTGTTGGACAGAGCAGCATCACCCACAGCTCCAGCGTGCCCTGTCCTATTTCCTTTCTAATTCAGTAGAGACCACGAACACGCACTGGGCAAACTCAGCTTTCCCCAGATCTGAAGCCATCGCAAAGGGACATGCAAGGGAGAGGCAGGCAGTGCCCCTCCATCCTCAACATCCGAGTGAGCCCCGAGCCCAGCCTTGGCCAGCAGTACAATACTCAAAACAACCACAAGGCTGTATACTCTACCAAGCACTTTCCACTCATCCCGTGGGGCACAGAATAATCACATGAGATGTGTGTGTTTATCACCACTTTACAAGATGAGGAAAAGAAGCAAATGGACTTTTCCGGAATTGCAGCCAGAACCCAGCAGAAGTTAGGTCTTTGCCCCACGTCTACCAGCTGTCAGCACCTTGCCTGCCCCAGGTGGTGTGTGTGATGAGCCATCTGGCTAGCTCACTCTCATAAGATACGGATTCCCATCACCCTGGCACTTCTCGATCACAATACAGCTGGCCCTGTATTGATCATAATCTAACTGGCCTTTCACCTCTCCCCTGGGGAAGCAACTTTGAACGCTCAGGTCCCAGCAGTGGAGGGCCAGTGTGCTGCCCCATGGCTTGGAGCCACGGGGCACTTGCCCTATGGCCAGAAACCTGGTCCTGAGCCCCATCTCTGCCTCTTTCAATCTAAGTGACCTTGCAGGCGGCTCACAGGAACTCTGAGCCTCAGCTTTCCTCATCTGTATGAGGGGATAACAACAGCCCCACCTGGAGGAGCTTTGTAAGGATTAAAGGAGCCTGATCAGCTGCAGCTGCGAGCACAGGGCCTGGCCCGCAGCTCATGCTCAGGTGAGGCTAAGCTCCTGCAGCTTCATAAAGGCACTCAGGGAGCCACTGGGCAAACATTTTTGGAGGCCCCTCCTGGCCTCGCTCCTTCCAGTCTGCATGGCGCCCTTGCCTGCAGGGAGGCCCAGAGGGGCCTCATGCCAGCCACAGAAATAGTAGCTCACATGGCAGCTCGGTCCTCCTGTCTTTTCATAAATCACACACGCATAGTCACAGTCAAAAAAGAATTACAATTCTAAAAATTCTATACAAGCACTTTTTAAAATTCAGGTAATTCCCAAATCTCACTACCCAGAAGCAACCACAATTAATATTTAGTGTGTAATTTATAGAGCAGGTGGCTTCATATCTGTTTGATGAGTCCACTTTCCTTGAATTTTGAAATCTGCTTGCCCTCAGGCAGGGCACACTCCTCAGCTACTGTCCCCAGGGTCTGCTCTCCACATTTCTATAACTTGGGTCACAAGATGTTCTAGACGACACCTTTGAATGGCTGTCCAGGCATTGACCTATAAACAATAGATTGGATATTGTAATTTACAAAAAATGGCCTCATGCTATGAGCATGGCCCCCAAATAATTTTGTCACTGGCAATTATGGATACGTTTTCATGTCAATGGATCTATATGGGCAAGCCCTTGTGATGGTTGTTTGGTGCTCTGTGGTTTAGATACACTGATGCAAAGTCCCCTGTTCTCTTATTGCTGACCCTTAAGGTCATTGTCAATGTTTTGCTTTGAACCACGCAGCCTTGCTCTTCAAAGCATCCCAAGCATTGCCCTTACCTCCCCCGTGATCCCCTAGAGTGGTCTCTGGTGGTGTCTTTTACAGCAAGTTTCAAGGACATATACCTCTCTCCCTCTCTCCCTCCAACGCTCCCTCCCTCCTTCTCTGCCTCTCCCTCTCCCTCCCTCCCTCTCGCTTCTCCTTCTCCCTCCATCCATCTCTCCCTCTGTCCCTCTCTCCCTCTCTGCCTCTCCCTCCATCCCTCTCTGCATCTCCCTCTCCCTCCATCCATCTCTCCTTCTGTCCCTCTCTCCCTTTTGCCTCTCCCTCCATCCCTCTCTGCCTATTCCTCTCCCTCCCTCTCTCTCTGCCTCTCCTTCTCCCTCTGTCCATCTCTCCCTGTCCCTCTCTGCCTTTCTCTTCTTCTCTCCCTCTCCCTCACTCCCTCTGTCCATCTCTCCCTGTCCCTCTCTGCCTTTCTCTTCTTCTCTCCCTCTCCCTCACTCCCTCTCCTTCTCCCTCTGTCCCTCTCTCCTTCCACCCTTCTCTGCCTCTCTTCCTCCCTCCCTGCCTCTCCTCTCTCCTCCTTCCCTCTCTCTCTGCCTCTCCCTCAGTCCCTCTCTCCCTCCCTCCTTCACTGCCTCTCCCTCTCTCTGCCTCTCCCTCTCCTCCCTCCCTTCCTCTCTCCCTCTCCCTCCTTCCCGGTCTGTCTCTGTCTCTCTCTCTTCCTCTCCCCCTCTTCCATTTCTCCTAGTCCTTCTCTGCCTCTTCTTCTCCCTCCCATTCTGCCTCCCCTTCTCCCTCTGTCCCTTTCTTTATTCTTCCCTCTTTCTCCCTCCCCTTCCTCCTCCTCTAAGCACCAGGGCATCAGCTCACTTTCCTCTCCTTTACATGTGGCCACCCCCATGCTTGCCTGGGTGGGGGGGCTCCCTTCCTACCAGCTGCCTGCAGAGCATGAGAAAGCCATCCCCTTCCCCGTCTCTCTGTTCTCTGTTCTCCGCACCAACAATCCCATTGGCCCTTTAGGCACTTTCCTAACAGCGACTTCAGGAGCCCAGACTGGCTAGGAGCATGCCACGAATTGGGAAGAGAAAGTTCCAGAGGCCAAATTCCCGGTTCCTCTTCTAAAAGAGCTCACCTAGGAGACTTGTGGCCTCTACCTCCCTAAAGGCAGGATCCCTGTAACAGGACACCTCCAGAAAGATGCCCGTGTGGTCCGGGAGACCCTCTGGCACTGCTCTGTAATGATTCCTCCCTGTCATGGGAAGCAGATGGGATGAACAGACTGTCAATATTTTCTGTTGTTCATAAACATGTTACATAAAACTGTGGATACTTTTCCCAGAAGATGGGCTACATGTTGCCGCAAGAAACAAGATTCTGTAACTGTCAATTTTCTCTTAAAAGACTTTGTTAAGAGGTGTGCTTGTTTACTTTCTCCATTTCCTTAGGGAGTCATGGGGAAACTTTTCCAGAATGAGAGTCACAGTTGCATGTCTCCATGGGAAAGTAATAAAATCTCATTGTCCCTCTCTCCCTGACACAGCAGTCCACCAGGTACATAGCTCAGCTTCAAAGCCCGGGCATCCAACTCTGTCATCCACTCCTGACTACCAAGAAGACAGCACATCTCAACATCCTGTTGGGGCACTGGCAACATCCCACCTCCCAGCCAAGAGCAGGAAGCAGGGGGGTCATAGCTGAATAGCCCTAAGCATTGCAGTTAATCAAAAATAAGAGGACAGCGCTTTTAACTAGGATCTGTCTCACTGGGACTAAAGGAATCAAAGTTAGAGCAAACACAGAGAGGTGAGTCAGCCTTAATTCTGGCAAGATTTAAAGCCGACACTTTATGTCTCCCTTATCTCATCTCTCTCTTAACCAGGAAGGGGTTGTTTCTAGCACGAAAGGCCGAAGGCACAGATTGACTGACCCATCCGTGTGGGCCAGCCACAAATCCAAGCAGACAGGACATTTCATCGCCGAGACCTCGAGCCAGGGAAGGTTAACTTCAGGCGCTTCCTCACAAGCCTGCGCATGCCAGAATGAACAGTGGTGTCTTCTATTGGAGTGGATATGTGGTTAGCTTGCCTAGCCCCTCGGTCACTTTCCGAAGAGATTCATAATTCTCACAACAGAAACCAGGCAGCCGCCACAATGCGGCGTCCTGCCCACGGTTACCATAGCTCTCTCCCCTTCTCACCATCCAAGCCTCTGTTGTCATAGCCTCTGGAGTCACTGCCTGACCGAGGTTGGCCATGTTCTTTTTTTCTTTCTTTTCAGATGGAGTCTCTCACTGTTGCCCAGTCTGGAGTGCAATGGCATGATCTTGGTTCACTGCAAACTCCACCTCCTGGGTATAAGTGATTCTCCTTCCTCAGCCTCCCGAGTAGATGGGATTACAGGTGACCGCCACCACGCCTAGCTAAATTTTTTGTATTTTTAGTAGAGACGGGATTTCACTATGTTGACCAGGCTGGTCTTAAACTCCTGACCTCGTGATCCACCCGCCTTGGGCTCCCAACGTGCTGGGATTACAGGTGTGAGCTACCACACCCAGCTGTGGCCATGTTCTTTCTTTGGTAATTTTGTTTTCGTTTCTAAAGAGCCCACTTTAGTGTTTTTAGGTCTAAGGACTGTATTGTGGAACTTTGGTTCTGAAGTTCTGAGACTGCCTCAGTGTGGAAGAGGAATGTGAACTCAGCTTCAAGAGGCTGTTCTGGCTTCATGCTGGCTTGGCCACCCAAGCTGCCAATAGTTCTCACCTATCACATCTTCCACCAGAAAAGGTGATGGATCATTCCATTGCCTGTGAGTACTGAAGCTGTAAGTGTATGCAGAAAGCCAATCCTCACTCCTCAAGGACCATCCCCCTTTTTTTCTGAGAGCCAGGAAGTTATCCTGAAATGGAACTGGGATTCAGAAGTAGAAAACCTGTGTTCAAGTCCCAACACTGCCATGTATTGACTATTGATCTTAGATCACACCTTCAATGTTGCTGAGCCTTCATCTTGTTTTGAGTTTAATAATTCTGGTCTCTCAGTGTTGTGTGGATTACATCTTTATTTAGTATCATTTGGGGAACCGAGAAATGTGTCCTTCTGCTAGCAGTTAATCCCAGAAATTACAAATTATATAGAGATGATAGATAGATAGATAAAAAGTAAATACATAGCAGAGATGAAAGAATTTATAGAGATAGATATATTTAGATAGATATGTGTATTTAAATTTTTTCAGATGCAACAATGTTTCAAAATCCTTTTATTGTCAAAATTAAGCGCGGTTTCACCTGGGGTGGTGGCGAAGGTCTATGTGATTGGAAAACTAAATATTAGGAACCTAGAAGTAGCTACATACTGAAATGTAAGCACAATGGTCTCTTCCTCAGTGATTTGAGATTTGAACGCTGTCTTCTATCCATAAAGAGAACAAACAGAAATATTTATTCATAAGGCAAAGGTGTGTGTGTTGCAATTTCAGAGCCCTCTGTGTAGACAGATAGCTTAACCTCTTTGTTCCAGGTGGTCCTCAGAAGAATTTTTGTGGCGTGGATGAGACAGGACACCTCACACCAGTCACAGTCAGGAGTTAACCACATCCTTGTGCTCCTGGGCCGGAGCTCACGTCTTCTCCTCTGCCTCCTTACTTTTGCAGAGACATAACCAGTCACAGCTGCTGAAATAAGTCACCATAGTGTTCTGGGTCTCTGTGCCAGTAGATGACATTTAAATTTCTGAGGTTTATCATTTCTCTGGGCCTCAGTTTCATTATCTACAAAATGGGATGCCCCCTGGCAAGGGCTTTGTAAGGATTTGTAGATCGTGCATGCCCAGCGCATAGCATGGTCCTTAGCACATGCAAGGTGCTTGCTGAATGAAAGTTATTATCATTATTTCCCAAAGACGTAGGAGTAACAGGCTCCATTCAGCTTCTTCAAGATTAACCTTAGTAGCCACCTCTAACCACCAGCGCATCACTCTAGACCCCTCTTGCTAAGTGAGCTCTCACTGAAAAGTGTATGGAGCTTAATGGTTCTACTACTTACTAGCTGTGTGGACTTAAGACAAATGAATTGTCAGAGGGTTTTTTGCTTAGAGGACACAATGACATCTAAATAGAATCTCCAGAGATGGATAAAAACACACTAGACTAATTGTTGCTCCTTGCAGTAAAAATACTTCATATTATTCAACTATGCCTCCAAAAATTTAGGTACAGCAAGGTTTGGGAGTCTAATCCTAGATTCTCCCTTCTGTTTCCTTTCCTTCTTCCAGAGTTGGTCTTCAGCTGGTAGGAGCCAGTATAGATGTATTGGGTGTCATGGCCGACACCTGTTCTGATTGGTTAGGAGCTTGTTCTTACTAGCTGGTGCCCATGCCATACGGGGGAGTAGATATTTTAAATATCACTTAGTTCCCGTCTATTATCTTATCCCCAGTCTTCCCAGAAAAGACCAGTAGACTCCTTCTTTTGCAATATCCTCCATTACTGCTTTCCCAACCTCTTCCAGCCCCCGCCACCTCTCATGCCTCCTGCCAGGTACAAGACTCTTTGAGGCAAATACTGCTGCAGGTGTTCTTATGATTCACTCAGTAGTGCCAGTCATGATGCCATCCATGCCCAGCTTCCTCTCTAGTGGTGGCTGTCTTGCCATTGGGAAGCACTCTGCAGGAAAACAGTACCAGACTCTTGTTTGCTCAAGAACAGCCCCTATTTTGGTCCAAGGATGGATGCCTGACCCAAGCATTGAGCTTTCCATGGACAGTCCGAGGACCCTTGATGTATGTATATAGCTTGCCTTAAAAGGATGGGCTGAGCCAATCCAGTTGCCAAGAGATAGAAATAGGAGATTCTAGTAAAAATGTAGGTCAGAAGAATGAATATATTGAGAGCTTGCATGACATACAGAGGGATGGGAAACTCTAAGGGACTATGCATGCGTAAAGACTTGAGTAAGGTGACCAGAAGAGGAGCAGAAAACATGGACAGTGTGGTAGATTGAATGATTTGTTCTAATTGGTCTAATTATAACGCTAAGAGTTATATGTTATATATGGATGATATAATAGAAAAGAGTTATGTATTATATATAGATGAAGAAAGTGTCGTGTGTTCTCCCTTTCATCCTCTCCCATGGCTTAAGAATGGCAAAGTTTAATTTCCCAGCTGTGTGCTTTGGGTTTGGCTACATAGCTTGCTTTGGCTAAAGGAATGTTAGTGGATGTGATGCAAGTGGAGCTTGGCATGTGATTTTACATTTGGATTTTTTCCTTTTCAGCTTCTGACATCATCATGAGAGAATGTATTCTGGGTGTCTGCTGCCACCACAACCTGAGTCTGGAAATGACACACCAGTATGATGGTTAATATTGAGTGTCAACTTGATTGGGTTGAAGGATGCAAAGTATTGTCCCTGGGTGTGTCTGTGAGGGTGTTGCCAAATAAGATTAACATTTGAGTCCCAATGGACTGGGAAAGGCAAACCCACCCTCAGTCTGGGTGGGCATTCATCTATACCAGCTGCCAGAGCGGCCAGAATGAAAACAGGTAGAAGAACGAGGAAAGACTAGACTGGTTTAGTCTTCTGGCCTACATCTTTCTCCTGTGCTGGACTTCAAGTTCTTCAGCTTTGGGACTCAGACTGGCTTCCTTGCACCTCAGCTTGCAGACGGCCTATTGTGGGACCTCACATTGTGACTGCGTGAGTCAATACTCCTTAATAAACTCCCCTATTTTAGTTCTGTTCCTGACTAATACAACAAGGATCCAAGTTTTTCCAGGAAGCCCGCACACCTGCAGCCTGCAAAGAACCACCCTTGTAAACCCAAAGACACGTGAATGCAAGATGCTGTATACCACTGGGATTCTCTGGTTGTTTTCAGCACTCGCTGACACAAGCAGAGAGAGGCGGATACACCATGACATGGAGAAGCTTCCATTTCAGACACTCCCCAGTTGAATTGTCCTGAACCTAGCAGCACCCTATTCCTCCTCACTGATTTCTGTGGAAGTTTTTCTTATGTTTGTACAATGAACTTTCACTTTCATTCAAGAACATAATCTTAGAAGAGGCTTATTCGGTTTTGTGGGTTCTACTATTTGGGTTTCCTCCTTAAGAAAAAGAATGCAAAATCACAAATGAAAAATTAGCTGCTAAAGGGAACTTTTTTAATAATTTAAAAAAAAACCCACAACAAATTACCTATTTTAAAACTCTGAAAGGGCTTCTTCTTTGGACCATGATGGAGTAAATGATACCAGATTAGCTGTCTTGCCATAAACAACTAGAAACTAAACAAAATATATAAAGCAACTGCTTTCAGCATCATTAGGCAACAGGAAGCACAAGATTTTGATCTCTGACAGAGGGGAATGAGATGGGCCCTAAGATGACCCTGGCATTCTACCTGGAGGCATGATCTGGATCATGGTATGGGAAGGAAGAGCCCAGGCAGAGTACAACAGTGTCACTGAGCTGATGAGACAGAAACCAGAGTTTGGGGCTGCTGAGGTGCCTGAGATCTGCAGTGTAGAGTTGGAGAAAGACAAACTTCTCAGGGAAAGATCTCCAGAAACCTGCATAGGAGTTCCCTTAAGTTTATTGCAATATAATATGTTATGTGTTAGAAGGCTAATCAAGACTCCTGAGCCCTGGCAGAGAGTAGCTGCTGGGAGAGTCTGTGAGCTAAACAGAGAGTCTGGATATCAAACAGTGCCAGGACATATAGGAGTTCCAATTATCCAGAGTAGAGAGGCTTTGCTACCTGCACCATGCATCTGAGGCCCTCTAAAAGTCATGCCATAGAATCAAGACTACCCTAACTCCCAAGTAAAGGTTAAAACAGCCTATAAAAACAAATCACGCAAGTAAATTAACTGCCAAATAAAACCAAATACAATATTCTATAAAGAAAGATAACAAAATCCAGATTCTCAACAACATGGCATCCACAATTTCAAATATGCAATAAAAGAAGTACGACACAAACAAAAAAGAAAACAGACCCAGAGATAACAGGGACTTTGTAATTAGCAGGAAAAGACTTCAAAGCAGTTGTTAAAATGTATTTTAGGAATAAAGGAAAAGATGGACATAAGGAATAAACAGATGAGGACATTCTCATAGAGAAGTGAAAGTTATATAAAAAGACGAAGTGGACATTTTAAAACCAAAAAAGACAATATCTAAAATAAAAATAAAAATTCACTGGCTGGAGTTAATGGCAGTTTAGATACTACATAAGAAAATGTCACTAGACTTGAAAACAGGGCAATAGAAACTGTGCAAGCTGAAGTTTAAAGAGAAAAATGGCTTAGAAAGAATGAAGAGAGTCTTGCTGACCCATGAGACACATCAGGCAGTCTAATGTATTGGAGCCATAGGAGAGGAGAGAAAGATTGCCACAGAAATGTTCTTTTAGAATAACAGCAAAAAATATTTCACATTTTATAAAAAATGTTCAACTCAGAGAGCCAAGAAACTTAATAAATCCCAAGAAAACCACAGCAAGATTCATCATAATCAAATTGCTGAAGACCAGTTATTAAAAAGGAAACCTTAAAAGCAACTATGGGCTGGGCACGGTGGCTCACACCTGTAATCCCAGCACTTGGGAAGGCCAAGTGGGTGGATCACAAGGTCAGGGGATTGAGACCAAAATGACCATCATGGTGAAATCCCACCACTACCAAAAAATAAAAAAATTAGCTGGATGTGGTGGCATGTGCCTGTATTCCCAGCTACTCGGGAAGCTGAGACAGGAGAATCACTTGAACCTGAGAGGTGGAGGTTGCAGTGAACTGAAATCATGCCACTGCACTCCAGCCTGGACACAGAGTGAGATTCTGACAAAAA
>NW_016107367.1:7458663-7470275 GCF_001604975.1 Cebus imitator | reverse complement strand
CGGGGTTTCACCATGTTGACCAGGATGGTCTCGATCTCTTGACCTTGTGATCCACCCGCCTCGGCCTCCCAAAGTGCTGGGATTACAGGCTTGAGCCACCGCGCCCAGCCCTAATCTCCCAGAGTTCTAGGATTACAGGCGTAAGCCACCACACCTGGCCTAAAAATAAATTTTATTTTACATACTAGAAATGAAAAAATGGAAAATTATAGTAAAAGCAGAATTGTCATTTGCATCGGGAAACATAAAGTATGCACCTATAAACAAATCTAAGCTCTCACATAATCTAAACTTCCAAATTAAGAAGCTATAAAAAGAAGAGCAAGTTAAACTTAAGTAGAAAGAAGGAGATAATAAAGGTAAGAACAGAGTCAATGGAATAGAAAACAGAAAACCAGGAAAGTCAATGAACTAAAGGCTGGTTCTAAGGAAAGATCAACAGAAGTTATAAATAGCCACCTAGACCTATCAAAAAAGGGAGACGATGCTTTCTACCAATATTATAAGTAAAAGAAGAGACATCATTAAATACTGATAGACATTAAGATGATTATGTAGGCATATTACAATTATTGTTAATAAATTTGATAATTTGATGAAATAAACTTTGCAAAGACACAAGCTATCAAACTTCACTCAAGGAGAAATAGAAAACCTAAATAGCCTTATATCTATTAAAATAATTTAATTTGATATTTAAAACCTCCCCCATAATAAAATGCTGGCCTGGATGGATTCTCTGAATTCTGTCAAACATATAAGGAATAAATAATACCAAAGCTATTCAAACACTTTCAGACAATAGCGTAGTTGGGAACATTTCCCAACTCATTATATGAGGCCAGCATTGGCCTCATTCCAAAATCAAATACAGACTTTTTATAGATGTAAGAGTCCTTTTAAAATTTGCAAATTACGTTTTTCCATAAATAAAGAGAAAAATGAGGCTTATCCCAGAAATACAAGGTTAGTTTAACAATTAAAAATCAATGCAGCTTATCATATTAACAGAATAAAGAGAGAAAAGCATAAGATCATTTCAGTAGACACAGAAAAAGCATTTGAAAACATTGACATTCATTCATGATTTTTAAAAAATCTTGGCAAACTAGAAATATAGAGAATTTTCTCAGCATGCTAAATCATATGTAAAAAGAAAAACTATAACTCCAATTATATGTAATGGTGAAAAACTAAATGCTTTCCCCCCACAAATTGGAAGCAAAATATCAATGCAAAAATTATGAAGCAATTAAGAATAAATTTTAAAAATATGTCCAAGACTTGTGCATGAAAGCTATAGACTTTTGCTAAGAAACATTGAATGACTGAGTGACCAATTGATTGATTGATTGATTTTTAGAGTCAAGATCTTACTTTGTCACCCAGGCTAGAGTGCAGTGGCATGATAATAACTCACTGCAGCCTTGAACTCCTGGGCTGAAGGGAACCTCTCTCCTCAGCCTCTGAGTAGCTAGGATTACAGATATTCACCACTACACCAAGCTGATTTTTTTTTTTTTTTTTTTTTTTTNAATTCCTGGGCTCAAGCAATCTTCCCACTTCAGTTTCTCAACTAGCCAGGACCACGGGTGTGTGCCACTACACATGGCTAATAAAAATTTTTTTTGGTAGAGAGGGAGTCTTGTTATGTTGCCCAAGGCTGGTCTCAAACTCCTGTTCTCAATCGATCCTCCTGCTTCAGTGTCCCAAAGCACTGGGATTACAGGTATAAACCATCATGCCTGGCCCAAGAAACATTTAAAAATATCCAAATAAATGGATATTATTACATGTTCATGGATCAAAAGGCTTAATATTAAGATTTCAGTTTTCCCTAACTTTGGTCTATGCATTCAGTACAATCACAATCAAATCTCAGCTGTCTTTTTGAGTTGTAACTGAGGAGCTGATTCTGAAATACATATTGAATTCAAAGGATGTATAATAGCCAACCAGTTTTTTAAAGAATAAAGTGGGAGAATTTATAGCACTTAATTTCAAGACTCCCTTTAAAACTACAGTGAACAAGATGTTGTGGCATTGGTTTGAAGAGAAACAAAGAGATCGATGGAACAGAATAGGAAAGCCAAAAATAAGCCCATAACTAATAGGCCAATTAATTTTGATGATGGTACCCACTCAATTTAATGCGGAAATGAGTTTTTTCAGCAAATAGTTCTCAAACAAGCATCCCAATTGGAAAAAAAATGAATCTCAACCCTTCACTCACACCGTGTGTTTAATTAATTTGAGATATGTCAAATACCAAGGTAAAAGCTAAGTATATAAAGCTTCTGTTAGAAAACACAAGGGAATATTTACCCAACCTTGGACAGACTAGAGACAGAAAACACTCATTATAAAACAATAAGTTAATATATTAGACTTCATTAAATCCAGAATTTCCACTCCTCAAAAGATACTATCAGAAAATAAATAGTCATTATCTGACAAGGAACTTGTAGTCAGAATACATAAAGATTGTATATAACTCAATAATAAAAACAAAGGCAATCCAGTTTCAAAAATGAACAAAAGACTTGAACAGACATTTCACAGAGGAAGACACACAAATAACCAACAATCTTTTGAAAACAACATTAGCTATCGTGGAAGTGCAAATTTAAAATGCTGCGACACACGGACATCTTGAATAAAGTTTTTGCATCTTGTAGCTTCTCAGACTTCATAGTATGTGACTTGAACAGTTGTATAAGGTGCAGACTTTCTCACTAACCTCATCTTTTTAAAGAAAAGTCCAAATTGTCACGTTTAAAACCATCCAACTATGAGACTCTGGAAGCTTGAAAGAATCAGAAATTTTCCAGACAAGCTTCCTTCTTATATATTTCAAACCGTGTTTCTCCTCCATTAACCACATAATTCTGGTGCTGGGCACCATAGATAATGTTCGTATTAAGAATTCATCTCTGGCCTCTTTTCACCTTTGGTCATGATGCCAGCTGAATCAGTTCAATGAGTGGCAGTTTTCCTGGAAACTCTTCCTGCTAGCAATAGCTTAACTATATGTGAAAGTAACTGTGAAAGAAATCAATTTATTTCATAAAACTCAAAATAAATCTGTTCCTAACTTGATAATTTAGTCAGATACTAAATATGCTCAAACACACCTCAGTGTCACCAGACATGGAGGAATATGTGATGGAGGGGAAACCAGACTGGAAAGAGATAGTAGCATTAGCCAGCAGTGGTTAAAATATTGTACTTTAACAAAACATATGACCATGTGAGCACACTGCCAGAGCCCTGCCCAGTGTTTTATGAAGTCTTGTTCACTGAGAGGTCCTATTAGTCCTCATGGTGAATCTACTGCTGTACCTATTAGTGGACACCCACACTTTGGTTTGCAAAACCAGGATTTCCTTCTTCTGTGTGGTGCTCTTCTCTAATATGATGTGATTCTAGCAGAAGCTGCCATCTTTCAAATCCCACCTCTCTGCTATTCCCCCCTTACTTTCAATTGGCTCATGAATGAGTCAATCAGAGTAAACTGTCATGTGGCCAGAGTTGAACGGTCTAGTGTTAGTCACCTTATCTTGGCTGGGACAATTAGAACAAAAGGTTAGGAAGAGTATCAGAGTCCCCTGAATGGCAAAGCTGTGAGATGCCAACTTAATCACCATTATCATCATTACCATCACCATAGCTGGAATTTATTGTATACTCAATAATATTTGCAAAACCTTATGAGATAACACTTTACAGAGGAGAATACTGAAGCTCAGAGAGGTTAACAAACTGCTCATGGGACAGATTCCCTAAGTAGAAGGGCTACAGTTATCATCCAGGTGGACTGATATGAGAGCCCCTGTGCTTACCCACTACTCCGTAGCACATTATTTGATTCCTGGCTGTGGGGGGAAGCTAGCTGGACAGAGTGAGGACATAAAACACAAAGATGCATAGGCGTCCTTGAGCCCCACATGCAGCCCTTCCCTTCCTGGGCTGTGGTCCCAGGAACTTAAAAAAGAAGGATTTGTGTTATATCAATTGCAATCAAAAGAGCTCGACCCAAGACAACCACACAGAATCTCCTTTCACAGTCAGGGTCCATGTGCCATAGGATGGAGAACAGAGATTCCAACAGGTTCTGAGATCCTGAGAACACAAGCTCTACCTCCTTCCGTCTTCCCCTTTATTTAACACATCTGATCTCAAAATGCTGACTTCTATTTTGTCTGGTTGTCTGTGGACCTATCTCAGCATCTGGGCCCCTCACTGTCCTGCAACAATCTATTGTTATAGCCAGGGGGACCTTTGGCATCCTCTATTCCATGGAAAGAGGCTCCAGCTGAGCAGATGACTAGCCCAAAGGCACAACCAGGTGAAAACTGTCTGCCTGGCTGATGAAACAGGTGGCAGCTCCTGATGTGCAAGCTGCTATGGGCTACAGGCTGGCTACCCTGTCAAGGAGGTGGTAGCAAGGTGGTGGAAAGAAGACAGCCCATTTTTCTGATGTGGCCTGGAAGTGTGGCACTCTTATCTGCCAAGTTATGAGATATATGTTTTCTTTGTTAACAGCTGGCTAGAAGATTTTATCCTTGTCCAAGAGCAGAGATTAGATTGGCTTTGGAAGTCTGGCATGCAGGCTGTCAGGTATATAAAGAGCCAGCTTTGTTCCAAAACCCAGATTTGTGCAAATGCCTCCAAATGCTCATCCATGAGCTATAACTCCAAATTTCTGGCACAATCTGCTGTGTAACTTGTTGAGCGACTGTGAGGATGGAGCTGGGTGTGGGATGCATGGCAGGGAGGACTGGGATCAAGCCAGCTGAACTGAATTCAAGGGATGTGGGAAGGAACCATCACTTGTCAGGAGATTACAGGGCACAGTGATGAGCAACATCCCAGAGTTCAACTCTCTAAGTTCAGTTCCTGTCTTTACTTCTTACTAAACAGAAGACCTTAACCAGTTACTCAACATCTTCATGATTTATATCTTTCTTGTGAAACAGGAGTGTTAATGTATATGTAAATATCCGGTGCCACAAAAGAAGTAACACTCAAATATAAATTTTCTCTTAGCAAGGCACCTTGACTTTCTCCAGAAAGGGTACATTCACCAGCAGTTTGCCATGAGAGTACAAAGAACAAAGGAAAGGCAGACATATTTATCCCTTATGGACTGGCCCCTACAGCTATACTATGCAGTAGTAGGGGCCAGCTGGAGCTGGGCCTCACAATCTAAACTATACCAATTGGCTAATAACTCAAAACTTTTCCTAAAAGGGTAAAGGCAAGTGAGAACAAAGGAAAAGAGGAAGTCATTTACGAAAGATTTTAAAAAGCAATGACATTTCCAAATAAGGAAGGGCAATTAACTATGGGCTGAGGCCTGCCTGGGCTTGTCTAGACATGTCAGGGCAAACATCTGGGCTATAGTATAAGAACTAGGAACACAGAATACACCTATTTCTTTATTACAACTAACAGCTACTTAGGATTATTAACAAAAGTCTTTAGAGAAAATCAGCCTTTGAAGAAGCTATCATTCATCCTTCATAAGCTAAGAAGAAAGCTTTGAAGAGGAACTTCTATTTACTTTTATTTTCTACAGTTAACAATAGAGCCTGTCTACATAGGCTTGTTGTGGGAAGTAGATGAGTTTTCACACATGCAGATGACCAAGAACAGTGGTTTACTCTGATGACCAAGAACCCTCTATGGCCCTGTGCAATGCTCTGCCTCATGGAATTCTTCATCACTCCCAGTGAAGTGCTTTTGAGTCCTATTGATGAAAAAACTCAGGAAAGAGGTCCTTTGCCCTTAATCACACAGGAAGACCACTCAAACCTCCATTGCTCACTCTGATTGCTTCTAAGCCATAGGATCCCACCTCCAGTCTTCTCCTATAGCTGCACAGAAATTATGCAACAGGATGTCTAATAGCTTTGAGTGAGGCACCAAAATACGGCAGACAATGGATAGCAAAGTGGATTTTTAGACAACTGCTTGCTCACACTGAGGGTATGGAAGGGTCAACATGAAGCTTGGGAGAGGGCTTACAGGGAGTGTTTTCTGGAAAAGACCCAGATGTGAGATAAGCCCCACCCTCCTGGAGGGCAGGGAGTATCTTCCCATTCATGTCTAAAGATGGGCTTCAAGGAAATGAGTATATATAGTAGGGAGTTTCTGCAGGTCGGAAGTGTGTAACAGAGGACTGGTGTCCCAAGGACAAGAGTTTAGCTGAACGACAAGCTGGCACAAGCCAAGAGAGGTGGCTCCATTGGGACCAGCTGCCTTGAGTTTGTCAGGACATAGAAATCATGTTTTCCATGGACTGCATGAGTGACTCCAGAATGAGAGAGCCAGGGTGAGCCCACATTCAATCCTCCCCAAGAAGACCACCTGAAGAGGCAATGGAAGCCCTTCAAAGGCAACCTTGTGGAGCTGACTGCCAGCAGCAGAGGCTGGAGACAGCCAGAGAAAAATTCAAGTGCTCTGATCCAGAGAATTGGAGGTAAGAGGCCTTCCCCACTGGGGTGGGATGGATCTCAAGAATCTATAAAAAGTTCCCTCTTAGTGGAAGAATCATCTTTAGACATCTCTCAGTCTCAGAGAGCACAAAGCCAGCTGACCATAGTGCTGGTTGGGTACAGAAGGAACTCTTTCAAAAGTTTAGGCCAGCTCAATTAAACAGAAGAGAACAATGCAGTACCTCAGGGCTAATAACAGAGTAGAACTGTTACCCCCAGCCTGAGAGAAGAGGACAATCCACCCCCCAGACTCAGAGCAGCTATAGAGAAAGGTGCTCCACAGGCACCAGGAAACTCATCCAATCTGCAGCACCATGGCAGGGAAGGAACCAGGGGCACAGAAACCACACCCCAACTCCCCTCCCACTCCCTGGCTCCTCCTGGAACTTCCCACTGGCTGGACCAGCTGGCAGTCAGAAGACGAAGGCACCTGTTGATGGTTCACGCAGATCGTTGAAGGAGATGGGTGGAGAGTGGATGTGGGGGTCAGTGGAAGATTCCGGCATATATGACATCTTGGATCTGGAGTCCCATGGGCTGTGAAACTGCCTCCGGTAATCTTTTCTGGTTTTTGAAGTTCTCGTTCCAGAAATAGAAGCTCTGGAAGGGCTGGCACTAGGAGGGCCTTGAGCACACTACATGCCCAACACCAAAAACAGTGTCTGGCACATAAAAGGTGTGCAATCACAGTAAGATGAATGAATGAATGAATGAATGAATGAATGAATGAATGAATGAATATTTTCACTCTCACCCTGCTGCTATTCCAGCTCTCTGGCTTGGGTGGATGTCCAGCTTTGCCCCTTCAGGCAAAGGTGGGGAGAGAGAACTACTGTTCATGCACTGACTCTGTACCAGCCACTGTTCCTAGTGCTACAATATTAACCTTACGACAGCCCAGCTGGCCAGGAATGATCAGCCCGACTTTCAGGTGAGAAGCAAAGGTTGCTAACTGGCTAAGCTTGTGTGGCTCATAATTAACGGCCGGTTACTTTCAGCAGAGGGCTGGACCCTTTCATTCCTCAGTGCTGTTCCTCCCAGCCTCCTGGTGACAATTCCAGCCTGCTTCCTTCCCCAGCTGTGATTTGGTTTGAGTGAATGAAGGGCCGGTGGGCAGGGGCCTGAGGTCACTTCCTTTCCCTCCTCTTTCCCTGCTTCCCTTCCACACAGATCTGTCTCTGGGGAATAGTGGCAAGCTTTGGTGGGGCTGTTGTGTCCCGGGAATGGCATAAGGGCAGGTGCATAGATGCACTGCTTTATTTGAACCTCACCACACCCTCACAGCCAGAGAGTTGTTCTTCCTACTTTATGATGGTAAATGCAGAGGCCCTGAGCAGCAGAGTGACTTTTTCAGGGAGATGCAGCCAGCAGACCCAGGATTCAAATCCAAGCCTGTCTGACCTCAAAGCCAGCTCTGTCTTCTCCCTGGGTCTTCCCAGTTGTCCATTAGAATTTCTCTTGGAGCCATAAGGGTCAGCCATTCTTTTTTGCCCACCCAGTATATCCATTCCCTTTTTTTTCTGGGAATAGAACTCAGTTTCTAATCCATGAGGTCTGCATGGAAACAGCCCCCTTCCCTGGCCCCAGGGTGGTAGACACGTGAAACAAACCTGTCACAGCATCACTTCCCCCTTGCCCTGCATACATGTCCTGGTGTTTGACTCAGGACCTCCTAAATATAAAGCAGCAGGGGCGCCGTGTGGAGGGAACCTGCTGGAGCATGACTTCATCCAAGCCCCTTGATCAAGCTGCACCTGATGTCAGTGCACTTCTGATTTTCATTTGCAAGAACCAATACATTTTCCTTTTTGAGTAAACCAATTTTCAATGGATTTCTGTGTTTTCTTTAAAAAAAAAAATCTAGATTCACAGCTTTGTTCCTAGAAATGATGATATTTCAAATTCAGAGATTACACCTGGGAACTTTTCAAAATTCCCCAGGTTCCCTGCTATTGTTATTGGTGACAGGATTGAAGGAATGCTAATAAAATCAAGTCAGGTAACCACAGTGACATCTTCATGGTCAGGACTGCCCTGAACCAGATCGTTTATAAGCATCAGCCTGATGATTCACTGTAAAGTTCAGTGGCCTGAAATGAGATTCTGGGTTTCATCTGATTCAATGCACCAAGCATTCATTTAGTACTTTCAGTGTGCAGGACATTGTGGTGGACTGAGAGTCGTAACGAGGAATAAGATATAGCCCCAACCTCCAGTGGCTCTCTCTAGGTTGAGGGAATAATTCTGTACTGAGACAGCCTGGCATGTGGCCAAAAAAGGAAAATGGAGATAGCAGAGCAGGATGAAAAGGACAAGGAACAGAGGGGAAGAAGAGACATTTTGCAGGGTGTGGGGCTGCAAAATGGGAAGTCATATGGATTCCACTCAGAGAGGAAGAGTTGTTTGTGCTGGGTCTGACCCCATTGCGGGTCCTGCCAGGTGCCATGGGCGGCCCAGGGCCTCTCATCTCTAGTCTTTATGGGGATGCCAAGAGTAACACTTCCTTGTTTCGATCTCAGCAGAATTGATTGCTGAGGAAGGTCAGGAGTGGTCATTTCTTCTGCACAGGAGAAAGCACCTGGAAGGCTCAGCTCCATGTTTCATCTCTAACCGCAAGGGGAAGTTGCCTGCCCTGGGCATAGGAGAGTCCGTACATGTCCCTCTGGGCATGGGGCTAGGTCCTCCCCTCCTCAGGACCTGTGCATAGTGCCCCCCATTTATCTGATGCACGTCTCCCTCTCCTCTTCCACCTGAACCTCTGCCTGTTAATCCTTTTTTCTAGGATGATTTTATGAATAAAAAGCGACCACTGCATATGGCATGCCATCATTGGTTAGGGTGCACTCCAAATGGCTGGGCATGGTAGCTCACACCTGTAATCCCAACACTTTGGGAAGCCGAGGCAGGCGGATCACCTGAGGCCAGGAGTTCGAGACCAGCCTGGCCAACATGGTGAAACCCCATCTCTACTAAAAATACAAAATTTAGCTGGTTGTGGTGGTGGGCACCTGCAATCCCAGCTACTCGAGAGGTTGAAGCAGGAAAATCACTTGAACCCGGGAGGCGAATGTTGCGGTGAGCTGAGATCCCACCATTGCCCTCCAGCCTGGGTGATAAGAATGAAACTCCATCTTGAAAAAAAAAAGTTGTTACAATGTAAGGAAATGAGTCACTTAGAATGGGTGAGTTGTGGACAAGTTAACACTCACCTGGCTTCTGGCCCTGGCTTAGACATCATGTTTTCTGAGAAGCCTTCTCTGACCCCCAGCTCTTTACTGGGGGTCCTCTGTGTGCTATCACTGCTCCTGTGCAAACGTAGTACTTGGGCTCTGCTGTCAGAACAGGTCTGGGCTAAGTCTGCTTCCACCTCTTACTAACTCTATGACCTTGGCTGAGTACTTTAACTTCCCTGTGCCTCAGTTTCCTCATCTGTAATACACAGATAAATAATAGTACCCACCCCATAGGATGCTGAGATAAAGCACATTAGGTGTTTCGAATAGTAAGTGGTGAGCAGTCGTTAGATGCTAGCGGATGAGGATGGTGGTCTGTCTCTTCCAGGAGCAGGGCCAATTACCATGTTTATCTTTTTAATTTTATCCTGGTGCCTAGAACAATGCCTGATTCCACATCATAGGCTCTTAATTGATGAGCATACTTAGAGCTACAGGTTACCAAGTGAGCAGTTGTGCCAGGTGTCTTCAGGATCACGGCCCCATTTAGTGCTTACAAAACCTTTCTGAGATCGGTGCTGCTGCCATCCCCATTTTACAGAGCAAGAAACTGGTGCATGGCAAGGTTAAAGAACCCACCAAAGTCCCACGGCCAATTCTTGGTGGAGCTAGAATTTGAATCTGGGCCAGTTGACCCTTAAGCCCATGCTCGATAGCAACTGCTTCCTGGCTGCAGCCTGACCTCTCTGCTTTCTGTCTCTTCCCACCCTTCCCACCTTGGCCTCACCCTCGGCTGTTCTCCTTGACAGCCAGCTCTGAACATGTTTTCTGCTTCTAAACCATCATCGATTCTAAAATGTCTGGCTGGGAATTCAAGGTCCTCTAATGTGGTCCAGCCCATATTCCTGGTTCTCTTCCTCCTCCCTGGACCCCCTGGCCACCCTCTCCTGCCTCCTAGGGGAGAGGGACAGTAGCACACCTGCCTTGGCTTCTGAGGACTTGAGGGCACACCCTGGTCCCCAGTAAACTGTGAGAGATTCCTGTGGGCACACCCATCCTCAACTCCCCTCTGATGTCCTCAGTGCCCAGTATGGTGCCTGCCACATAGTAGGTGCTCAGTAAGTCTTTATAGAAACAAACTGGTTTGAAATGGTGCCTGAGAGAAATGCACTGCAATGACCAGGCATCAACTGATTTCTTTTACCTACTCATAAATTATCCTTTCACAAAAGGAGAGCTCTTTCTAAGAGGCAGGAGCAGAAACACCCAGCTGCATATGTGTCCAAAGCCACTCAAGGTTATCTGCTAAGGGCTTACGCCAAGATGCTACATTAGAATTGCATTGTACAATGCCTTCCCTGCTGAATTTCCTTTCATTTAGGGAACATAACCTGTTGATCAAAGTAGCTGAGATACAGTCCTCACAATTGCAGCATGTTATACCTTGGTACTTGCAAAGCTTCAGTAGGAAATCACTGGAGGAAACCTACTTCTGGAGGAAAGCTGGTTCTGCCTTCTCCCCTGTTAGATGTTACATTGTATTACTATGTCAGTCACGAAAAATGATAGTGGGATTAGGTCTTGTAGCAGGTATCATAACCAGGGATTTGGTAAATGCCCAGAACCTGCTCCAGAATGAAGCCTCCTTAATGCATGAGGTTCCTAGAGAGGATGTAACACAAGGAACAATGCCAGATGGAAAGCAGACATCAAGTTTTAGACCCAAGCCCTATGCAAGGGATAACATTGATAATCATAGACAATGGTTATGTACTTATTCCACCAGGCACTGTGCTTCATGCTCATTATCTCATTTGAAACTTCAAGCACCCTAGGAGATAGATGCTTTCATTATCTCCATTTCAGAGAGGGAAAAAAAAGAGAACTAGATTACGCAACCTAACCACAGTCATATAACTTTTTTTTTTTTTTTTTTTTT
>NW_016107367.1:7400850-7458633 GCF_001604975.1 Cebus imitator | reverse complement strand
CACTATGTTGCCAGGCGCCAGGCTGGAGTGCAGTGGCACGATCTCGGCTCACTGCAACCTCCACTTCCCGGGTTCAAGCAATTCTCCTGCCTCAGCCTCCCGAGCAGCAGTGGCCACAGGCGAGCGCCACCACGTCCAGCTAATTTTTGTATTTTTTAGTAGAGACGGGGTTTCACCATGGTCTCGATCTCTTGACCTCCTGATCTGCCCACGTTGGTCTCCCAAAGTGCTAGGATTACAGGCGTGAGCCACTGTACCTGGCCATAACTGTTAAGTTAATGCAAATTTTTCTCTTATCCAAACTCTGATATACTAGTCAGTGGAAATAATGCTATCTGCAGTGATAGGGTTTGGCTATGTCTCCACTCAAATCTCATCTTGAATTGTAGCTCCCGCAATTCCTGAGTGTTGTGGGAGGGACCAAGTAGGAGATAACTGAGTCCTGGGGGTGATTTGCCCCATACTGTTCTTGTGGTAGTGAATGAATCTCATGAGATCTGATGGTTTTATAAGGGGCTTCCCCTTTCACTTGGCTCTTGCCTGCTGCCACTTAAGTCGTGCGTTTTGCCTTCCACCATGATTGTGGGGTCTCCCCAGCAACATGGAACTGTGAATTCATTAAACCTCTTTTTCTTTATAAATTACCCAGTCTCGGGCATATCTTTATCAGCAGCTTGAAAAAGGACTAATACAGCAGTAACATAAAACCTGAACTCTTGTTAACTGAACGCAGTACATTTTATTTCTTGCATTGTCATTCAAAGCAGATGCTTCTGGTCAAGAGGCCTTCCATGTGGTCATTCCAGGTCCTAGGCTTCTTCCATCTTGTGGCTTTGCCCTCCCCTCAGTCCCAATGGCTCTCTCCATTCAGTGGCAGAAAGAGAAAGAACATGGATTATGTGTGGGAGGACCTTATAAGTCAGTCCTGGAGGAGGTATCCAAGTAGTGGTGTGCCGGTAAATGCTTAACAACCAGCTCTCCTGATAAAAATCTGATCTGTAGCATTTGCCGATTCTCATGATGTAAATGCTCCACCCTGTTCAATTTCAAGCCAACAACAACTTCAGAACCAGCTCACAAAATTCCTGAAAATTTAACATCCAGCTCTTGGAGCCACTGTGAGCCAAATCTACTGCATCACTGCATCACAGTCACCCACGTTCACTGGCTAAAATGCAGCCACAAGGTCATAGCTGCAAGTGAGACTGGGAAGAGTCAACTGAGGGCTTGAGCAGGAGTAAAAAGGTTCAGGTGAATCTGTAGCTGCAATTTTTGCAAAAATTTTGCAACAATTTTATAGCTGCAAAACAGGTTTAGGTGAATCTGTAGCAGCCTCTGCCACATCTGGAAGAGAGGATTGGTCCTAATGCCTGAACTTGTGAGCCTCAGCAGCTTCAAGTCAAAAGTCAATACGGCAGACTTATTGGAGCTTAGGGATTAACGGGAAAAATGCCAATACACAAGAAGGAGTTCATTGATCTAAGGAGACCTCGGCATCCAGGACAGTCACCCAGTTCAACTGCCTGACAGGAAGAAGAGAGCAATGCCAGGCAGAAAGCAAAAAAGCAGACAGTAGGCCAGCTGACACGTGGGCCCCATAGACATGGAAACTTCTCCTATAGCCATGTCAGCCCATAGGAAAGAAAGGAAGAAAGAAGGTCACATTTATGTGCTGATTTATCCACTCAGTGTCTCCAGCTGAAAACACAGCCCTGTCAGTGTCAATGAAAAATGAACAGTCCCAGTGGACTGTCTGTCTGTGGAAACCATGGAGAGACACCACCTTTACCTCCCTTCGATGTAAAACTCACCACTGAGATGCAAAGAGTACAGTTAGCTGACAGCATCCAGCTGCAGCACCTTCAGGATAGAGCTCATGCTCTTCCAGCCAATGATGAGCACTGCAAGTGTACTCAGGGCCATTCCTTCCCAACATGGCATGTCTTCAATGAGCAACCTGTTCCAGGATCCCTGATGATTTTGTCAGGCCAGCTTCATAGTCCAAGGTGTTTTGCACACTCCTGCTTCCTCTCCTTTATTCTTCATCACACCCCACTCCAATAAACATTTTAGATTATTAACTTGGCATCAGCACCTGCTTCTGGTGTGAAGGCACCAGAACAGGGCACGGAAGGGAGAGAACATGAGGACCTCACTTATCCTGGGTCCTGCAGCTACCAGGACTCCCAAACCACGGGGCTGTGCGCAAAAGTGAGAGCCATGGGCTCTTCTGTGGAATGGATCCAAGGCCACTGAGGAGCATAAACTTCATGCAGATTTAATACCATCTCAGTCTGAGTTCCCCTGATAGGAGAATTTGAGTTAACAACTTGGCTGCAGATGGTTTTTAGGAAAAAAAAAAAAAAAAAGAAAACAAACAAACAAAAAAAACAGAACACAGGAATGGGGAGAAAGGCAGAGTGAGACAAAGAAGGAGAAAATGCCAGTAAATAGGATGTTATAGGGCTGGTTACCAGTGTGGGAAACTGAGCTTCAGTCCCACTGAGAAGCTTCTGAACTGTTCCTTCTAAGGATAAAAGGCTGGAGCATGTGGCCACCAATTCTTGTTTTCTGTTTTTGGGGATGCTTTGGGGTTACTAACTTCCTATACATCCAAGTTCACTGGCTTGTGGAATGAATGAGTTCCCACAGCTTCAATAAAAGGGAAAGAAATGGGGAACCAAGGCAGACACTTGAGCTAGAGCATCGTCGGCATGCATTAATAATGCCCCTCAAGCTGAGGGATACAACATGGGTCATCAAAAGGAGCTGCTGCAAATAATACCTACAAAAGCTCCTTTGTCATTTCAAGAGGAAGGAGGGCCACTATAGTGCCTCGGGGGATGAAATTCTCAATTCACACTTGACAATAACAGGACCAGAATTTAAGTCTGATTAGAAAGAACCGGAGCATGGGTGGATGTTCCCATCACAGCTCATGGGAAGCCCTATGCTTAGAACATCACCTTCTCTTTGCATTTGTTCACTCTTTTACTCAGCAGAGATTTTGGAGCTCTACTCTTCCCCAAGCCTTGCCAAGGTACTAGAGGTACAGTAGAAGGATGGTATGTTAATTAGGTCCTCTGGGAAGCAGGTGCTGATGCCAAGTTAATAATTTAAAACATTTATTGGAGTGGGATGTGATGAAGAATAAAGAAGAGGAAGCAGGAGTGTGCAAAATGCCTTGGACCATGAAGCTGGCCTGACAAAATCATCAGGGAGCCGCGGATCAGGCTGCCCATTGAAGACAGTTCTTGTTGAGAAGGAATGGCCCTGAGTTCCCTTGCAGTGCTCATTATTGGCTGGCAAGAGCATGATCTCTTTCCTGAAGGTGCTGCAGCTGGATGCTGTCAGCTAACTGTACTCTTTTTTTTCCCATTTATTTATTTTATTGCATTTTAGGTTTTGGGGTACATGTGAAGAACATGCAAAATTGTTGCATAGGAACACACGTGGCAGTGTGATTTGCTGTCTTCCTCCCCATCACCTACATCTGGCATTTCTCCCCTTGCTATTTCTCCCCAGCTTCCCACCCCCCACAGCTCAATGGTGAGTTTGATGTTGAAGGGAGGTGAAAGTGATGCCCCTCCCTGACTTCCACAGACAAACTTCACTACCACCCCCATGTTCTGGTTCATGCTGCATTTCATAGAGCTGGGTCTAAGGTCCTTGAGAGAACAAGGACCTTGCATTTTGCTACTTTACTATCTCTTACACTATCTAATTCTGTGGTAGCTAGGTGACCTTGAATTTGTAACTCACAAACTTAGCACATATCTACTGGGCACATACCCTGTGATAGATACTGTGATGAGTGCTGGCATTAGATACAAAGATCATACAGATTTTAACCTTATCTTCAAGGTGCCATCAGCCTAGAATTACAGAGAAGATATATTTAAACTGTAATAAATAATAAGAGGTAAAGAGGGAGATCATGATGGTGGTGGTGGTTGATAATGATAATGATGGTGACAATGGTGATGATGGTGATGATGGTGATGGTGATGATGATGGTGATGATGGTGATGGTGGTGATGGTGGTGATGATGATGATGGTGATGGTGATGATGGTGATGATGGTGATGGTGATGATGGTGATGATGGTGATGGTGATGATGGTGACGATGGTGATGATGATGATGGTGACGATGGTGATGATGATGATGGTGACGATGGTGATGATGATGGTGATGATGGTGATGGTGATGATGGTGATGGTGATGATGGTGATGATGGTGATGGTGATGATGGTGATGATGGTGATGATGATGATGGTGATGATGGTGATGGTGATGATGGTGATGAGGGTGGTGATGATGGTGATGGTGATGATGATGGTGATGATGGTGATGGTGATGATGATGATGGTGATGATGATGATGGTGAAGATGGTGATGGTGATGATGATGGTGATGAGGGTGCTGATGGTAATGATGATGATGGTGATAACAATGGTTGATGGTGATAATAATAGTGATGGTGGTGGTGGTGGTGGTGGTGATCATGATGATGGTGATGAGAATGATGGTGATGGTGGTGGTGGTGCTCGTAGTGATGGTGTGTGAATCATAGAGAAAAACAGACTCAGGTTCAGAGGAAGAAAAGATTACCTTTAGCTCCATTTGCTGTGGAACTTATTCTTGAAGGCCAAGTTACTCTTGAACATTTGAAGATGAGACAAATGGCATTCTCAGGTGAAAAGAACAACCCAAACAAAGGCTCAAAATTGGAATAAGCAGAATTCCACAAATAACAGAGAAAATGAGTTCTCTAGAGCTTTGGATGGAGTGGAGAAAGCAGCACTAAGTAAAAGAAAGTTGGAGCCAGATGTTAGCAAACATTGAATGCTATCATAATGAACCTGGGCTCAGCTCAGTTGGGAATGGGGAGGCATTGATCGATTTTAAACAAGACAATGGTTTGATTGAGTTGTGTCATAGGAACATAACTCTGGCTTAAGTGTGAGGAACACTTCAGATTGAAGTGATAGAGATCAGGCCCAGGAAGGTTAACTGGTGCAGGACTCAGGTTGAGATGAGAGGCACTGGGCATGTAGACCAGCACCAGAATGGAAAACATTGAGGGGAGCATCAGAAACACATGGTAGCCTGTTGACTGGTACTCCGGTCAGCTGCTAGAGAGCATCATCCCTTTCTGCTACTATTTGGTAACATTGGGTTGTTCCTGACCTGACGTTTTGGGGTTTTTAATCTGGGAATTTTCTCAAAGTGTAGACTCTTAAATTCCATCCTCAGGTGATTTGTCCTAGAGTCTATCCTTTGTGATCTAAGTGAGTTGCCTTCGATTGGTTGGGCGCTATCGATATACACAAATGTGCTATCATCTTGACAGCTAGCCTCAACTTCTAAAATATTTATGAAACATGGCATGGGCCCTCTTTCACCCTCTACACACTATCTGAACAATAATATTATGCAAAGCCTTGCATTTGATGCTGCTGATTTTAGGTAAAACAGCCTAAAGAGAGAGAAAGAAAAGGAACACTATTCATTGTTGAGTATATGCCTACCTATTTGCATATATTATCTCATTTAAAACTTGCAGCAGCCCAGAGGGCTAGGTGTGACCAGCTTGATGTTAAAGACAAGCAAACTGAGGCAATAGAGTGTAAGTCATGTACCAAATTCCACAGCTAGTGAATGGCAGAGCTAGGACTTGAATCAGCATTGTCTGGTCCACAGGCTTTGGACTTTGGACTCATGTTGCTAAAGAATTCCACCAGTTGCTCCTTGGGGTGAAAGGTGGGCATAGACTGACCTCACAGGACTATGGGCACACACGCATTTTCGGAAAGAACCCAGTACCTCAGTGGCTATGGACTGAATGTTTGTGTGCTCCACACCCTCCACAGCAAATTCCAGTGTTGAAACCCTAATTTGCTAATCCCCAATCTGAAAAGGTGGGACTTTTAGGGAGTTAATTAGGTTTAGATAAGGTCATGAGGACGGGGTCCTCATGAGAGATTAGTACCTTATAAAAAAGACCCCAGAGAGTTAGCTAGCCCCTTTCATCATGTGAGGACACATCAAGAGGTTTCCATCTGTGAGGAATAGGCCCTCACTGGACACTGAATCTGCCTGTGCCTTGATCTTTGACTTCCCAGACTCCAGAACTGTGAGAAGTGAGGGTTAATTGTTTAACTCACCTAGTCTATGGTATTGTTTTTTTTTTTGTTATATCAGCCTAAACTAAGGTACAAGTGCACATATCACTTTCATCACTTGTCATTTTAGAATTCCAGCTGATGTTGCATACTGTACCCAGAAAACACACACAGCAGTTTCCCATGGAATTTCAAACAGACCCTCAGTAAGCCCTCCCCCAATACTGAAGACATCTTCCTCTGAGACTATAGGATTTATTGATTCCTTTATTCATTCATCCAACATGTGTGGAATACCAACTGTGTGCTGGGTGCCATGCTAGACTTGGAGGCTCCAGAGAGATGCCTGTGGCATGGTCTCTAGCCATGAGAAAAAGGTAATTTGTAGTGTAGTTGGAGAGGCAGGTGTGTAACTATCCTGTTACCTAAGATGCTTTATTTTGCTTAGGATAAGATGGAAAATCATGAGATCCTTCCTAGAAGAGCTGGACTTGAAGAATGAGTAGGATTTTGTCATGGAATTAAAGGTGGAAGGAGTTTGAGTGAGAGGAAACATTAAATGTAAAGGTACCAAAGTGGGAAGTAGAAGAGGCTGTCCTCAGCCCCAGGGAAAACTATTCCCACAGATGCCAGGACACATCTTCTCATCTCTTTCTCTTTCAGACCTGATGTTTTAGGGCTTTTTATCTCAAAATTTCCTCAAAGTTTGTTTTTTTTTTAAATTCCAGGTCCACATGGTTTGTCCCAGAGTTGATATTTTTTATCTAAGTGAGCTGCCTTCTATTGGTTGGACACCATCAATGTTCATAAATGTGCCACCATCTTGACAGCCAGCCTCAACTTCTAAAATATTTATGAAGCCTGACATGGGCCCTTATTTCCATACTAAAATATTTAACTACCAAAGATGAACAAGACCTGCAAAGTGTAGGCTGCAGCCCTGGGCTCAAACTGGCTCTGTTTTGCACCAAAGCACTCTTAAAACCAGCTCTTTTGTTAGAAATCAAATATTCATATAAAGGGTGAATAATTCATTGGTAATTTGAGTGCCCAAGAAGTTCCATAGAAATCCCCAAGAGGAGATTTTGGTGCAGCAGTGACTATGTAGACTCAGCTCTTTCCATCAAGTTCAAAGTGAGAGGTGCTGGCTCAGAGCATGGGCTCTGGAACTAGGCTGCCTGGGTTTTCACACAATCCTTACTTACTTGCTGTGCTGAATGTCTGTTGTTTGCCCCTCTAGATGACTCTACACTTCACACTCTGCTCTGTGCTCCAACAGGCTGAACTCTATGGGCTGCAGCAACAAACACCTTGGACCCATGGCTTCCAGTTGTTCAACCAATGGAAAGCTCTGGAAACCCCTACAGAAATTAGGATAAAACAAGCTGAGAAATGAGTTTTCCCAGCTCCCTGTCTCCCTGCTGGATCAGGCCACAACTCCTCTTAGGTGGACTGTCCATGTGGCTTCCTCTCTAGGCTCTGGTAACTCCTCCCTCCTCTCACTTCTTCAGACCTCACAGTGACCCCAGCCTCCTGAGTTGCTAGCCCCAGCGTACCGCACCATCACTTGTTGCTTGCCCTAAACCCTGATCATATATTTGCATTAAGTTTAAACTTATAAAATTGCTATTTTTGAAAGTAAAAAATCAACAAGTATTGCCGGCCTCATATGTTTCAACCTCATATGTTCTTTTATTAAACCTGCTTTAATTTTTATGTGTTATCTATTTTCTAACACAACCTTAACTAATACAAAAGGTATGCGACTAGTTAACTGACCTCATTTTGCCTTGGTCTCCTCATCTAATATGCTAATGTGCACAAGAAGGGGGTGTAAAACAATGTCTGGCAAGGAATACATGCTCAGAAGGTGTTGTGGGAAGAAACATTCATTTGAGATAGAAGAATCAGAGGAATGGGTTCATGGCTTAATGACAGACTGGGCAGAAAGAAGGTGACATCCTCTGAAGTACTCAGTGGAGGAGAATATAAATAATTTACATTTACATACATTATTCTACTGCTCAGAAAATTTATATGCTGGATATGTTCCATTTTAACCACTTAATTTAAAATCTATTAGATGCCTACTATATTGCTGCCAGGCACTATAGACATATAACAGAGGGCCCATCAGAGACCCTCATACCCCCATTCTCATCTCCTGGAAAGACACAGGCAAGGTGGCTGAAAATTGCATTACAGAGTAATAAGAAGTGCAATGATGAGAAAAGTCAAAGATGACACAGGGAGCACTGACAACAGATTTAGGGAGTAAGAGGATGGCTTCTCACAGAAGGAAGTGTTTTCTGTTTGAATTGAAGGAAAAGTAGGAATTATCCAGACACAGGGTCCAGATGATAGAATAGAGTCCCAAGAAAGGGAACAGCATCAAGAAAACTAAGACATGATGCAGTGTGGAAAACACAGAGGAGTAAAAGAAGTTGAATGTGGCTGGTGCAGTTTCTTGTTGCCTATGTCAGTCCCTGGTACACAATAGGTGCTCAGTGATAATGAAGAAACAGGAATTACAGGCACATCTCTGATATACTCACACAAGGAAGACAATATTCTCCGAGAGGAGTGCTTTGTCTCCCCATATGTTCATTGGACCTATTGCTTACCTCACAGAAGGGCAGCTCCTTGTATTTGTTGGGTAGCCCCCTTCTTGCCCATCCAATCACTCATCTTTCCTTTATCAAAATTCAGAAACCAAGATGCAGATCTCTGGAGTATCTCTGGAGCTCAAGAGGCAAGAGAAAAAGGATAGCAAACTACTGGAGGCCAAGCCTTTGAGGGAGATCCTTTGAAGACAATTCACTCATTCATCCACTTACTCACTTACTTGTTGATTTATTCATTCACTAATTCAACAGATACTAGTTGAATGTCTGCCATATATGCTGGTACCTAGCCAGGGCCACACCAACAAATGGTATAGATAGATGATCCTTTTCTCATGGTGAGCTACATCTGTGAGGATAAGCCCAGTGCTTAGGTAGAATGGCCAGGTAGGGACAGAAGGAGACAACCAGTGCAGACTCTTGCAATCTCTTGTCTTTGGCTCTGACAGCTAAGGGTAGGTTACTATGGGAGAGGCTTTTGGTCAGGGAGCCAGGGAGAAACCTACAACTGGATTCCTAGGGCAACATAAAGCATCATTTTCTAGTGTAAAAAAAGCAAGGAATCTGAGGTCAAAGGATCTGATTTAACTCCAACTTACCTATTTACTCACTTTGTGACTCAGAATAGGTTGCTTCCAATTCTCTTTCATGTGAAAAACGGGAATAATCACACACCCCTTGCTGGGTAGTTGTGAGAATTAAATAGGATTAGGTATGAAAAGTGTATGACACATAGAAGTCATTCCATAAATTGTAGCTTTTACCATTATGGAAACAGAGTTTTAATTTTACTTCCATTGACCACAAGCCCTTGTTCAAGTTTGGCGACTGGAAGGAGCTCTCCATGGTGCTGATCTATTTTGCAGCACCTGGGAGCCTGTCCTTTATTAAGAAGAAAAACCTTTGTCAAGAAAAGTGACATCTACAGCAAGATGGAACACATATGTATTCATGAAAGGATATTCCACCAAGGATTTCTCCCATATTCACTGCTCACGTGGAAGTAGTGTGCCCAAATTACAAGAAGGAAGCCAAAAGGAAATGGCAGTTATACAAAGACTATTCTTGGAAATGTCACTGTGATGGGAAGCATCAGGCAAAATACTGTGGTGGTTCAGAATGCAGTTTCCAAAGGTAGGTCACTTGATTCCAAATCCCAGCTATGTAGACCTTCAATGAGTAACTCAAATTATCTGAGCTTCCTCAACCACAAGCAGAGTCAAAATAGTGCCTACCTCATAGTGTCACTGCAATGATTAAGTCAATTAATGCATGAAAGATATTTAGAGTGGTGTCTGGCATAAAGGAAACTCTCAGACATTAGCTCTTAGTACAGTAGTAAGAACTTTTAGCACAATTGCTAAGCAGCACTGAGTGAGTACATTATTTCTAAGTATCTCAACAACATGCAGTGACCAATTACCAACACAGATTGCATGTACTAGATGCCAGGTATTTTCATGCTCTGTACATACACCATCTCAATTAATATTCTGGAGTAGCTTTTTAAAAAATCTTCATTTCACAGATGAGACCCAGAGAAGATAAGTTTCTGATTTTTGAACCCAAACCTACCTGACTTCTGAGTCTCTTTGTTTGAATGTTTTGAGTCCGTCTGTCACACCCAAGGCAGTTCAGATGCTTCTCGATCCCTTTCTATTCAAGGTTCCCTTTGCTAAAGGTTTAGGATTCCTGGGCCTTCAGAAGCTTCAGTAGACTTGTGGCCTCCTCTGTTTGCAGAAAACCCCACAGGCCTGAAAGAAAACGAAGGTGCAAAATGAGATATTCCGATCTTACCAACTGCTGAGCATCCAAAAAGGAAGAGTTAAGAATCACCCGTATCTTTTCTGTCTTTCCTAAAATTACCCAGCTTCCATACTTGGTACTTGGAACTCCCAATTCAAAGCCTCATTTATATTCCTGGACGGCATCTGTCTTCCTGGTTCTGCTTCTTGGGCTGGCTCTGCACTTGCTTGCCATCTGACATGCACTAAAATCACTTCCCATCTCTAAGCCTCATCTCCTCTTCTATAAGTTGGTGATTATGACCATGGGCCTAATTCCCTCTGAAGGTGGTAGTGAGAGGCAAAGGAAACTCTGAATGTGTTTGGCAAACTGTAAAGTCTTCTTCTAGCTAGCCTATCATTGTCATTCTCCCCAATAGCATAGAGAAGGAAGGAGCATCAGAAGGCCCATCTCAACACATGTTAAAATCTCAAAACCAGGGAAGATTTTTTTCTTCATCTCAGATGTCACTTACTGTAAAGCATGCCCCCTCAATCAGTTTGTACCAATCACACTCTGTTGTGGTTCATATCCCTCCAAATAAGCTGAAATTCCAGAGGTGTGGTCTCCAAAATGTAGATGCCCAAATCAATCCACTGAGAGGGTGGGAGAAAATGTAAATTCCTATCTTTTAAGATTAAATTGTATACATGCTTATTGTCTATATAACTGTTGCTGCAATGGGAAACATATGCCATGGATGAATAACATTTACACGTGTAATACAAAGAGAGTATGCACAGCATAGTGGCTAAGAGCACAGACTACTGGAGTTCTCATCCTGTCTCTGCCATGTACTCGCTTTGCCAACTCGTGTAATCGCTCTGTGCCTGCTTTTGTTTGTTTGTTTTTGTTTTTTTGTAAAATAGCAATAATAAATGACTACCTTACCAAGTTGCTGTAAGAATTAATTAAGTCTTACACTAGACAAAGGGATGTAAAAAAAGAATGAAGTTTATAAATGTAAAAATGTCAGGGCAAAATTTAAGGCATAGTAAGTGGGGCATGTGCATGGGATTGGGGCAGGGACTAGTTTAGGCTTTATGATTTTCCCCATATTATTCCCTTGCCCCAAAATATCCCACCTTTGTGTCACTTGGCTCAGATGTCACCTTTTTCAGAAAGCCTTTCCGTCTTGCCCCTGAGCCTCCCCAGGGGAGACGAGGAGTCCCCGTGGACATGCGCAGCCCCAAGTTATGCTGTACTGTGACTTGCCTGTTTCTGGGTTATCCGTGCCATCTCCTTCCTGACAGTGCAACCCTTGGGACAGAGAGGACCCTCCAGGCACCCTGGTTTCCTCAGCTCCTGGCACAGGGCCTGCCACATAGTAAATACCTCTGGTACATGGGAGTTAAAATAAACTGAATTTCTCTGAATTAGAAAGAAATTTGCCTTCACTTCCAAAGTGAATCCTCAGCATAGCCCATGTACGTAGGAGGAAAATGCCACATAGAAAGTTACCAGAATTCTACCCTCTCCTTTCCCCACCACCAACCTCCTCTGGAAGAGGCAGCTGAGGTTTTTTTTTCTCTAAAGAGAAATTAATCCTGCCAAGAAATAAATCCCCAATGAGCTTCCCAAGGAGACCATTAAAGAACCATGGTTAGCCACTGGCAGGAGTTTCTTCCTGTGGAAGTCCCATTGAGTCACTGCTGAATTCTTTTATCCTGCACAGCAGTTTGCCTGAGCCTGAGGGATGGCCAGCAATTACAGGAGAGTAAATATTTCAGCAGCACAGAGTCAGACTTCTCAACAGCCAACAGGAAGCCGTTCCTCTTTCCTTTAAACTGTTTATTAAAATACAAGGTTAAACCCAGAAAGGGAATACATTTTTCTGCCACCTCCTCCAATTAACAAGCTATTTCCATGCTGACATTTTTCTTTCTTTAGCAAAACCTCTGCATAAACTGTGGGTAGAGTGCTTCCCCCTCAGGGGACCATGGGGATTCTGAACTTGGAATTAATTAGATTCCAATCCCAACTCCCCCATGATTTAGCAGTGTGACCTTAGGCAAATCACTTTTCAACTGCCTGAATTCAAGTTCAAGAAAATGGGGACAGCAACACCAACCTGCTTGTGCAGGGAGGCTGCTGTGAGACGGTAAAGCACATGGACGTGGTTAACTGGAGAGCTAGTGCACTGAAGGCAATTGGCGAACTTTGCTGCTACCCAAAAGCCACTCCTCCCTTCTTCTCAACCTCTATCTTCTCTGTAAAGTCCCCACTTTTTTCAGGCTCTGGATGGCTATGGATGAGAGAAATTATGACCTTCCCAGCCCCAAGGCGTGAATCTTGAATGATACATGTCAGTATGATAAACCTATATCTCTGCCAGGACTGGTTTAAGAAGGGATAGAGGGCAAAATGTATTGGCCAGTGAGACGTGAAGGGAAATCTGTTGGGGAGCTTCTAGAAAGGGTGTCTTCACTTCTCAAGGGGATTTCTCAAGAGGAATGAAGTAAATGTGGTTTGATGTTTTGTATTACCAAAGATTGGTGTCTACCTGTGATGCCTGGAACTGCTGAAGCCATCTCGTGGCTATGAGGAAATATGCCTGGGAATAAAAGCAACTATACAAAAATGACAGAGCATAAAGATGGAAAGGACCAGGGACCCTGATGATGCCTGAGTGTCTGAGTTAAGCAACACTGACTCCACTCTGCATTTGGATCCACTCCAATTTCTGGTTATACAAAATGGTTCCTTTATTGTTTAAGTCACTTTTAATGGAGCCATCTATTAGATGCAATTGAAATCATCCTAATAAGAATACCAACCAAGAATGAAACATCAGACTCAGGGCACATTTTATCACGGAAATGTCACCTCTCTACCCAGCTATTCAGTGGCCAGCAAATCACTAATGAACACCATGAACATCTATTATACATGCATAGATTACATGTCTACAATGGAATATAAAGTAAAATAAGGAAAAATACCAGGACACCTTTCCTCTCAAAATAAAAATGAACTTCAAGAAAACAACACCCACCTGCCATTTTATTGATTTGTTTGTTTATTTTGAGACAGGGTCTTGCTCTGTTGCCCAGGCTGCAGTGCAGTGACACAACCATGGCTCACTGCAGCCTCCACTTCCTGGGCTCAAGCAATCCTTCCCACCTCAACTTCCCAGATAGCTGAGACTACAGGCATGCACCACCATACCCAGCTAATTTTTTAATTTTTTGACAACACCATGATGTCAGGGCTGGTTTTGGACTCCTAGGCTCAAGGGATCCTCTTGCCTCAACCTCCCAAGGTGCTGGGATTACAGGAGTGAGCCATTACACTTGGCTCAAGCCATTTATATCTAAGGTACAAATCACAGAGAAGGTGATGATGGTGATGAGAAAGAGGATGGTATTTGTGCCCATCAGGATTTTAAGTTGCAGACAACAGGGTCTATTCTATCTGGTTTAAATCGAAGAGGAATTTATAAAGATTGTTAGGAGCTTGCAGAATCTCCAAAGGGCCAGAGACTGGGGACTGGAGATCATGTGCCCAGGAAAAACTTCCAAATTGCCCCTTTGTGCTGCTCACAGCTCACTCAGATCTCATGACCTCTGGCTACAGGCCCTGCAGACGCCATGCCCAGGACACGGCTGCCACATCCTTGGGCTCTGCTGGCACTGAGATCCGAATGCTGCCCCTGCCTCATCCTTCATCATCCTCAACAAGAAAGGATTCCATGTGTTTCTTTCTTCCTAATCAAGGCTTTGCATGGATGCCTCTGATGGCCTACATCTAGGCAACATTCTCAGAAATAGCTGGGAAATTGACTTCTGGCTTTTACTTGAAGAAGAGAGACAAACATGTGGGAATTTCCTCAAATTTAGGGAAAAAGTGTTCAAAAATGTTAAGTGATATGACAAGGGTTCATTATACCATCTATTCAGAACTTTGATTTAGCTGGAAAACTTTTGGACAAGCTGACAGTGGGTGGGGGAGGTTATGTACCAACTTTAGGGGCAGTAAGTTGTTGGGTCACCAAACTAAAAAGCTGAAGATGCAGGTTCATATCTTAGCTCCACCACCAACTAGCTGGGACCAAGCAACTGCCTGGACTATTAATGATGACCTGATGAGCATCCCTGAAGCTCAATGGAATCAGCCTTCTGCATCTGGGGCTGCGAACTCTTGTGCTCCCTGTTGAGGGCTCGGAGACAGGGAAGCCAAGTCTCATTCCTGCCTTATTGGCCAATTGGCTGAATGACCTTGAAAATGTCATTCTTGGGGCCTTAAGTCTCCAGACTTTTTAAATAGTTGAGCTAGATTGTGTCTAGGGGTCCTTCTTACTCCATTTCTTGTCCCTAAAATGATGTCACATCTGATGACTCTTTGGAGTACCTCTGGTTTCTATAGCAATAATTCCCCATTTAGTGTTGTTTCCCTTTGTAGGACTCACCAAAAAACAGCTTGCCCAAGAAAATTCGATTCTCAGGCATTCATAAACTTGCACCAAATATTTCCCAAACTTAAAGTCACCAAGAAGTGTTTTGCAAACAGAGCACCACGTCAACGCCTTCTAATAATACAACAATCACTCCCCAAAGACATGCCACTGACCTGTGGCTGGAAGCTGCCTGCTGAATCATCCACCCTCAGAAGACAGGTGGTTTGGCCCTGAAGGCCAGCCTTGGCCAGCCTGTGCATGATGCACCACTCACTTCCAACATGTCCAGGGATGCTCTCCACACTGGCTCCAGGCAAATTCTTTATCTTTCACCCTAGGAAACCCATGCACTATAAACACAGCAGTCTGTGTCTCTGGAGAACCCAACTCCTGGCCTTTCACTGACATATCACAGACTGACATCTCCATTCCCACACTGAGGAGAGAGCACAGACTGCACAGACTCCACCCACCACATCCATCTGGTGGCTGGACCATGTTTGACTCAGCTTTCCTGTCTCTGAAGACTCCAAGAGAAGAGAGCATTCTGTTGACTCCAGCCACTGGAAGTAAACATCTTTACATGACTAATATGGTTAGGCTTTGTGTCCCTCACCCACATCTCATCTTGAATTATAATCCTCATAATCCCCATGTGTCAAGGGAGAGACCAGGTGGAGGTAATTGGATCATGGGGGCAGTTTCCCATATGCTGTTCTTATGATAGTGAGTTCTCATGAGATCTGATGGTTTTGTAAGTGCTTGGTAGTTCCTCCACATTCATTTTCCTTCCTGCCACCTTCTAAAGAAGGCGCCTTGCTTCCCCTTCACCTTCTGCCATGAGTGTCAAGTTTTCTGAGGCCTCCCCAGCCATGCTGAACTGTGAGTCAGTTAAACTTGTTTTCTTTGTAAATTACCCAGTCTCAGACAGTTCTTTATAGCAGTGTGAAAATGAGCTAAAACAGCAAATTGGTACTGCAAATTATGGAATACTGCTATAAACATACCCAGAAATGTGGAAACGACTTTGGAACTAGGTAACAGGCAGTGGTTGGAACAGTTTGGAGGACTCAGAAGACAGAAAGATGTGGGAAAGTTTGGAACTTCCTGGAGACTTGTTTAATTGCTTTAACCAAAATGCTGACAGTGATATAAATGATGAAGTCCAGGCTGAGGTGGTCTCAGGTGGAGATGAGGAGCTGCTTGTTGGGAACTGGAATAAAGGTGATTCTTGCTATGCTTTAGCAAAGAGGCTGGTGACATTTTGCTTCTGTCGTGCAGATCTGTGGAAATTTGCACTTGAAGAGAGATGGTTTAGAATATTTGGTGGAAGAAATTTCTAAGTAGCAAAGCATTCAAGAGGCGACCTGGGTGCTCTTGAAAGTATTCTGTTTTATGGATTCACAAAAAGATGGTTTGGAATTGGAACTTATGCTTAAAGGGGAAGCAGGGCATAAAAGCTCAGAAAACTTGCAGCCTGACAATGTGATAAAAAAGAAAAACTCATTTTCTGGGGAGAAATTCAAGCTAGCTGCAGAAAACTGCATAAATAATGAGGATTCAAATGTTAATCTCCAAGACAACAGGGAAAATGTCTCCAAGGGCATGTCAGAGGGTCTTTACAACAGCCCCTCCCATCACAGGCCCAGAAGCCTAGGAGGAAAAAATGGTTTCCTGGGCTGGGCCCAGGGTCTTGCTACTTTGTGCAGTCTTGGGACTTGGTGCCCTGCATCCCAGCCATGGCTAAAAGGGGTCAATGTACAACTCAGGCTGTTGCTTCAGAGGGTGCAAGCTCCAGACCTTGGCAGCTTACATGTGATCTTGGGCCTGCAGGTGCACAGAAGCCAGGAATTGGTGTTTGGGAACCTCTGCCTAGATTTCAGATGGTATGTGGAAATGCCTGGATGTCCAGGCAGAAGTTTGCTCCATGGGTAGGGTCCTCATAGGGAAACTCTGCTAGGGTAGTGCAGAAGGAAATGTGGGGTCAGAGCCCAAAACAGAGTCCCCACTAGGGAACTTGCCTAATGGAGCTGTAAGAAGAGTGTCACCATCCTCTAGACCTCAGAATGGTAGATCCATTGACAGTTTGCACCATACACCTAGAAAAGCCACAGACACTCAATGCCTGCCTACAAACACAGCTGGAAGAGGGGATATACCCTGCAAAGACACAGGGGTGGAGCAGTCCAAGGCCATGAGAACCCACCTCTTGCATCACCATGATCTGGATATGAGACATGGAGTCAAAGGAGATCATTTTGGAACTTTAAAAATTAATGACTGCCCAGCTGGGTTTCAGACTGGCATGGAACATGCAGCCCCTTTGTTTTGGCTAATTTCTCACATTTGGAATAGGAACATTTACCCATAGCCTATGCCACCATTGTATCTTGGAAGTAACTAACTTGCTTTTTATTTTACAGGCTCCTAGGCAGAAGGGACTTGCCTTGTCTCAGATGAGATTTTGGACTTGGACTTTGAGTTAATGCTAGAATGAATTAAGACTTTAGAGGACTGTTGGGAAGGCATGATTGGTTTTGAAATGTGAAAGGGACATGAGACTTGGGAGGGGCCAGGGACAGAATAATATGGTTAGGCTTTGTAATCCCACCCAATTCTCATCTTGAATTATAATCCCCATAATTTCCATGTGTCAAGGGAGAAACAGGGTGGAGGTAACTGGATCCTGGGGGCAGTTTTCCCCATGTGATAGCGAGTGAGTTCTCATGAGATCTGATGGTTTTATGTGTTTGGTAGTTCCTCCTGTGTTTATTCTCCCTCCTGCCACATTCTGAAGAAGGTGCTTTGCTTCCACTTCATCTTCTGCCATGATTGTAAATTTCCTGAGACCTCCCAAGCCATGCAGAACTGTGAGTCAATTAGATCTCTTTCCTTTATAAATCACCCAGTCTCAGGCAGTTCTTTATAGCAGTGTAAAAAAAGACTAAGACAATGACACAAGTTTAGGGAATCCCCTCCTGAAAGTGTCACCATCCATATATGCCAGGTTTTGCCATGGCTACTTGGCAGAGAGCTTCAGTGCCACTGCTTTGCAGCCAGAAGGACCTGACTATTGTTCCTAACTCATTGTGATGCCCTTGGATGCAACTCTTACCCTACCTGAGGTTCAGTTTCCCCATTTGTACAATGGCCTAATTCTCTGTGTCAATGGCAGCCTTGAGGAGGATCAAATGTCTCAGTGTGGAAAGGGCTGAGCAAGGGGCCTACCTCATAGAAGCTACTCAGCAGCTACTTCCATAGTAGAAATTGACTGGCACTTGCCAGTCATAAAGCAGACTCAACCAGTTTTCTGACAAAGGGATGGATTTTCTTACAGTTTTAAAGGTGAGTTTTGCTCTCCAAGACTCCCTTCTGTTGGACCCTTCTTTCCCCTCTACCTCCTCCTCTCTCTCCCTTGCAGAAAGAAAGCCAGTCATTTTTTAAAACACGGCAGGAAGAAAAATGCCACTCTTGGCATCTTCTGGGTGCATTTCCTACTTGCTGCCATTGCCATGGCAACCTAAAGCCATTTGCCTGCCTCTTTCAGCTGTGCCTTCTCCCTGGAAAGCTGGGTGTGTGGCTGGTCTTTTCCCTGCCCCTTAAAAGCCACATTTAGAGTTCCCTGATCTATTTTTAAATTTCCCAACAGCTCCCTATCGTCCCTGCTTTTTCTGCCTCTTACACTTGAGAGGGAGAAAGGACCATGGCGAGCAGCTGCCCGTTAGTGTTCACTCCACAGATGTTTACAGCAGACCCCCTGTGTGCAGACACTGTGACAGATAGAAATTGGTCAGTGCTGGAATGCATGAAGAGAACCCATCATTTCATAGTGGGGAAACTGAGGCCCAGTGATGGGAGGAGAGCTTGTCTCAGAGCCCTGTGTTTTGGTGCCCAGGTGAGTGTTGGCTCTTGTTGTCATTAGCCTTTGCCAATGACCAGCCTCATGTGGGCCCCAAGCTTTCCATCAGCAAGTGCAATGAAATCATGGAGCCACAGGCAGAGCTGGCCAGTCTTCCCTAGATTCCTCTTTCCCCTCTTGCAGCTGGGGAAGTTGAGGCCCAGACCTTCTTATGAATGTCCTTTTAGCACAGCTGAGGTAGGCCTTCCCCCACCATGGCCCCAAACACTGCAGCAGACTTCCAGGAGTACATGGAAGCTCCTGCTTCTTCCACCCTGCCTGGCTCCTTATCATGGGCAGAGCTGGAAAGAGTGTGGCTGCAGCTAGCTTTGCTCCACTTACCTGCAGCTACATCTGCAAGCTGATGTCACCTGAGCCACCACTATTCGACCCCCCCCACACTCACCCTGGCATTTTCTACTTATTAAAACACACACATGCCATCTCCACTCCTGCACCATTAAGAGGTTTGCTCGGCAGCACAGACTCGGAAAAGGGAGGGGTGGAGGGAGGGAGTCCACACACTGTAGAAATAAATTAATGTGGAATGAAACAGCAGTCCTGGCTCCCATGAAGTGGCTGATTTGAGAGGCAGATAGATACTAAAAGGCTCTCATTACTTAATAAAGAACACTTAAAATGAGCACCCATTGCTAAGGGCTCACCCTTAAAAGAGGGAATATGACAAAGATGCATGAAG
Source organism: Cebus imitator (assembly GCF_001604975.1). NCBI lineage: Eukaryota > Metazoa > Chordata > Mammalia > Primates > Cebidae > Cebus > Cebus imitator. The sequence continues at coordinate 7,439,103 of NW_016107367.1, read as the reverse complement.
ACCAACTGTGGGTCAGCACTCCATCCTCATCATCATACCCGTGACCACATGTGCACAGTACTTACTATGTACTCTGCCACACTCACTAAATCTAGTTCTCATTTATACATCAATTATACTTTTGCCATCTCCACCCTCTTCTCCCTTGTCTCACTTTCTCCTCCCCTTTTTGTTGATTCTTTTCAGATTCACCATATCTATAGATAATCTATTTATTAGGGTGACTGAGTTGGAGGATTTCTCTGTTGACTTCCTACTATGGAATTTAATGCTCTTTCCTTAGCTCCTATACACACAGACACTTCCTGCCTTCATTCTCCCAACAGGGTTATGTGGTCATTTTATTTAGATCAGCAGCTTTGCATGATCATGACTATGTGAATGTTCTACCTAGATAAGCCACGTTGTGTGGTGTGGTGGCCACAAAATGCAACACTCCAGTGTCTTCCTGCAGGGTGCATAATGGACTAACAGCCCAGCTGCTGCCTCTCTGGGCCTGTCATTACCTTCACATGAAGGCCACATCCCAGTGGCCCAGCGACTGAGCACAGGTCTATTCCTGCACAATTGCAACTTATCCAATGTCCTCTTGGGCTGGAGTCTCCCCTGTTGTCCTGGCTGCTCCTTTCTGGGAACCGCACTGCAGCCTGGGCTGTCTCCACCCCATCTTCCTCCCTTCCCTCCCTCCTGCCACAGGGGTCAGCCCTGCACTGAAGTCTACAGGCACCACTGCCTCTGTCTAGGCCCTCCCACTAGAGCCTTCAAAGGTGTTTCCCTGAATCCATCTCTTCAATGTCTAATCCCATTTTAGTGTCCTTCTCATCAAACCTTTACTCATATATCTGGAGTCAGTCATTGTCCCTCCCTCATATCCTGTTTTTTTTTTTTTATTTGTTTGTTTTTTCATACCAGCTTTATTTATGACAGGTAAAAACTGAAAATAAATAAGTGGATAAATTAATAGTGGCATATTTAAACATCAGAGTACTGCTCAGAAAAAGAAAAGGCTGAACTACTCGTATAACATTATTAATAAATCTCAAAGTAATTATGCAAAACAAGTAAAGCCAGAAAATATGAAGAGTAAACACTTTATTATTCCAATCATATAAAATTCCAGAAAAGGTAAACATATCTATTGTGGGGTAAAATAAATAAATGGTTACCTGGAGCACTGGGAAGGATGGTGAGAGGGGTTATAAAAGGACCTGGTTTCACAGCTTCATCTGTATGTCAAAATTTTTTCAATTGTGCATGTCACATATATGCAGTTTATTATATGTAAATTATACCTTAATAAAGCTTTAAAATTGGTTCAAGATAAAGATCTACATATCTCACTCTCAGGCTGTTTGTTTCGTTTTTTATGTGCTTACCACTAATTCTATTCCGGACTCTCCTGGTATGTAAATCTCTTCCCAGTGTGTGCAGACATGCGAGGCAGTCTCTCATTTGCATTGCATCTTACAGAAACTTCTCTGACCTCCTCTAACCTGGGCCTGGCCCTCTCCACTTGCTGTAGCGGACCTGCTGGGATCTTCTTTACCATCATTCAGGGGTCTTTCTCTGTTGTGCCCCATTTCCTGTTTTTCATGCCTGGATCTCCTTTGACTCACCGTCATCTTAGTGTAGCACATCCTCCAGTAGCTTCCCACTGACAGGTGGGATTACACCTGTCATCCCAACACTTTGAAAGGTCGAGGTCGGCAGATCACTTGAACCCAGGAGTTCGAGACTAGCCCAGGCAAAATAGTAACATCTTGTTGCTACAAAAAACAAAAAATTAATAAATATCAGAGTAAGACATAAATTCTAAACCTGTCTTTCATCTATCCTTACACTTTTGCAAGACTGGCTGGACACAAAATTCTAGATGGAATCATTTTCCTTCAGAGTTTGGAAGGCTCTGCTCTCCCGTCTTGTGTGTCATGCTGTGCTGGAGTTCACAAGCCTTTGCTCCTCTTGGGAAGGAGATGTGATTCCTCCTTGCCCCCTGCATCCTGAAAGCTCATGGCCATGTGCCTGGTGTGGGTGGGTCTGTTGTCCTCCCTTCCCCTGTGCTCAGTGAGTCTTTGCAGATCAGCAGCTTGGCTCCTTTGATTCCAGGAAAGCAACTTGAATTCTTTATGGCTGAATTCCTCCTTTCTCTTTCTTCTCTTTTCCCTCTTTGCAGCTGCTTTTTCTTGGATAGTGAATGTCCTAATCTGGTCCTCACATCTCATCATTTAACTCCCATTTTCTCATCTCTTTGTCTCTCACTCTACTTTCCATGAGATTTCTCAACTTTATCCTGCTACTTATCTTTTTTTGAGACAGGGTCTCACTTTGCCACCTGGGCTGGAGTGTGGTGGCATAATCACTGCTCATTGCAGCTTCGGCCTCCCAAGCTCAGGCCATTCTCCCACCTCAACCTCCCAAGTAGCTGGGACTACAGGCACATGCCACCATGCCTGGCTAATTGTTTTGTTTTTTGTAGAGACAAGGCCTTGCTGTGTTGCCCAGGCTGGTCTTAAGCTCTTGGGCTCAAGCCATCTGCTCACCTCAACCTCTCAAAAGCGCTGGGATTACAGGCATAAGCCACTATTCCTGGCCTATCTTGCCATCTTTTGATTAATTTTAAAAATTTCTGCCATCATTTTTCTTAATTTTCAAGCTTTTTTTTTTGGTCTTGGAATAGTCCTTTTTACAGCATGTTCTTCCTTTTAAAGCATTCTCTACAAAAGAATATATTAATAATATTGTTAAGAATACTGAGAATAATTTATAGGAAGTTCACTGTACCTGCATTCTGTTTCTTTCAAGTAGCTTTTTTGTTTGTTTGTTTCTGAGCGTGGTGGTATGATCTTGGCTCACTGCAACCCTGCAACCCATACTAGAGTGTGCTGGCATGATCTTGCCTCACTGCAACCTCTGCTTCCCAGGATTCAAGTGATTCTCCTGCCTCAGCCTCCTGAGTGGCTGGGACTACAGGCATGTGCCACCACTCTGGCTAATTTTTGTGTAATTTTAGTAGAGATGGTTTCACCATGTTGGTCAGGCTGATCTCAAACTCCTAACCTCAAATAATCTGTCACCTCAGCCTCCCAAAGTGCTAGGACTACAGTCTAGTGGCTTTTTGTTTGTTTTGGTAGCTTTGTTTGTTTGCTTGATAGCTTTTTTCTTTTTTGATAGTGTTAAGTGTATTCCCAAAATGTCTTAGCTGATCAGTAATATTTACAACTAGTCATTAAGAAGGTAACTAGAAATCTGGGCAAGGTGGCTGGGGGAGCTTGTTAGCTGTAGTTATGTTGGATGATCTGACTATTTCCTTGGGAAATTCCAGATCTTGGTATCTTTGACAGTTTTCTTTTGAGCTAAATTTCCTAGAAAAGACTCCTAATCCCTTTCTGGATGTCAATAGATTGTGCAGAATTTATTGTCTGTGTAAGCATTTTCAACATTTATCAGAGTCCTGCCCTGTCCCAGAGCAGACCCTATTTACAACCCCCTCCTCTATACAAAAAAATTATTCCCAGTAATAATCATCTAAGAATCAGCATTAATCACATTTTTATTTCTTCTTTAGTTTTAACACAACCTATTAACATAACAGGTGGATAAGTTTTCATTTTAATTATATTATGCAGATTCAGTAAAGTATTTATGTAAGAACTAAAATCTGCACTTGCCAAACCAAAGTACTGCACTCAGTTCACACTCTAATTTACTGATTTAAATTTTAAGCATTTATGAAATTCCAGGCAGTCACATAGAATGCCAAGGATGAAATAACTCAAATTCTTTTTTTTCCTCTTTTTTTTCCCATTTATTTATTTTATTGCATTTTAGGTTTTGGGGTACATGTGAAGGACATGCAAGATTATTGCATAGGCACACACGTGGCAGTGTGATTTGCTGCCTTCCTCCCCATCACCTACATCTGGCATCTCTCCCCTTGCTATCTCTCCCCAGCTCCCCACCCCCCACCATCCCTCCCCTATTTCCCCCCAACTGACCCCAGTGTGTAGTGCTCCCCTCTGTGTCCATGTGTTCTCATTGTTCAACACCCGCCTATGAGTGAGAACATGCGGTGTTTGATCTTCTGCTATTCTGTCAGTTTGCTGAGAATGGTGGTTTCCAAATTCTACTTCTTTGTCTTTCAATCACAGCCTCTCGTTGTTGCAATCTTCTTTACAAGTGGAGGAATATGCAGCACCCCAGGGATGGGACCCAGGTCACAACCAAAGAAGCTGGACAAGATCTGAAGTGTTAGCCACCTCCTCTCAACCAAATGCACATGCTGAGTCCTCATATGCTGGGATTCTTGCAAATAACTTTCACTTAGAATAAAATGCTTATTAAAGGGTAAGAAATGAAATGCGATCTTTTGAAGCTTACATCTATATGTATTTTTTATTTTTTGAAACAGCATTTTGCTCTGTCACTCAGGCTGGAGTGTAGTGGCCCAATCACAGCTCACTGTAGCCTCAAACCCCTGGTCTCTAGTGATCCTCCCACCTAAGCCTCCTGAGCAGCTGGGACTACACACATGCACCACCAATTTTTTTTGTAGAGATGGGGTCTCACTATGTTGAACAAGATAGACTTGAACTCCTGGGCTCAAGCAATCCTCCCACCTTAGCCTCTCAAAGTGGTGGCATTACAGGTGTGAGTATGCCCAGCTGACATCTGTATTATTGAGATTCAACAGCAACCACACAGTTATTTAGAATATAGAGCAACAAAAGATATTTTCCAGGGAGTGTAGGAAGTAGAAAAGTTCCTCTTCAAAGTTTTATAAGTGTTAGAAATAACAGTTTGTCTTAGAAATCTTCTTCAAAGCCTTCTTGCTTTTTGCTAAAAACTCTTTGTTAACCCCTATCCTATGTAGCTGTTAGGCATGCTACATAGTACATTCTGTGTCCTTGCACTTTAACCAAGATATCTGTGCTGGATGTGCTCACAGGCATGTTCCAGCTCGCAGCCTATGCCTTTTCCTTATTTGGACTTTTTGTTCTCCATTGCTTTTACCTATTTGAAAAAGTTTTAAGTTATTAGCCAATTAGGTTTTAGTTTAGATTGTGAGGTCTGGTTCCAACCAATGGAGACCAGACACAGCAGTAAGAACAACCCCAGATGCATATAGGATAAATATGTCTGCTTTTCCTTTGTTTGTTGTACTCTTGAGGCAAGATAGCTAGCGAAAGTACCCTTCCTGCAGGAAGTGAAAATTGCCTTGCTGAAAGATCCTTTGTCTCAGCGCTTTTTTTTTTTTTTTTTTTTTTATTTTCAGCATCAAGCATCTGTTTCCAACACAGAGGATCCTTTATCACAACATTGTTTAGAATTACCAGCATGTGGTGATAATTTAAAAATTGGCTTGTTTATTGTTATAAAATTGTACATAACATAAAACTTATCATTCCGAACATTTCCTTTTTTGGAGATGAAATTTTGCTCTGATGTTCAGACTGGAGTGTAGTGGTGCTGTCATAGCTCACTGCAACCCCAAATCCCTGGGCACAAGTGATCCTCCTGCTTCAGCCTCCTGAGTAGCTGGGACTACAGGCACATGCCACCACTTTCAGCTAATATTTTTATTTTTTGTAGAGACAAGGTCTTCTTTTGTTGCCCTGACTGGTTTCAAACCCCTGGCGTCTAGTGATCCTCCCAACTCTGCTTCTCAAAGTTCTGGAATTACGGGCATTTTAACCGTTTTTAAGTGTACAGTTCAGTGACTCTAAGTACATTCATACTGTGGTGAATCACCACCATTGATCTCCAGAACTTTTTCATCATTCCAAACAAAACTCTGTACCCATTCATACACTCACTCCCCCTTCTCCCCTCCCTCCAGCTCCAGATAACCTCCTTTCCACTTTTTGTCTCTACAGTTTTGACTAGGTATCTCACAGAAGTGGAATTCTACACTATCTGTCCTTTTGTGACTGGCTTGTTTCACTTAACATAATGTCTTCAAGGTTCATCCGTGTAGTAGCATGTGTCAGGATATCCTTCCTTTTTAAGGCTGAATAATAACCCATTGTATGTGCATTCCACATTTTATTTATGGACACTTCGGTCGTTCCCATTCCTGGCTATTGTGAATAACCACTACTATGCACATAGGTATACAAATATCTCTCTGGGTCCCTGCTTCCTCTTCTTTTGGGTATATACCCAAAAGTAGAATTGCTATATCATATAGTAATCCTGTGTTTAATTGTTTGAGGAGTCACCATGTTCTTTTCCACAGCAATTGCAGCATTTTACATTCCCACCAGAGGTGCACAAGGATTGTGATTTCTCCATATCCTTGCCAACACTTGTCATTTTCTGTATTTTTTAAATAATAGCCAGCCTAATGAGTGTGAAGCAACAGACTAACTTTTTCAGTAGCTGTATAATTTTTGTGAAGTTCTCTACAGACAACACACGCCTTTACTACCTGCACCCAAGACAGACTCTTCCACCATCTGCTCTTGGTATGTCTCTGGCCTCCAGGATGTAGCATTTTCCAGCATTGCGCCCTTGGCATCCCAAGTCCAGAGCCTCCCTCTTTATCTTCTCCAGGGAATAAGGCTCACACCCCTCTGCTAGAGTGGGAAAGGGGCATGCCCAGTAGCATGAAGTGGCAGAGGAAGCTGGAAATCTAACTCCTTCTTGAACTTTAAACCAATCCTTCTATTTCTAGCCCCAAATCACTTCCACTCCAAAAAACTACCATGCCACCAGGCCCAGAAGCTTTAAGGCGTTCAGTGATGCTCATCCATTGCTTCTCAGCCCCATTTTGACTTAGTGTTTAATGTCTCCAACCTGCTCAGTCAGTTACCACGCATCCATCTGCTTTCCAGGCTGCAATTGCAGATTCCAGATCTATGGCTCCCTCCTCTCTTTCTGTCTTTGGCTTTAAGGGTCTAGGCCTTCTTAAGAATTCCTTTGTTGTCATTTGGATGGGGTTTCAGGAAGGAATAAAGCTAAAAATATGTGTTCAATCTTTCATCTTCAAAAAGCCTCAACTAAACTTTAATATGCATTATTTTACTTAAGTTGTACTATTATAAATGAAGTTAAACATGAGGATCTGAGCTGTGGTGGAGGCGGAGGGGCATGTGGAGGCTCAAGGAAGGCCCCCAGTGCAGCAAAGGGTGTCAATGAAAGCTCCTCAAGGAGGTAACATGTGAGCACATGAACTCAGCTGTGAAGGCGGAGTAACAGTTTGATTCATTTTACACCTGTGCTAAGAACAGAGGCATAAAGTTTTAGTAATGCATTGTCCATCCACCCAAATTAACACTCAGTTGCTCTCACCTGGATCAGAGCATTCAGCTTAGGAAGACCCATGATGGCTCATTCTGATTCTCTGTGTCTCAGATTATTTTCCTGCACACAAAGTGGCAACTGTAGTTTTAGAATCCCAGTCTCCTGGTGGCACTGAGGTTAACTCCCTGTCTAACCCCAATGTCATCTGCCTTCCTCTTAATCATCCCCCACCTCAATATCCTGCTGTGGAACAATACTGCTCCATAGCTCTGTGTGAGCTACAGTTCAGGTGTCTGTAGCTGGGGTCTGTGCTAGGCCCCACGAAAATGCTGGTGAGTCCTTAGCACATCCAACTAGCTCAGGGGTCTCCCTTGTGTCTTCAGCTCTCTGAAACTGCCCCATCCAGAAGCAATCTGCTTTCTATGATCAGGTATCACCTCACCCTGCTTCTAAATTCTGGTGAATCTCCCAGCCTCACCTAAATGTCCAAGCAGCCTGTGTGTAACCCCAACTTTTGTTAAATGGTTGGAAAGTCTCTCCCTCCTTCTCCAATAATGGAAGGTTACATAAAGGTCGTGCAGAAGAACTTGGATGAAACAGAGAGATGGTGTAGAATTCATTGTCGATGACAGCCAAGCCCAGGACAGATAATCCTAGAGAAAGCGTCAGAACTGACTTGAATCTTTGCCCACAGAGAGGGGATCCAGAATTCAGAGTGTGACCTTGAACAAAATTTCAGTCTGCTCCTGGACTGAATACCAACAGCACACAATTAATTGGAAATGAGGTCCTTATGAGTGACAGGTTGGCAGTGATTAATTATCTTAATATTTGCTCTGGGTTCTGAGGATGTGCAAAGTGATTAAAGAGGGGTTTTGGAAACAGTGACTTGTTTGTTCTCTGTCCCCTAGTTGTTTGCTAAATGATTCACCATAATTACATGTAACACCTCCCTACTCCCCCAGGTAATACTTGCATAATATGGAAACAAAACTGAAATTCCTTAAGTACAAACTCAGCAAGGGCTGAAGGGTGGGCTGAGAAGTTACTGAAGGCATCCCGTATGGGACCCACTAATCCAAGGCTCCAGTCTTGTACATGGCCCAGATTTGTAGACACCTGAACTGTAGCTCACGCAGAGCTGTGTAGCAGTGTTATTCCACAGCAGGATATTGAGGGGGTGATTAAGAGGCAGGCATATGACATTGGGGTTAGACAGGGAGTTAACCTCAGTGCCACCAGGAGACTGGGATTCTAAAACTACAGTTGCCACTTTGTGTGCAGGAAAATAATCTGAGACACAGAGAATCAGAATGAGCCATCATGGGTCTTCCTAAGCTGAATGCTCTGATCCAACCCCAGTATCCTCGCTGCAGGACCCCAGATTTCCCTGAACAAACAAGAGAAATAAGTCCTGGACCTGCCCTCCTCTTCTGATATGCAAGGGGAAAGCCACCACCTCTCACTACCCTCCATCGTCCACCTCTTGCCCATTCCAGCCACTGCTTGGCTAAGAAGAGATCAACTGATCAGGGTGGGATGTGTCAGGGAGCATCGAGGTAGATGTTGGGGCTTCCACATTCCCAGAAACCCCCATCCTGATGTCAGCACTCCTTTACCAGACAGTACCAAGGACAGTGACTATTGCTTCTGGTTCTGGAAAACACAACTCAAAGGTTTGAAGATATGAGATCCAGGAGGGCCTGAGAGGTGGTGAAGTTTAATCTGTCCCTTACAGATAAGTACACAAGCCCAGTGATCAGAGGGTATTTTCCAGCACCAAGCTAAGCCCAGGTACTCAGGACAGGCAGGATCTGATTGTTCACACTGCGTGCTACACCTGAGATGCTGCCATGCTGCCTGGACTCTGGGGTCCTTGGAGGAAGGGGTTGGACATAATTGTGTCCCCAGAACCCAGTCCAGATCCCAGCACAGAGGAGGTGCTCAGTGTACACAGGTTTAACTTATTTGTAAATCCAAATCCTCCCAGGCACATCCCACAGGCCCAGACCAAGGAACACCTCCCCTGGGGAGACCACCCTGTCATGGTGGATAAAGTGACTGCAGCTTACAACTGGCATGACCATTTCACATAAGCAAACCTTTTGTGTGTTATTGCTGCGTTTTCCCTCCAACTATATAAATTGTCTCCTCAATAAAACTGAGAATTATGAATTCATATTCTCTGAATCTTTAATAATGCCTGGCACAGATATTTGTAGGATACCCACATGAAATACTATCCCAGTAGAGAGAGAGAGAGAGGAGGAGATAGTTAGAGGGACAGAGACTTAGAGAGGTGGAGACATTTTTAAAGAAGCAAGAACATGATGCATCACTGAGTCACAACTATTGTTCAGTGGCCCCCAAAGCCCAAGAGGACCCCTTTGAGCAGGTAGGGATCACTGGCGAGATTTAAGACTGTGCTTCCTTTAGTTCAATCCAGAAGAGAAAAATAAACTATGACTCACTGTTGGTTTAAAATGAGCTTCCCTACCCCCAAATCCAAAACACAAAAAAAGCATGGATTCTCTTCATCTTCCCTCCAGTGTACACTCTGGGCAAAACCTTTGCATGCACACATTAATCACTGACTGTCACTTCCCTGTCCTGGGGAAGCATGCCGCTCAGTAAGGCTTCACAACAGGAAGCTTACATCAGATTTGCAGAGTCAGGTGAGGGATTCTGAGGCCAGGCCCCTGGGCCTCCCCTGCAGACCAGCTACTTGGTAGAAACATGCAAGGGTTGACAAACTGAAAGACGATAAAGTCAGGGAAGAGGAGCTTTCAGCCACGTTGAAGAGACACCTGCCCAGATGGTCAAATAAGGATCTTCAGGCTCCAGAGAGGAAGTGTGGCTTTGTAACATGGTGATCTGATTGTATTTGGCTACTATTGAAGACCACCACGGCCCTGCTTTGCTCACAAAGGCTGCTTAACCCGAATAGCAAGGCACCAAGGTTAGGGTCATTCCATGAATGTGGTCTTTGCTTCTACCCGCCCTTTGCTCTAGCACCACCCACTGATCAGCTAGGCACAGACAACATGGCCCTCTAGGGGGACCCATTCCTCCCAGGAATGCCTTTCTACCCTCCCCTGCGCCATTCCTGCAGTTATCTGGGGACTCCCTGGCATCTTTCAGGACCTCAGGCTGAGCCAGCTGTCACTCCTCTGTGCCTCAGAGGTGGGCCCTCTGTGGCTCTCCATGGGCTCCTGTATTACAGTGACTTTATTACTCCCACCACTACACTGAATTCTTGAGGACAGAGTCTGTGTGGTGGCACTGGCTGACTCCCAAAGAGCCCTGCCATTCCCAATGCCCCCAACTATACAGCAGAATGAGACCTGGGAAGCAGACTCCAGTCTGGGGACGGCAATGTGTTAGTCCAAACCATTGTGGCAAACTCATCCCCTTGGAAGGTGGCTGGTCCTGAGCCCAGGGCTAAGCCAATCAGTGCGTGGCTTTGCTCTGGAGATGCTGTTGGTCAGGGGCAATAGAGGCACAAGGGTTCCCCAATCAGAAGGAAGATCAGGCTTTGCCTGTAGAGTTGGTGAGGAAGAACTCTCTTTTTTCTCAATTGGCCCTGAACGAGGAACACTCTTTTCTCCACATTGGCCCAGTGGCTCCTTGGCCATGAGGGAATGCAACCCCAGCATGTGTCCAGCATCATGGATGCCAGAAGAGAGGATGGGAGAACCTGCATCCTTGTTGACACCATAGAGCCTCTGGGTCCTCCAATTATCCTCTGAGTTTCTGACACTGCTAAGAAGCACATTTCCAGTGTGAGCCAGTCAGGACTGAGTTATCTGTCACCCATACTTGAAAGTCCAGAACTGATATAATGGGTCTCTGTCACCTTTGTCAGTGCTCAGAAGCATGAGAGAAACAGTAGATGCCTGAATATAAGAGTATCAGCATTGGATGCTCAATTCCTGTTGCTGATTAGGAAAGGAATCAATGAGGAGCAGGGGAGAAGCTTGCTGAGGGCAGTGAGGCCATCAACTACCAGGCTGGGATGGATCAAGAACAGGCAGTGACAACCAACTATGCAGATTCCTCAGTGGAGCCAGCACCCACCCTGGGCCTCTGTGGCTCCAGTGTCTGGCTTGTCTCTACCATCTGTCCTGCCTGGTGGCCCCAGACCCAAAGAGGGCATTACTGGATGTACTGTGTATTCCACATTCAAGGTATTTTTATCAGAAAACGCTTTAAAGGTGCATTTTAATGCTGGTCAAACAATATTATTGTATATTCTTTCCTTTCACATCAGCATCACATAAAAATATAAACTCTTTATCTTAACACAGCAACCAGTCATATCTCTCCAGGGCCTCTGCTGATCACTATCAATGTGTCAACATTTTTTGCTGTCTTTGTAATCCATATATATTCCTGCTTCCTACGGGTTTTTAGTTAACTCTTTCACTGACAGGGAGCAAAGTAGCAAAAGACCTTTTCTCTGTAATCATCATATTTATCACTTCAAACACTTGCGCCCCATTCCATCACACTAATAGCTTGAATTTGCAGCCTCCAGTGGTTGGGTCTGAGGACTGTATCTGCTTTCACCTGAGTAGTCACTGGAGTAATACAGCTGTACTTGTAAACTGTGACTGCCCTTGCTAACAGCCCATGGGTAGAATGCAAAGTAGGGGTCCCGGGTCTCCACCACTCATCAGGTTCAATCGGGTTGCGTTAGTTTGCAAGGGGCTTAAACTCACTCAAGCTGCCATGGGCCAGGAGTTCAGTAGGGACAGGGCAAAATATCTGGGAACCACAAAACAGCCAGGCCTCATGGAGCTGCTAGGAACCATCTCTACAGTTTTTCTGTTCACGCTGTCTCTGTCTCTGTGTCTCTGTCTCTTTGTGTCTCTCTGTCTCACAACCACCAGGCCTCGAATCCCCACTGATCTGATGGTCCAGGGCTCATCATCAACCAGCCCAGGGCTGAATGTCACAGAGGACTGTGCATGTCTGTGGCCAGTGGGGGCTGGGGGAGGGGTGTCATGTGCCATAACCTATACGCTGACTTCTGTCTCTTCAGCTGGGACTAAAGGTGAGCAGCTTTCAGAGAAAGGGGTTCTTGGGGAGGGAAGCCATGTGCCCACCGTCCACTCCGGCACTTCTACTATTAATACATCACAGAAAAGCACTTTATAACATTTAAAATCCCCTTGAATGCAGATTTTCCTTTAAAGGCAGGCCTCCTGTATTTGAATCTGGTTCCGCCACCCACTGCTCTCTGATTTGGGGTTGTGAGTTCTTGTGAGAGATCAGGTTGTTTGAAAGCATATGGCACCTCCCCCACCTCTTTCTTGCTCCTGCTCCATATACTGGCTTCACTTCACCTTCCATCATGATTCTGAGCTTCCTGAGGCCTCCCCAGGAGCAGATACCAACGTCATGCTTCCTGTACAGCCTGCGGAGCCATGAGCCAATTAAAATCCTTTTCTTTATAAACCACCCAGCCTCAGGTATTTCTTTATATCAACGTAAAAAAGGCCTAATACACCAGGACTTCTGAGTATCAACCTGTCAAGTGCAGAGAACTGCTGCAAACACCAGATTGGTCTTTCTGATCCAACATCAGTGTCTCCAGGCCCCTGTCCTCCCCATCGTCCATGGTGAGTGCCCTCTGCAAGAGGCATCTCTAAATCTGCTTGCTATGCTTGGGTGCTGCATCAGGTATTCTCAGTACTTTTACCCATGTTTGGTAATTGGACAATTCAACAAACAAAACTCTACTTGCTACTTTACAGAAAGATGAAAACTTATTTTTCATATTTTATGTCTCCCCCGGAAGGTCTGGTGGAGAACGGAGACCTCAGGAAAAAATGGAACTGATTGGGCTGCACGCACCCAGGGGACCCCGGCCACCATGAGGAGCATTTTGCTCGGAATGTGACCTGTTCCCTCCCTCTCAAGGCAAAGCACAGCCCTGGCCCTGGCCCCGCAATGTCCTGACAGCACAGACAGCAGTTGGTCCAGCCCCCACACCACAGCTTATGGAAGCTGAGGCCTGGAGAGGAAATATGGGTTGTAGTGGGTTGAGTGGCGCCCTCCCTGCAAAATGATTTGTCCACTTGGAACCTGTGAATGTGACTTTATTGGGAAAAAAAAATCTTTGAAGATGTGATTAAGGATCTTGAGATGTGACCAGCCAGGATTAGGGTGGACCCTAAATCCAATAATAAATGTCCCTAGAAGAGAAGTCACAGAGGAGGGGAGTGACACTGAGGGGGAAGCTATGTAAAGAAAGAGACAGAGGCCAGGCATGGTGGCTCACACCTGTAATCCCAGCACTTTGAGAGGCTGAAGTGGGCAGATCATGAGGTCAGGAGTTCAGGACCACCCTGGCCAGCATAGTGAAACCCCATCGCTACTAAAAATACAAAAACTTGGCAGGGCATGGTGGCAGGCACCTGTAACCCCAGCTACTTGGGAAGCTGAGGCAGGAGGATTGCTTGAACCTAGGAGGAAGTTGCAGTGAGCCAGCCCGGGTAGCAGAGTGAGACTGCTTCAAAAAAAAAAGAGAGAGAGAGAGAGAAAGAGGTTAGAGCCTTCAAGCCAAGGAAGGCCAAGGACTGCCCGAAGCCACCAGAAGCTGGAAGAGGCATGGGGGGTCCAATACCCCCAGGCTGCCAGGAGGAACCAGCCCTGCTGACTCCTTGATTTTGAACTTCCAGCCCCTGAACAGTAAAGAATATGTTTCTGTTGTTTGAGGCCATTCAGTTTGTGAATTAGGAGACCAATACACGGATCTAGTCAGTAAACAGCTGTGGCCACCTGCTGTCCTTTGTGCCAGGGGCTGGTAATTCCGGCTGACCAAAGCAAGGGCCTGACCACAAACAGCGCTCAAATTAGGAGTGTGAGCCAGATGCAGGAGTGACAGAGCAAGAACCCTGGGGCTTGGTACAACCCAGAGGACCTAGGAGGGCTTCTAAGAGGAGGTGATGCCTGGGCAGGAAGAGAATTCCAGGCAAAGATACTAAAAGCCAAAGCAAGGTATCTGAGACAGCTGCAGACCACTTGGTGTTGCTAAAAATTAAAGTCCATTGCATCAGGAATCAATGGGATAAATGATGGGAGACAGGGCATAACCAAATCCCTTCTTCAGCACAGCTTACTGTGGCTAAGGAGGGGGCGTGGATGACCCTCATGGGCAGGTCCATCCAGAGCCCTACAGGGAAGAGATCATTGCTCCTGGATTCCTTTCTGTAATGCAGACATTAGAATGAGGTGGCTGTCGTGTCACCAGACCAGCATCTAGCCCACGGGCTGTCTGCCCCATGCCCATGACCCCCTGCTGTCTAAGCTTCACGAGACTGGCAAACCCAGGGCCCCATTGTTCACTCCTTATTTAACGCAGATACTCATCCAGGGTTTGTAGAATGGATGAGCAATTTCTGAGGATTAAATAGTATGCTGCTTTGAACACTTCTCAATGCCTGTGTGTTAGTGTGAATTGCTTGTTCATTATTACCTATAACAAGCTCCTCATGAGAACTTTGAAACTAGCCTGACATGACAAGGGAACCTGGAAGAAGCAGCCTTTAGTATGGGCTCCTAGACTTTGGGAAAGTGTTTTCCCACACCTGGCCTGTAGACCCTCTGCATCAGAACCTCCTGAAGCCAACCAGGAGGCATACATTCAAGCACTTGTCCTGGCCTTCTGACTCAGACTCTCAGTGAGTGGGACCTGGGTGCTGGCATATTGAACAGCCCCCAGAATACCCTGTGCATGCTGATGGTTCAGGACCTGGCAGGAGAATCCTCAGAAAAGGGGAAGACAGCTTCTGGCTTCTGCTTCAGTTGGGCACTACCACCTTGGGCAGGCAAGCCCCAAACAAGAAACGGGCTGTTTGATCCCAGGATTGACCCCCACCAGGGTGACAGTCATTGAAAAAAAGTAGAGTGGAAGACCTGTAGAGAGTGTGACTGCCCATCCTGGTCTGCTCAAGACTGAGGTCTTCCTGGGATGCAGGAGTTTCAGTGCCAAAGCCAGGAAGGTCCTGGGTAAGCCTAGCGGGGCTCTCCACCTGCCTTTACCACAGCCCAGGATCTGGGAGCAACCCTGGGGCACACCCTCACTCACCTGCAGAGAGAAGAGAGATCCTGGAGCCCTCCCACTTCCACTAGAGCCTTGGTATCCCCTGCCCCTCCGGGAGCTGATGAGTTTGATATGGCAGCTGTATGGTGAGAAGATGAAGTTTAAGAAGCGGCTTTCACAGAGCAGTAAAAGGAACTGTAATGATTTTGACTCCGTAAACTTGTGAAGGGAGAGTCTGAAGTATTTCTCTTGCAAACACCTTTCTCTTTCAAAGTGTGGGCCCCCGGTATTCAAAGGGGCTTTAGGTAAGGAGAGAAAATTTTCAAGCACAAGCTCTTATCACAAAGTATTTGCCTTCCCCTCAGGGCAAAGGGCATGAGTGTGTGTGCATGCTCACATGCACACACATATACAGACGCCCACACACAGGCACACACACAGGCATTAGAGTTGATTAATCAACATCCACACTAAAGCTCCCCATCCTAGCTGCTTTTATTGTAACGGTTTCTTCGAACAATGGCTTTCCACTCCTAATACTAATAATTACAGCCATTATTTGTGGAGTGCTCATTATGTGCTGGGCGCTGACGTGTTTCCCATGCACTGTGGCATTGCATTGCATTCTGGAACCATCCCCATTTTGCAGATGAGGACCCCAAGGTACAGAAAGGTTAAATAACTCTCTTTAGTTCATACAGAAAGCAGATGGTGAAGCCAGAATTCAAAGCCTGTGTTCTTAATGACTATACCAGTGGTTCTCTTGAGGGGGCCTCAGAATCACCTAGGGGTCTTGTGGAAACACGGATTTCTGGGTCTGACCCCAGAGCTTCTGACTCAGTAGCCTGGGTAGGGTCAAGGAATCTGCATTTCTAACAAGTTCCCAGGTGATGCTGTTGCTGCCAGTCCTGGGACCACTGAGAACCAGTGCACAATACCTATTGCCTTCATTAACCCAGAAGAGCTGCTGGTAAGAGCAATAACAATAGTCATAATTCAAAATGAATGCTTGGCAGTCCTTGTTAGGTTCCAGCCTGTGTTCTAAGTGCTTTAAATACATTAGCTCATTTCATCCTCACACCCACACTCCATGATAGAGAGATGGTCAGTACTCTCATTTTACATATAAAGACTTTGACAGCAGAGACGTTGAGTAACTTGCCCAAGGCCACACAGCCAATAAGTAATGAAGACAGTATGCCACCTACCTGGTTCCGTATTAAATTGATCAATAATTACCTGTGGCAGATTCAGACATGTCCTTACTTGACTTGACTTGCCCCCACCCTTTTCCAACCTGTTACCTTGCAGTGTCTCTGTTCCAGTGATTTTGTGTACTCGACATGCAGCTGCATTTCTTTCCTGGGCCAGCCTAGTCTCTGAAAACTGGAGTGCGCATGATGTGGACTCAGGGGTTCCCTGTTTAAACAGAAAGATCCCTATAATAATGCGGGATAGGGCATTAACTAGTAACTATGGAATAATTTATCAGAAAAAAATCTCCCCAGAATAGTGATTCTTAACCTTTTGTGTGGTACAGACTCTTCTGAGACCCTAATGAAAATAGTAACCCTCTTCCCAGGAAGATGCACATGTCCATATACACCTGGGATGCTGCTTCCAATGCTAAGACAGTTATGAATCTTCTGAAACCCATTCATGGTCTGTATGCCCTTAGGCAGGGCTCTGCCTCAGAAAGCAAAGAACAAAAAGCCAGGGCAGTGATTTCCCCAAGTTCAGCCCCTCCTTCCATGAATGCAGCTTTCATCACGTGGGTCACATGGTCTTAAAGTCTCCCTCTGCCTGCAAACAGTGTCTGACCCGTAGCCTGCCATGCAAGGTGCTCCTACCTGGGAAACAGCACCCCATTCCTGCAGCTCTACCTCAGGAGGATCTCAGGCTACCCTTGGGCCCCAATGACAGTTAAATTTCCACTGGTCTTTGAAGTGTTCTCTTAAAAATGCAAATACTTCAGGAAGGGATTACTGACCACAGTTGACCTTAATACAAATGCAAAGTGTTATGAAATGTTATGAGCTTTAAGATCTTGAAGCTGATTATAAGGAGAAAAGAGGCACCTGCTTAATTCCAGTATCTTGGGCCTCTGTGAATGATGCTGCAACAGACATCTTTGTCTGTATTGAAACCACCTTTGCAAAGATTATGACAGCAAGGAAAGTCTAGCATGGTTGATTCTCTCTTGCTTCCAGTCTCAAAGGCTAGCTGTACTCACTCACTCATTCCTTGGCATAGGCCAAGCTGACTGTAGGAAAAATTTAGTTTATAGTTTAACTTTGAAGAAGGAAGATCATAGTCCCTCTCTAAAACTGATCCCCTCCTTGTTTGGGGCCTGAAACTGCTTTTATAAGACTAAGGAAAAGCCACAAGATTGTGATTATGGGAAGGGCTTGAGTTCTTCTAAAATGTAGGCATGCTTTCTTTAATCCCTTACTGCTCTAGAGTCGTGTAGCCAGAGCTCACAAGGTTTGTGACTCCCTCAATTGCTCCTATAAAAATATCACTATTGTAGAACCTAAGATTGGCCTTTGGAGATGTTTTTCAGACTTCTGAATTCTGGCAACTGACTGACCCCACCTAGACTTGTGACTCATGACTCAGCTGGTCCTGTGGCTCCACCCATAGGCAGGCTCAGCACATGAGGACCATTTTCCACATCCCTATGGTTGCATTCCTCAACCAATTGGTAGCACCCATTCCTTAGTCCCCTGCCCACCAAACTATCCTGGAAAAACCCTAACCCTCAAACACAGGGGGAGAGTGATTTGAGTAATAACTCCATCTTCTGTGTGGCTGATGTAGCATTAATTAAACTCTTTCTTTACTGCAATACCATGATCCAAGTGAATTGTTTTTGTCTGTGCAGCAGGCAGGAAGAACCTGCTGGGCAATTACAATATGAGAGTACCTGCCAGCAGTTTCATTTCTATGGAATATATCCCAGGAATGGGATTGCTAGGTCAAGGTTCATTTGAATTTTTAATGTTAACAGTTGTGGGCAGATTACTTTCCTGAAAGGTTCTAACCATTCATACTTCCACTCACAGTGCAGGAGAGAGCTTTTTGGCCTACATGGCCTCTGGCAGTATTTATCATTCTCTAAGATTTTTGTCAG
Organism: Cebus imitator; assembly: GCF_001604975.1. Taxonomy (NCBI): domain Eukaryota; kingdom Metazoa; phylum Chordata; class Mammalia; order Primates; family Cebidae; genus Cebus; species Cebus imitator. Next base: position 7,420,678 of record NW_016107367.1, on the reverse strand, counting down.
GCTCTGGGGTAGAAAGTGATACACCATTGCAAATTTAATGCTTATGTAGTATTTAAGCTCTTTTCTTAACTGCTAGAGAATTTTAATATAATTCTTGGCCATTTGAATTTGCTGTTGTACACATTGCTTCTTCATACAGCCTGCTCTTTCTTCTCTTGTGTTGTTTGTTTTCACCAAATTTTAAAGCACTGAATACCTCATAGATATATATGTACATACAAATATATATATATATATATGTGTGTGTGTGTGTGCATACACATAGTCATCTGTGCTGCCAGCATTCTTTCCAAACTCACCATTTGTGATTCTATTTCATTTGTGAGTGGTTTTGACATGTATATTTTAAAATTACTGTGGCTCATGCCTGTAATCCCAGCACTTTGGGAGGCCAAGGTGGGTGGATCACCTGAAGTCAGGAGTTCAAGACTAGCCTGACCAACATGGAGAAACTCTGTCTCTACAAAAAATACAAAATTAGCCTGGCATAGTGGTGCATGCCTGTAATCCCAGCTACTTGGGAGGTTGAGGCAGGAGAATCGCTTGACCCCAGGAGGCGGAGGTTGTGGTGAGCCAAGATTGCTCCACTGCACTCCAGCCTGGGCAACAAAAGTGAGAATCCACCTCAAAAAAAAAAATTATAGACCCAAATATGCCTATCTTTTCTTTTTTAACAACCAGGTTTCTAGTCTTGGTTCAGAAGGTTTTTTTTCACCCTTTGATTATACATAGGGTTTATCTTTCAAATTTTTAATTTTTTAACACAAGTCTATAATCCGCTTAAGTTTTTTGGATGATGTAAAATAGTGATTCAATTTTGTTTCCTTCCAGGAAAGGAACCAACTATTCTGGCCCCATGTGTTGAAGTATCCATTTTCCCAACCAGATTTAGCCACCATTTTTATCTAATGAAAATCCTTATTAAGCAGGACCAATTTCTGCATGCTCTATTCTGTTCCACTGATCTGTTTAGTCCTACACCAGTGCCAGATTGATTGGGTTACTGCAGCTTTTTCCAAAGTTCCAATGTCAGGTAAGATGAGTCATTCATCCTTCATCTATACCTTTGATATGTCCAGAGCATGGCCTACTTTCAGGCCCACACATGTGTGGTGTATGTGTGGGGACAATTATCAGGCATTTATTTTCCATACAGATTTATATATTACTTTATTCAATATCTCATTTCAGAAAAACATTGCATTTGAAATTCTGATCAAAATTTTATTTCAATTACGTATTTATTTTGAGGTGAACTGACATTTTTATGATAAGACATACAACTCACTATGTCCTTTCCTTTGATTAGCTCTATGTCAGCTCTCATTGTGCACACACATATATACAATATTATATTTAACTGCATATCGCTGCTCACCATGTACCCTCCCCTTCATCTCCCCATCTTTAGTCTATCTTTGGGTTCATTTCTCATGTAATGAAGATGATTATCAAGTCCCCTTTCAGACGGATCATGTGCTAGTGAAGGATAGCCTTGACTGAGTATGCAATTGGACATCTCCATCCTGTTCACTCAGCTGTCTGTGGATGCAATTCTACCATCTTCAATCTTTTAGTTAATGCAGAGAAGTCTGATATGAGTCTAATTATTTCTCCTTTGAAGGTAATTTTTTTCTGCCAGGAAGCTCATAAAACTTTCTCTTTATCCTGGGAGTTCAGGGATTTACCAGGATATGCCTACATCTATGCCTTTTCTTATTAATCCAGGTGTAGAACTTGGTATAACTTTTCCATCCACAGACTCTGTTTGTTTCTTTGGCTCAAGAAAGTGGTTTTCTGTTATGTGTTTGTCGATTGTCCTTTCTCCATGTATCGCTTTCTCATTTTCTGAAATTCCTGTTGTTCATGTATTAAGCCTCCTGCCTCTCTCCTCCTAGTCTCTTATCTCGTCTCTCCTGATTTCATAGTCATGCTGTTCTGAGATTTCAGATAGTTCATGCTCTTGGCCCTCTGAGCCACTGACTTAGGCCTCAACCATAACACCTCCTACTTGTTTGTTTAGCTCAGAGACTAGTCCCAAGGAATCTTTTTCTTACTATCACCCAAACATCTTTAGATTACTCTTATATTTTAAAATTCAAGTCATCGTTTGCTTCCCCCAGGCCCTCTGTTTCACTGAGCACTTGTTCTGCATATCATGACTTCCCTCTCTCTCTCTACCTTTGGACCCCCTAGATAGATTACGGTTTTTTTCACCTCTTTAGGGTACTGGTTTAGTCTGATTATTAATATGTCCTCAGTGGAAATGTCCACAGGTGAGAAGGTAGAACTGGTGTGGACCAGGGTGTAGTCCCAGGCTCCCCTGCTGAGGCTCCTGGCTAACAGAGCCTCCCTGCTCTCAAGGTTTCCTGTGCTGTCCCAGCATCAAAGGAATATAGAACTTAGCCCACTATTTCATTTACTTCTTCAGCAGTTGATGTCCAAGGGACCAGGCCCATCGTGTAAATAAGTGGTGGCCTTTCCTCCACTCCCTCTGAAGTTCTCAGGTCTCTGAGACCCAAGTGCTTCTCAATGGATATCTTAAAATGCCCAGTGCTTACCCTGGAACTCTGAGAAGGGGAGGTCTGGGCCCTTGGTCAACACCGCAGGGGCTGTGATTCGTGCCTGTAATTACCACAAAGCCAGGACCGCCCCCACCCCTGCCTCAGAGCTTAGTTTCCTCTGGAACCCGTAGGCAAGGCTAACAGAATGGAGAAGGGAGACAAGGGACTAGCCAGTTAACAGACTTCCAGAGTCTCCCTCATTAACATTATTAGGATTAAGCATTAGAAGGAGGGAGGACGACATAGGGAAAAAGTAAGATAAAAAAGAGTGAAGTATTTTGCAAATCAAAATGCTTAGGAATGTGGGACTAATATTTATCAAGCATCTACTATGTGCCTCATAGACGTTGATACTTTTGTACATTATCACATCTCATTCTCTTATTAATCCTGAAATTAGACATGTTTATCCTCAATTATGGATGAGAAAACAGCTACAGATGAGAGATTCAGGAAGGTTAGTCCAAAAGTCCAAAGTCTAACAGGTAGAAGTGGCAGAGGCAAGATTGAAATTGGAATAAGATCTGTCTTATTCCAAGATCATGATCTTTACTGCACCATACTTAGCACAGGTGCTTTTAAATTTTTTTTTTTTAAAAACAAGCAAACCATTCTGTCCAGTTGTGTCTAGTTATTTTATAAGGCCTTGTAACAGTCACATCTGCCAGTGGTGAAACCACTTGCAATAAACTTGCTGTTTCTGAGCAGGGGAATAATTCATTTTCCTCCTGTAAGAATCTGCCAGAACTAAGAATAGGCCAGGGACAACCTGTGTATTTAATAGCGCTCTGCATCAGGAGTGCCAGCCTGGTGAAGCATCCCCTTGGCTAATGGGATGTGACTATGATGGAAGGCCAAGAGATGGCTGTGGCCTTCACACTGAGGCAGGGCTGGGATCACCGACACACATGCACCCTCACGTGCGTGCATATGCTGCTATGGTTTGAATGTGTCCCCCAAATTTTATGTGTTGGAAACTTAGTCTCCAATTTCATATATTGATGGCATTTTCAGTTAGGGCCTTTGGGAGATAAATAGGATTAGATAAGGCCACCAGGGTGGGGCCCCTATGGGGGGACCGGTGGCTTTATAAGAAGGGGAACAGAGAACTAAATTAGTACGCTTCCTCTGTCTTGTCATGTGATGTCTCCTGCCATGTCATGAGGTAGCAGGAAGGCCTTCACCAGATGCTGATGTTATGCTCTTGGACTTCCCAGCCTCCTGGACTCCCCAGCCTCCAGAACTGTAGGCTAAATAAACCACTATTCTTTATCAATTACCCAATCTGTGGTATTCAGTTATAGCAACAGAAAATGGACTATGACAAATACATACACACACGACATGTACATATCACACACACACACACCACACACATACACCCCCACACACATACACACATGCAATCCACACCAGACATGCCACATACATACCACACACATATAAACAGATGCACACATAAACATGCTATGTATACACACAAACAACACACACATACACCACACATACCACACACATGCACATACATACACCACATACATGCATACACCCCACACACATACTGTGCATAAACATACATATACATGCATGCATGCACACCACAGATGCACACATATGCACATGTACACATGCCACACATACACACAAACAGCATACACTTACCGATATCACACATGTGCACACATCACATGTATACACACACATGCACACACATCCCCACATACATACACCACATACATGCATACACCCCACACACATACTGTGCATAAACATACATATACATGCATGCATGCACACCACAGATGCACACATATGCACATGTACACATGCCACACATACACACAAACAGCATACACTTACCGATATCACACATGTGCACACATCACATGTATACACACACATGCACACACATCCCCACATACATACACCACATACATGCATACACCCCACACACATACTGTGCATAAACATACATATACATGCATGCATGCACACCACAGATGCACACATATGCACATGTACACATGCCACACATACACACAAACAGCATACACTTACCGATATCACACATGTGCACACATCACATGTATACACACACATGCACACACATCCCCACATACATACACCACATACACATACACATAGATACATGCACACACATCACACATGCACACGCATACCACACACATACATATACAGGCACACGTACACACAAACAATGTACAATTTAATACTTTCTTCAACTTGAATGTTTGCTGGACTCAGATCAAACAGCTTTATCATAGGAGCAAGGAATAAGAACTTCCCAGTTAATGACTTTTTTAAAAAATGTCTTTTTTTAACTCCTGGCTCTTATATATTTCACAAGTAGCTTTATGCTAGCAATAAAGCACATGAGAAAAACAGGAAAACATTCACCCAGATTCCCTCTAGACCAGCCCACCACTTTGTTTTAATTCTTCCACGTCTCTCCACATCCCTTCGTCAGATGAAGGCATATTTCACAAAGCTCCAATGCTTTTCCACTTGTCTTTTCCTGTGTTACAACATTATTTTCAGAATTATTGTTGTTAGTAGTCAAAATCTGTTCCATCAAGGGGATACGTCTTAATTTACTTTGTTGTGTAAATATCTCCTCTGCTGTTATCTTTTTAATTGTTTGCAAAAGTTTGCCACCATACATAACAGCACAGGGAGCATTTTCGTAGAGACCCAGTTCTGCTGTTTGGGAGGCTGGATTGGTGGGTGGGTGGATGGGAGAGATTGAACTCAAATTTCATCTGTGTGGGACTCTTGAAGAAACCCAGAGATGGCCCAAGGTGCTCAGAGAGCCAAAGTCTGAGCTAGGAGAGTCCAGGCACCCAGCTCCACTCCAACCATAGTTTTGCTTTTGTCTCTTAGATGTTAGACCATGGCAGACAGCGTTGTTTCAATAGAAAGTGGCACTGTTGAACACGTTTGAAACTCAGAGGTCAGAATTAGACCTAAGCAGATTCCTATCCAGCTCTCTTTTGTTCATGAAGGTATATTATCATTCATGAATGGACATTTCATTTAATTAATCATTCATTCAGCACTTTTTGAAGATCCATTCCATTCCAGGCTACACACCAAAGCTAAACATATGAACAAGGAGTCCCTGCTTAACTGGCCCCGGTTTAGCAGGAGTGAGAGAGACACTGTAATGATGATCATAATAAAAGCTCACATTTGTTGGCTTTTTACTAGTCACCAGTACATTCCCTTTTCTAATTCTCATAGGAGCCTTTTAAGGTTTTATGTGTGATATGCCGATTTCAGAGATGAGGAGATTGAGGCTTAGTAATGAGCCAAAGGCCCAGGGGTAATAGGTGTCATGCTGAGCTCTTTACTGCCATGCAACCCTGCTGTCTTGAAGAGATGACTTGTCAAACTGTATGACAGTGACAGCACTGTGCAGTATAATCCGCACAGTACTTTACAGTGCTATGCAGTATAAAACCTGGAAGGCGACATGCTTTCCAGGGTAGAAACAGCAGGAACAACAAGGAGGAGAAATTTCCCTGACAAAGAACAATGGAGTGAGGGGTTTTAAGCATGGCAAATCCTCTTGGGCTCTTTGAAAAACTGGGTCAGCTCCCAGTGCTGAACGCCCTCTTTGCCTGGGGTTTTCTAACTGGAGCTGTGTTTCTTGCACCGCAGGTGTCATTACTGCACCCCTCCCCCTGCAGGGGACTGAACGGTATGCCAATGCTCCCCAAAGTTAATGATGAAAAATTATGCAAAATCCCAAGGAAATGAGAACCAGGAAAAATGTCGCTCACTCCACGCCACCATCCTTCCCTTTGAGGCTAAAGTTTTGAGACATGAAAGCCAATCCATTTTAACTCAAACCCCATAGATGTTTCTGGAAATGAGGAAAAGGCTGCATTTGAAAGGAGTGAAAGAAGACAAGGTGGCCCCTCTTTGGCTCTGTTTTCTCCCTGTTACAGATTTCTGGAAAGGCAACATTTACGGGACAGGAAACAGCTTGGGATCTAGCTACTGACTCAGAGTGTAACCCTAGGTGTGTCACTTCCCCTGGATGGCTCTTAGCCTCTCCTCTTGGGTCCCATGAAGGCGTTAGATGAGGTGTTGCAGTCCAGGCTGTCCAGAGAAACTGAGCCAATAAGAGCTAGCGTCTATCTTACTTTTAGAGACATATACCTTATGTATATCTTTATATACCTATATATCTTTACCTATATAGGTATATTGATATCTATATATGTATATATTATATATTTTATATATGTATTGTGAAAGGAAAATGGGGCCCCCAAATTACTAAGCCAAAGGGAAAAGTCAAGCTGGAAACTGCCCAGGGCATACCTGCTTCCCATTCTATTCAAAGTCATCCTTTTGCTCACTGAGATAGATGCATATTTGATTGCCTCCTTTGGAAAGGCTTATCGGAAACTCAAAAAGAATGCATCCATTTGTCTCTCACCTATCTGTGGCCTGGAAGCTCCTTCCCTGCTTGGAGAGCCAAAGTATTTCTTACATATATTGATTGATGTCTCATGTCTCCCTAAAATGTATGAAACCCAGCTATGCCCCAACCACCTTGGGCACATGTCGCCAGGAAATCCTGAGGCTGTGTCACGGGTGTGTGTCCTCAACCTTGGCAAAATAAACTTCCTAAATTAACTGAGACTGTCTCAGATATTTCAGGTTTACAGTATATACAATACAAATCATGTTTATATATACACAGGTATATACATACCTCCATATATATTTTATACATTATACATTCATATATATTTTTATATATTTATAACTTGTATCTACACACATTTAGAGAGATTTCTGTGAAGGAATTGGCTTCTGTGGTTGTGAGGGCCGGCAGGTCTGGTATCTGTAGGGCAAGCCAGCAGACCGCACACAGCCCTGGCCAGGTTGACACTGCAGTCTGGAGGTATATTGGGTACAATGAGCTCTAAATTTCTCTTCAAAGAATTAGTATGTCAGTATGATCAGTTCTTTGTCCTCCATTTTAAAGTTTAACATCCTTGTAGTTTCAGTAAACAACCTTCTCCACCAGTTCTAATCAGTGGTTCATATCTGTTCACCCAGTCCTCTGCTCCATCCTGACTCAGCCCGGTCACCTGCCCTGGTCACCTGCCCTGGTCACCTGCTTTGACTTAGGTCATCCCTGGCTACCTGCTCTGACCTGCCCATAACTGTCCTTCCTGCCAAACTACCCACTCTGCCACTCCTGCTTTTATACCTGCTCTTTTTAAAATAGCCAATCAGGATTTGTCTGGAATGTGCAGTCTAACCCTAGCCAATAGGGGAGCAACACAGCAGTAGGGGTGACCTCTGTGAGGAATAAGTACCCCTTTTCCTCCCTTGTCCAGGTGTGCGCTCACCATTGCTCCATCCATGAGGTGCACCCTTCTATAAAGTAAACTGCCTTGCTGAGAGGATTTATCTTCAAATGCTATTTCTTTTGTGGCATCAACATTTTACATATAACAGGTTGAATTTCTTCTCCAGGAAACTTCATCTTTTACTCTTCAGGCCTTTGACTGATTAAATGAGGCCAATCTATATTATGAAAGATAATCTCTTTTAGTTACAGTCAACTGATTGTGACTGTCAACCATATCTACAGAGTACCTTCATCACAGCCAACACCTGGATTGTAGATGATTAAGTAACTGAGTACTAGAGCCCAGTCAAGCTGGCTCATAAGGCTAATATCCCACCAGGTGGTCTCTGAAGTCCCCTCTAGCTGAGAAGTGGCAGAGATTCACTGATCCTCTGGGCCTCAGCAACACCAGAAGATGCAGGGGATGCCCTTGGGCATCCGTTCAAGCCTCCATCCTTTCTCACACTTCCAGATCCACTAAGCCCAACGTAGGCTCTGGAGAAGACAGCCTGGTCCCCACCCCAGCTCTGCCACAGAGCAGCTAGGAAGGACTAACACCTGGTCTCCTCATCTGTCAAAAGGGGGATAAATGGGGCGGGGTGTGGTGGCTTACACCTATAATCCCAGCACTTTGGGAGGCTGAAGTGGGTGGATCACCTGAGGTCAGGAGTCCCAGACCAGCCTTGTCAACATGGTGAAACCCCTACTAAAAATACAAAAAATTTAACTGGGCATGGTGGTGGGCACCCGTAATCCCAGCTACTCAGGAGGCTGAGGCAGGAGAATCACCTGAACCTGGGAGGCAGAGGTTGCAGTGTGCTGAGATCGCACCCCTGCTCTTCAGCCTGGGCGATGGAGCAAAAGAGCCTCAAAAAAAAATAAAGTGGGGAGGATAAATGGTCCCCACCTCAACGGCCATTAAGGGTTAAAGGAAATGGTACTTGTGAGCTGCTTAGCAGAGTAACAGGCACATCAAAAGTGCTCAGGATATCTGTGCTCAATAACCTTATACTCACAGCCTAAGAAGCCAATTACTCTCCTCTTGTTCTCTCTGAAAACCCCTTTGATCAGGCTGACCTCTGCCCCTCCCACAAAGTTGCTGTGGTCAAGGTCAGTGGGGCCATCAGCAGTGTTGCCCTGGCCCTTCCCTGACTCGTGTTAAACACTCCCTTGCTTTGATATCCTGGGTGCAATAGGTAATTTCATCATCGCCCTGCTGCCCTGGCTGCTCCCCTCCCCTCCCTTTGGTTGGTCCCTCCTCATCACCCCCACCCTGCACCTCTATGCCTCTTTCCTGCTTAGTTTTATTCAATTGCTATGAGCAACTTGTTTGTTTTGCCTGGCTCCTCCCACCGTGAATCCATGAAGGCAGGTGCTTTGACTGTTTTGTTAATTGCTTTACCACAGTGTCTAGAAGAGTGTCTTGTGCATGGATGTTTGTCTGTGGATGAATCAATACATGTGATTGATGATGACGATGGTGGCAATACCAGTGATGACATGATGAATTGTGCACATACTCATAGATGCTGCTCAAACAACACCCAATTTGGATGGAACAAAGATCTGTGGTGAAAAGTATATGAAAGGGATGTGATCAAATCTGACTTCTCATCCCAGTACCCTCTGTTCATTGTGAGTAGCTTAACCTACCCGAGCTGGAATCAACCCAGAGATTTAGACAATATCCAGCCAAAGAACCAAGGGATAGTCAGATTCCACCTCTAACTGAAGACGGTAAGTGCACCCACCCATACTTGGAGAACTCTCTTCCCTGAGCTAAGCTGGCTTGACCAGCTGGAGCTGAGTGGCTGTTCCCTTCTCACACTTGCCTGCTGATGGTTTGTGTCTGGACTTATGTCTCTTTCCCCTGGCCCCTCGCCACTGACCTGCCCCTGGCCCCTTCTCCTTCTGCTTTCCCCAGTTTCTCAGCTTCCAAAGGTACTGCCTAGAGCCCTTTATAGCTACTTTCCTTTCCTTCTAATTTCTCTTCCTGCCTTATTTCACCTGCATGCATTCTTTACTTATTTTAATTACAGTGAGCTTACAATTTTGAATCCAGCTTTTAGTCTTAACATCATGGCCTCCACATTGTGTGCAGTTGCGGCATGTTCTCATTTTTATGCCCCAGTAAGTGTGCTGATTGGATTATCCATCACCCACTCAGTGTCGGAGCTGGGATCTGTGCTAGGTCCGTCTCGGCTTCCAAGGAGCTTGCAGCCTGGCTTCACAATTTCATGCCCATGCTAGTTCAAATTATCCTCGTTATTGGATGTTTGGGGTTTGTTAGGATATCCCCTTTGGTAAATGATTCTGGGATTAATATCGATGGGCATAAGGGTTTTCCCAGTTTGGGAGTTGTTCATTTCTTTGACCTTTTATAGAGAATCTCTATACTGCCAGGCGGCCTGCATTCAACCTGGCAACAACCCTGCACTCCCATGCCCTTCTTTGCTGCATTACAACCAAATTTCCCAGAATCATTTTAAAATAGGGTTTCTGTTTTATTTCTACAAATGAGAAGCCCTTGCTTGCGACATGGAAGGCAAAAGAGAAGAATTCAAAGGAATCTGAGGATAGGCTGCTGGGATCGTCGGAATCAAATGCCCTTTGCTTCCTGGTGTCCACTGCAGTCTTCCTGTTCCAGGGATGTGGGCAGCGGGGATCACCGATGGTGCCTTTGCTGTAAAACCCAAGCCTCTGTGCTACCTCAGATGGATGGTGTGGTGTTTCTACGATATACTCTCTTCATGGGACTGATGGGTCACTGTTGTATCCCTCACTGGAAATTGCCCTTCCAGCAGGGTTTGCCCTTCCCCAAGCTTACATTCTCTCCAAGCGAATGGCCAGAAGCCAGTAGCTGGCCAGTGCCTAGATACAGAGGCCCAGCTCTCTTTCTCTGGTTTGGGACAGCAATGAAGGACCATCCCAGCTCCAGAGTTCCCGGTAAGACTGGCTGAGGCTTCGCAACAACCACACTGAGAGTCAGCGTCTCCTTCCACCCAGTCCTCCTTCCTCCTTTCCTTACAAGCTGTATCCCCAAGACACTTTCCAGTAAACCTTTTATATGCAGCAGTCCTTCTCAGAGCTGTTTCCAGGGAACCCCTAAGACACTGATCTTTGCTGCCCAAGCTCTTATGATGCTTACATAAGCCATACAATTTCAGAGTGTGTGTTTGCTATGGCCACTGCACTGATTATCTTGACAAAAACAGAAATTGGGGCTGAAATTGAATCTCTGTTATGGCAACAAACCTAAAATATGTGATACTTGCTTCATTGTAGGGTGACAGGCATTAGGAAAATTACAACTTAGGATGCAAATATGTCAATTCATGTTGTCATAAAACACTACCATGCATGGTGAAACCTGCCTGTGGTTATTCGGGAAGCAGATCATGTGCTTACTAAATTGGCAACTCTAGGGTAGTGCTTGGAAAACATATCTTTCGTGGTATGTGTTGGTTACTATTGGCTTTATTTCATAAGTATTATAAGAAGAGATGAGCTTACAGTGGAATAAAAAAGGTAGGGGTGGGGAGCAGAAAGAGGAATAGAGAGAATCCAGAAATGTGAAGATTACATGGATGAAAAGCCAAGTGCTTCTGGATCCCAAACAGGAACACATGCAGCAAAAAAGGCTTTAAGTTATAAAAGCTCAACCAAACTTCCCTGTAAAGATCAAATTCAGGCTGGGCATGGTGGTTCACGCCTGTAATCCCAGCACTTTGGGAGGCCAAGGCAAGCGAATCACAAGGTCAGGAGTTCGAGATCAGCTTGGCCAACATAGCAAAATCCCGTCTCTACTAAAAATACAAAAAATTAGCCAGGTGTGGTGGTGAGTGCCTGTAATCCCAACTACTTAGGAGGCTGAGGCAGGAGAATCACTTGACCTGGGAGGTAGAAGTTGCAGTGAGCCACGATCGCACCACTACACTCCAGCCTGGGCAACAGTGTGACACTGCATCTCAAANCCACTTTGTTTTAATTCTTCCACGTCTCTCCACATCCCTTCGTCAGATGAAGGCATATTTCACAAAGCTCCAATGCTTTTCCACTTGTCTTTTCCTGTGTTACAACATTATTTTCAGAATTATTGTTGTTAGTAGTCAAAATCTGTTCCATCAAGGGGATACGTCTTAATTTACTTTGTTGTGTAAATATCTCCTCTGCTGTTATCTTTTTAATTGTTTGCAAAAGTTTGCCACCATACATAACAGCACAGGGAGCATTTTCGTAGAGACCCAGTTCTGCTGTTTGGGAGGCTGGATTGGTGGGTGGGTGGATGGGAGAGATTGAACTCAAATTTCATCTGTGTGGGACTCTTGAAGAAACCCAGAGATGGCCCAAGGTGCTCAGAGAGCCAAAGTCTGAGCTAGGAGAGTCCAGGCACCCAGCTCCACTCCAACCATAGTTTTGCTTTTGTCTCTTAGATGTTAGACCATGGCAGACAGCGTTGTTTCAATAGAAAGTGGCACTGTTGAACACGTTTGAAACTCAGAGGTCAGAATTAGACCTAAGCAGATTCCTATCCAGCTCTCTTTTGTTCATGAAGGTATATTATCATTCATGAATGGACATTTCATTTAATTAATCATTCATTCAGCACTTTTTGAAGATCCATTCCATTCCAGGCTACACACCAAAGCTAAACATATGAACAAGGAGTCCCTGCTTAACTGGCCCCGGTTTAGCAGGAGTGAGAGAGACACTGTAATGATGATCATAATAAAAGCTCACATTTGTTGGCTTTTTACTAGTCACCAGTACATTCCCTTTTCTAATTCTCATAGGAGCCTTTTAAGGTTTTATGTGTGATATGCCGATTTCAGAGATGAGGAGATTGAGGCTTAGTAATGAGCCAAAGGCCCAGGGGTAATAGGTGTCATGCTGAGCTCTTTACTGCCATGCAACCCTGCTGTCTTGAAGAGATGACTTGTCAAACTGTATGACAGTGACAGCACTGTGCAGTATAATCCGCACAGTACTTTACAGTGCTATGCAGTATAAAACCTGGAAGGCGACATGCTTTCCAGGGTAGAAACAGCAGGAACAACAAGGAGGAGAAATTTCCCTGACAAAGAACAATGGAGTGAGGGGTTTTAAGCATGGCAAATCCTCTTGGGCTCTTTGAAAAACTGGGTCAGCTCCCAGTGCTGAACGCCCTCTTTGCCTGGGGTTTTCTAACTGGAGCTGTGTTTCTTGCACCGCAGGTGTCATTACTGCACCCCTCCCCCTGCAGGGGACTGAACGGTATGCCAATGCTCCCCAAAGTTAATGATGAAAAATTATGCAAAATCCCAAGGAAATGAGAACCAGGAAAAATGTCGCTCACTCCACGCCACCATCCTTCCCTTTGAGGCTAAAGTTTTGAGACATGAAAGCCAATCCATTTTAACTCAAACCCCATAGATGTTTCTGGAAATGAGGAAAAGGCTGCATTTGAAAGGAGTGAAAGAAGACAAGGTGGCCCCTCTTTGGCTCTGTTTTCTCCCTGTTACAGATTTCTGGAAAGGCAACATTTACGGGACAGGAAACAGCTTGGGATCTAGCTACTGACTCAGAGTGTAACCCTAGGTGTGTCACTTCCCCTGGATGGCTCTTAGCCTCTCCTCTTGGGTCCCATGAAGGCGTTAGATGAGGTGTTGCAGTCCAGGCTGTCCAGAGAAACTGAGCCAATAAGAGCTAGCGTCTATCTTACTTTTAGAGACATATACCTTATGTATATCTTTATATACCTATATATCTTTACCTATATAGGTATATTGATATCTATATATGTATATATTATATATTTTATATATGTATTGTGAAAGGAAAATGGGGCCCCCAAATTACTAAGCCAAAGGGAAAAGTCAAGCTGGAAACTGCCCAGGGCATACCTGCTTCCCATTCTATTCAAAGTCATCCTTTTGCTCACTGAGATAGATGCATATTTGATTGCCTCCTTTGGAAAGGCTTATCGGAAACTCAAAAAGAATGCATCCATTTGTCTCTCACCTATCTGTGGCCTGGAAGCTCCTTCCCTGCTTGGAGAGCCAAAGTATTTCTTACATATATTGATTGATGTCTCATGTCTCCCTAAAATGTATGAAACCCAGCTATGCCCCAACCACCTTGGGCACATGTCGCCAGGAAATCCTGAGGCTGTGTCACGGGTGTGTGTCCTCAACCTTGGCAAAATAAACTTCCTAAATTAACTGAGACTGTCTCAGATATTTCAGGTTTACAGTATATACAATACAAATCATGTTTATATATACACAGGTATATACATACCTCCATATATATTTTATACATTATACATTCATATATATTTTTATATATTTATAACTTGTATCTACACACATTTAGAGAGATTTCTGTGAAGGAATTGGCTTCTGTGGTTGTGAGGGCCGGCAGGTCTGGTATCTGTAGGGCAAGCCAGCAGACCGCACACAGCCCTGGCCAGGTTGACACTGCAGTCTGGAGGTATATTGGGTACAATGAGCTCTAAATTTCTCTTCAAAGAATTAGTATGTCAGTATGATCAGTTCTTTGTCCTCCATTTTAAAGTTTAACATCCTTGTAGTTTCAGTAAACAACCTTCTCCACCAGTTCTAATCAGTGGTTCATATCTGTTCACCCAGTCCTCTGCTCCATCCTGACTCAGCCCGGTCACCTGCCCTGGTCACCTGCCCTGGTCACCTGCTTTGACTTAGGTCATCCCTGGCTACCTGCTCTGACCTGCCCATAACTGTCCTTCCTGCCAAACTACCCACTCTGCCACTCCTGCTTTTATACCTGCTCTTTTTAAAATAGCCAATCAGGATTTGTCTGGAATGTGCAGTCTAACCCTAGCCAATAGGGGAGCAACACAGCAGTAGGGGTGACCTCTGTGAGGAATAAGTACCCCTTTTCCTCCCTTGTCCAGGTGTGCGCTCACCATTGCTCCATCCATGAGGTGCACCCTTCTATAAAGTAAACTGCCTTGCTGAGAGGATTTATCTTCAAATGCTATTTCTTTTGTGGCATCAACATTTTACATATAACAGGTTGAATTTCTTCTCCAGGAAACTTCATCTTTTACTCTTCAGGCCTTTGACTGATTAAATGAGGCCAATCTATATTATGAAAGATAATCTCTTTTAGTTACAGTCAACTGATTGTGACTGTCAACCATATCTACAGAGTACCTTCATCACAGCCAACACCTGGATTGTAGATGATTAAGTAACTGAGTACTAGAGCCCAGTCAAGCTGGCTCATAAGGCTAATATCCCACCAGGTGGTCTCTGAAGTCCCCTCTAGCTGAGAAGTGGCAGAGATTCACTGATCCTCTGGGCCTCAGCAACACCAGAAGATGCAGGGGATGCCCTTGGGCATCCGTTCAAGCCTCCATCCTTTCTCACACTTCCAGATCCACTAAGCCCAACGTAGGCTCTGGAGAAGACAGCCTGGTCCCCACCCCAGCTCTGCCACAGAGCAGCTAGGAAGGACTAACACCTGGTCTCCTCATCTGTCAAAAGGGGGATAAATGGGGCGGGGTGTGGTGGCTTACACCTATAATCCCAGCACTTTGGGAGGCTGAAGTGGGTGGATCACCTGAGGTCAGGAGTCCCAGACCAGCCTTGTCAACATGGTGAAACCCCTACTAAAAATACAAAAAATTTAACTGGGCATGGTGGTGGGCACCCGTAATCCCAGCTACTCAGGAGGCTGAGGCAGGAGAATCACCTGAACCTGGGAGGCAGAGGTTGCAGTGTGCTGAGATCGCACCCCTGCTCTTCAGCCTGGGCGATGGAGCAAAAGAGCCTCAAAAAAAAATAAAGTGGGGAGGATAAATGGTCCCCACCTCAACGGCCATTAAGGGTTAAAGGAAATGGTACTTGTGAGCTGCTTAGCAGAGTAACAGGCACATCAAAAGTGCTCAGGATATCTGTGCTCAATAACCTTATACTCACAGCCTAAGAAGCCAATTACTCTCCTCTTGTTCTCTCTGAAAACCCCTTTGATCAGGCTGACCTCTGCCCCTCCCACAAAGTTGCTGTGGTCAAGGTCAGTGGGGCCATCAGCAGTGTTGCCCTGGCCCTTCCCTGACTCGTGTTAAACACTCCCTTGCTTTGATATCCTGGGTGCAATAGGTAATTTCATCATCGCCCTGCTGCCCTGGCTGCTCCCCTCCCCTCCCTTTGGTTGGTCCCTCCTCATCACCCCCACCCTGCACCTCTATGCCTCTTTCCTGCTTAGTTTTATTCAATTGCTATGAGCAACTTGTTTGTTTTGCCTGGCTCCTCCCACCGTGAATCCATGAAGGCAGGTGCTTTGACTGTTTTGTTAATTGCTTTACCACAGTGTCTAGAAGAGTGTCTTGTGCATGGATGTTTGTCTGTGGATGAATCAATACATGTGATTGATGATGACGATGGTGGCAATACCAGTGATGACATGATGAATTGTGCACATACTCATAGATGCTGCTCAAACAACACCCAATTTGGATGGAACAAAGATCTGTGGTGAAAAGTATATGAAAGGGATGTGATCAAATCTGACTTCTCATCCCAGTACCCTCTGTTCATTGTGAGTAGCTTAACCTACCCGAGCTGGAATCAACCCAGAGATTTAGACAATATCCAGCCAAAGAACCAAGGGATAGTCAGATTCCACCTCTAACTGAAGACGGTAAGTGCACCCACCCATACTTGGAGAACTCTCTTCCCTGAGCTAAGCTGGCTTGACCAGCTGGAGCTGAGTGGCTGTTCCCTTCTCACACTTGCCTGCTGATGGTTTGTGTCTGGACTTATGTCTCTTTCCCCTGGCCCCTCGCCACTGACCTGCCCCTGGCCCCTTCTCCTTCTGCTTTCCCCAGTTTCTCAGCTTCCAAAGGTACTGCCTAGAGCCCTTTATAGCTACTTTCCTTTCCTTCTAATTTCTCTTCCTGCCTTATTTCACCTGCATGCATTCTTTACTTATTTTAATTACAGTGAGCTTACAATTTTGAATCCAGCTTTTAGTCTTAACATCATGGCCTCCACATTGTGTGCAGTTGCGGCATGTTCTCATTTTTATGCCCCAGTAAGTGTGCTGATTGGATTATCCATCACCCACTCAGTGTCGGAGCTGGGATCTGTGCTAGGTCCGTCTCGGCTTCCAAGGAGCTTGCAGCCTGGCTTCACAATTTCATGCCCATGCTAGTTCAAATTATCCTCGTTATTGGATGTTTGGGGTTTGTTAGGATATCCCCTTTGGTAAATGATTCTGGGATTAATATCGATGGGCATAAGGGTTTTCCCAGTTTGGGAGTTGTTCATTTCTTTGACCTTTTATAGAGAATCTCTATACTGCCAGGCGGCCTGCATTCAACCTGGCAACAACCCTGCACTCCCATGCCCTTCTTTGCTGCATTACAACCAAATTTCCCAGAATCATTTTAAAATAGGGTTTCTGTTTTATTTCTACAAATGAGAAGCCCTTGCTTGCGACATGGAAGGCAAAAGAGAAGAATTCAAAGGAATCTGAGGATAGGCTGCTGGGATCGTCGGAATCAAATGCCCTTTGCTTCCTGGTGTCCACTGCAGTCTTCCTGTTCCAGGGATGTGGGCAGCGGGGATCACCGATGGTGCCTTTGCTGTAAAACCCAAGCCTCTGTGCTACCTCAGATGGATGGTGTGGTGTTTCTACGATATACTCTCTTCATGGGACTGATGGGTCACTGTTGTATCCCTCACTGGAAATTGCCCTTCCAGCAGGGTTTGCCCTTCCCCAAGCTTACATTCTCTCCAAGCGAATGGCCAGAAGCCAGTAGCTGGCCAGTGCCTAGATACAGAGGCCCAGCTCTCTTTCTCTGGTTTGGGACAGCAATGAAGGACCATCCCAGCTCCAGAGTTCCCGGTAAGACTGGCTGAGGCTTCGCAACAACCACACTGAGAGTCAGCGTCTCCTTCCACCCAGTCCTCCTTCCTCCTTTCCTTACAAGCTGTATCCCCAAGACACTTTCCAGTAAACCTTTTATATGCAGCAGTCCTTCTCAGAGCTGTTTCCAGGGAACCCCTAAGACACTGATCTTTGCTGCCCAAGCTCTTATGATGCTTACATAAGCCATACAATTTCAGAGTGTGTGTTTGCTATGGCCACTGCACTGATTATCTTGACAAAAACAGAAATTGGGGCTGAAATTGAATCTCTGTTATGGCAACAAACCTAAAATATGTGATACTTGCTTCATTGTAGGGTGACAGGCATTAGGAAAATTACAACTTAGGATGCAAATATGTCAATTCATGTTGTCATAAAACACTACCATGCATGGTGAAACCTGCCTGTGGTTATTCGGGAAGCAGATCATGTGCTTACTAAATTGGCAACTCTAGGGTAGTGCTTGGAAAACATATCTTTCGTGGTATGTGTTGGTTACTATTGGCTTTATTTCATAAGTATTATAAGAAGAGATGAGCTTACAGTGGAATAAAAAAGGTAGGGGTGGGGAGCAGAAAGAGGAATAGAGAGAATCCAGAAATGTGAAGATTACATGGATGAAAAGCCAAGTGCTTCTGGATCCCAAACAGGAACACATGCAGCAAAAAAGGCTTTAAGTTATAAAAGCTCAACCAAACTTCCCTGTAAAGATCAAATTCAGGCTGGGCATGGTGGTTCACGCCTGTAATCCCAGCACTTTGGGAGGCCAAGGCAAGCGAATCACAAGGTCAGGAGTTCGAGATCAGCTTGGCCAACATAGCAAAATCCCGTCTCTACTAAAAATACAAAAAATTAGCCAGGTGTGGTGGTGAGTGCCTGTATCCCCAACAATTTGAGGGCCTAAGCCAGGAAAATCACTGGACCTGGGAGGTGGAGGTTGCAGTGAGCCACGATCGCACCACTTCACTCCAGCCTGGGCAACAGAGTGACACTCTCTAAAAAAAAAAAAAAAAAGATCAAAATCATGGCAAAGGGTAAGGGCAGCATTTTTCTACCTACTACTCCAGATGACCTCAGTGGCACTTCCATTGAGTTGGGTGGGGCACAGGGCAAGGGAGCGAAGAAAATTGAGAACCAGTTTTAAAACAAATTTTGGGTGCAGTTACTGATGCATGGATTTGGCTGGGAGCAAATAAACAAGGAGTGTATCACATACCTCAAAGATACTGTGGGTTTGGTTCCAGACCACCGCAATAAAGTGAAAATCACAATCAAGTGAGATACATGATTTTTTGGTTTCCCAGTGCATATAAAATTATGTTTACACATACTGTAAGCTATTAGGTGTGCAATAGCATTATGTCTAAAAATGTACATATCATAATTTTAAAATACTTTATTGCTGGAAACTACTAACTAATCATCTGAGCCTTCAATGAGCTGTAATCTTTTTGTTGGTGTAGGGTCTTGCCTTGATGCTGAAAGCTGCTGACTGCTCAGGGTGACGGTTGCTGATGGCTGGCATAGCTGTGGCAATTTATTAAAATAGACAAACATGAAATTTGCCACATTGTTTAACTCTTTTTTCACAAAAGAATTGTATGCTGTTTGATAGCATTTTACCCATAGTAGAACTTCTTCCAAAATTGAAGTCAGTCTTCTCAAACCCTACCACTGCTTAATCAACAGTGTATGTAAAATTCTCAATAGCTTGCTGTCATTTCAATAATGCTCACAGCATCTTAACCAGTTGACTTCATCTCAGGAGATTTCAGCAATTCAGTGATATAGTCAAGCTTCACTTCTAATTCTAGTTCTCTTGCTGTTTCCCCAACATCAGTAGTTACTTCATCTGCAAAGTCTTGAACCCCTGGAAGTCATTCATGAGGGTTGAAATCAATGTCTTTCAAACTCCTGTTCATATTGATATTTTGACTTCCTCCTATAGATAATGAATGTTCTTTTTTTTTTT
>NW_016107367.1:7380344-7399170 GCF_001604975.1 Cebus imitator | reverse complement strand
TTGCTGATGAGGAACTGTGATCCCCTGTAGAGGGAGAGGCGTTCTGATTTTGGATATTCTCAGCCTTTTTAGGCTGTTTTCTTCCCTTCATTATAGATTTATCCATCTGTAGTCTTTATAATTACCGTCTTTACAATTGGGTTTCTGAGTGGATGTCCAACTTGTTGATTCCCAGTGCTAAAATCTGAGCAACCCACTGCGCGGGCCAAAACAGCGGTGTTATGATTGATGGTGCTTTTCTGACTCTGCCCCAAGAACCACTGCACCAAGGCAGCGGCAAAACCGCCTCGCCAGCCACAAGAGTTGCGCTGGCGATCCATGGGGCTCCTCCACTGGGAATCTCCTGGTGCGTGAGCAACAAAAATTCGTCTGAAAGCATGGTGTCCTCTCGTTCTCTGCGCTTTCACTGGGAGCTACAGTCCCGAGCTGCTAGTGATCAGCCATCTTGGATCTCTCTCCAGATAATGAATGTTCTTAATGGCATTTAGAATGGTGAGTATTTTCCAGAAGGTATTCAATTTACATTATCCAGATCCATGAGAGGATTCACTATCTATGGCAGCTATAGCCTTATAAAATGTATTTCTTAAATAATAAGATTTGAAAGTCAAAATGACTCCTTGATTCATGGGCTGCAGAATGGATGTTGTGTGAGCAGGCATGAAAACAACATTCATCTCCTTGTATAGCTCCATCAGAGCTCTTGGTGCCTAGGTTCATTGTCAATGAGCAGTAATATTTTGAAAGGAATCTTTTTTATGAGCAATAAGTCTCAACAGGGGACTTAAAATACCCAGTGGTGTATTCAGTAATCATTTTCATTAATTTCTTCTCTTCAGCTGTGGAAGTCCTAGATGGCATCTTCTTCCAGGAGAAGGCTGTTTCATCTACACTGACGCCACCTGCATCAGCGATCTTCTGGATAACTTCCTGCATCTTCTACATCGGCACTTGCTGCCTCACCTTGCACTTACATGTTATGGAGACAGCTTCTGTCCTTAAACCTCATGAACCAACCTTTGCTAGCTTCCAGCTTTTCTTCTGCCCCTTCCTCACCGCTCTCAACCTTCATAGAACTGAAGAGAGTTGGGATCTTGCTCTGGGTTAGGCTTTGGTTTAAGAAAATGTGGCTAACACGATCTATTCTGTTCACTAAAACTTTCTGCATATAAGCAATAAGGCCGCTTAGCCTTCTTATCTTTTGTGTGTTCACTGGAGCAGCACTTTTAATTTCCTTCAAGAATTTTTCCTTTACATTCACAACTTGGCTAACTGGCCCAAGAGGCCAAGCTTTTGGTCTATCTCATTTTTTGACATGCCTTCCTCACTAAGCTTAATCATTTTTAGCTTTTAATTTAAAGTGAGAGATATGTGACTTTTCTTTTCGCTTGAATGATTCAAGGCCCATTGTAGGGTTATTAATTGGCCTAATAGTAATATTGTTATATCTCAGGTAACAGGGAGGCTTGAGGAGATGGGGAGAGATGGGAGAACAGCTAATCAATGAAGCAGTCAGAACACAGGCATTTATCAGTTAAGTTTGCTGTTTATGGCACCCCAAGACAATGACAGTAGTGACATCAGAGATCATTGTCACAGATCACCATAACAGATATAATAATAATGAAAAAGTTTGAAATATTTTGAGATTACCAAAATGTGACACAGAGACATGAAGTGAGCAGATGCTGCTAGTAAAATGAGACTTGCTGAATGCAGGGTTGCCATAACCCTTTAGTGTGTAAAAGATGCAATATCTATGAAGTACAAAAAGTGAAGTGCAGTAAAATGAAATATACCTGCACTACACTTTTGAGAGTCATATTACCAAAGAAACCATACAGACAGACTGAGTAAGCCCTTCACTCTTCAAGTGTTAAGGCTTGCACCAAACTTTTAGAGCAGCAGTCCCTAAGGAGGGCTTATTTCTCAATGCCTGATTCACATGCTACCAAGGAGGCTTACAAAAAAGGAATGAACTCACGGGTGGAACCAGGCTCATGGAGAAACGTGAACAAAGAAGCACCTCTTAGGGAGCAGAATTAGGCCCTAACCACAGATGCCAAGGATACAGGCTTTCATGACATCTGCCCAGTGGGATTTCAGAACTGCTACAGACAGTGACTCTATGTACTTCCCATCCTTCCGCTTTCCAAGTGAGGAGTGCCTCTTGAGGCCATACTATCTCAGTTCCATCATTATGTATTGGAAGAAGGGTTGGCAGGTGACTTTTTTTTTTCAGTTCAGATATCCTTGGACCAAAAGGAGCCACATGTGAACTTGATGGGAAGATGGCTAGACATCACTCAGAGATCTGAGTTTGAACTGGATATGGTGACTGGGGGTGGGGGTGGGGTGTTAGAGGAGGGGTTGACTGAGCTCTATGTGGGGGCAGAAAGAAATGAAGAGACAGCTGGTGATGAGAAGGGAACGCTTGGCAGAGATGGCATGCACCAAGTATTCCATGTGCTTCTTTGCACTTCTCAGCCTCCCTTGAAGCTGGGTTGAGACTATGTGAATAGTTATGACCTGTGAATGCAAGTGACATGTGTCTTTCTCTCTTGCAGAGGCAGTATACATCAAGTGACATAGTAAAAAGTAGAAAATGCCCCCCTGAGCACATTGAACTTTACACAAAGAAAAACATAAACCTTTATTGCATGAAGTCATAGTGATTCCTGGGTTAGTTTCTGCAGCAGACCCTAGCCTGTACTGACTAATATTCTGACTATGTGCTACTTTTCTTCAAGTCATTGAGTAGAAACATATTTAATAACAAAATAACATGTTTAGTTAAAAAGTTTCTAAATATTTATAAAATTCTGATGCTCCTGGTCCCTGGACTTCTAGAACCTCTTCTGAACCAGGCTACAAGTTTGGTTGAACTTATTTTTTTCTGCTTTTATTTCTGAGCATGAGGGAGGAGCTGGAGGTCCCACCGATATCTCTGTCCTCTTTTTCACTCCAACCCTTCAGTAAACTATGCGGGCCAGGTTTAGGGTGGGGGAAACTTACATTATTTTATATTCTTTCATTTACTGAAATACTATGTATTTATATATAAATAATATACAACTTTATTCGTAAATACTATTATTCTAGAGGACACACCCACTGGACTTTCCTCTACACCCCCAAATCCCACATTGAGTTAGATTCAGGTTCGAGGTCCCCCATGGGGCCAGGTTGTTTCATTCCTTCATGCTTTGGGTGCAGTACTTCTTCTGCCTGAAACATCCTCCCTCCCCACCACCTTCTCCATACCCCAAACTCACCTGTTCATTTTCTCAATCTGGGTCCACCATGCCCCTGGGCTGACTAGACCACCCCCTCCTTGGTGAGCCTGTGGTGCCTCCAGTACACCTGCTGCATCACAGAAGGGTCCTGTACACATTTCCCTTCTGTGATAGTTAATTCTATGTGTCGACTTGACTGAGCTAAAAGGTGCCCAGATAGCTGATAAAACATGGTTCCCGGGTGCATCTGTGAGGGTGTTTCCAGAGGAGATTAGCATTTGAATTAATAGACTGAGTAAAGAATGTGGGCGGGTGACATCCAATCTGTTAAGGGCCCAGATAGGACAAAAGGACAGAAGAGGGACAAATTCTCTTTCTTCTTGAGCTGGAACTTCCATCTTCTCCTGACCTTTGACACTGACCCCTGGTTCTTGGGCCCTCAGACTTTAGGACTTACACCAGCAGCCACTTTATTCTCAAGCCTTTGGACTCAGATTGAGTTACATCACCAGCTTTTCTCCGTCTCCAGCTTGCAGACGGCAAATCATGGAACATATATAGAGAGAGAGCTAGAGAGTGTATATGTATATATATGTGTGTGTATATATACACACATATACACATATACATATATGTGTGTATATGTGTATATATGCATGTATATATACGTATGTGTATATATGTATGTATATACACACATATGTATATATATGTATATACGTATGTATATATATACATACGTATATACATATATATACATGCATATATACACACATACACATATACACACATATATACATATGTATATACATACATGCATGTGTAAATATATATATATATATACACACACACACATATGTATCTTATTGATTCTGTTTCTCTGAAGACTCTCGACTAATACACCTTCTGTCTTTCTGTCTTCCCTTCCCTCCTCAACTGTAGGGTCCTGGAGCCAAGATCTGTGTTCTGTGGTCTCCATCTCCCCTGCACCAGCACATCTCATTTTGAGTTATCCACTGGTCTTGACTTGGGTGACTTTGGCTTTGGGAGGAGGAGTCCTTGCAATGTGAAGGCTCCAGCTATGCTGAGACCATGGGAAGTGGGGAGCTGTGACCATGCTGATCCTCAACGAACCACCACAGCGCAACCAACCACAGGGCAACCAACCACCCCTTCGCTGCATCTCTCTGCTCTCAGGACTTGAGGCTTGCTCTTGAAAGTAAGGAAACCCAGGGAGAACGGTGGGGAAAGAAATCCAAGAACTAAGAAGGGAGAATTCCCTAGATGAGCTCTCTTTTTAGAATTCCTCATGGAATAGGACAGGCTCCAGAGAACACTAACTCTGCTAGGATCAGACATCTGAATATGCTGAGCCAACTAAATTTATGCTCCAATTACCCTCTGTTGTTTCTCCTAGATATTCAGTGAACACTTTGGAAGTTCTTGTGGCCTCAGCTCAAGGAATACGAAAACAGAAGCTTGGTCTTATGCAAGCTCCATTATTCAAGGGTGAGAATATCCTCATGGGAACCTGAATAGTCAGAGAGAGGATACCAGGGACAGAGCAAAGGATGCCAGGTGGACTGCCACCACCCTATACCTGCAGGTTTAAACCCTGGGTATGTTTCAATAAGAAAACTGTTCCCAAAAGGCTCTTTGCAAGACCAATAAGAAAATGAATTCTGAATATATGCTGAGCATGACACCTGAAGTGAGGAGGCTTCCATATTTCTCCCTCACATCTCACACAGGCAGGGGAGTCATCTTCCCAGGGATCTCATCTACTATAGCTACTGTTTGCTGACCATGTACTATCTGCCAGGCAAATCATAAACATAAATCATATCAACCACTCTTCCTGTTTATAGAGAAGTCTGAAGCTCAGAGAGGTTAAGTGACTCACCTGACATCCACAACAAATAGTGAAGTTGGGATTTGAAATACCCAGCTTTTTTGGTTTCCAAAGCTGGATGCTGTTTCTGCATCCAGTTTAGCTTTGCACCTGCTTCTTTGTCCCTTCCCTGTTAGAAATCACCTCTGCACCATTCCAAGTTTCCCACCCATTCAGCCAACATTGACTGACTGCCTACATGTACCAGGTGCTGTGCCAGCCATTGACAGTCTGATGTGAGTAAGGCATGTGCAGTAAATAGCAAGAGGGCCAGCCTTTTAAAATGTGTACCATCCAAATAGCCAAGACTGATCTTAGCCCAACATAAGACAAAGGCCCAGGTGGTCAATGTCCCCTTCCCAGTTTAGCTTAACACTTTCCCTGTTGAGCAACTTTCCCTGACCTGTTCTCAGGCACCAGTATCCTCAAGGTGCCCTGTAGAATTCTCCACCATCCTCCAGAAAGGAGCTACACACCCTTATCAAAGCTGGTCAATCCACTATTTGTCCAGAACTCAGCTGACCATACAACATGTACTTTCTTCTTGGGAGCTCTGTAGACAACTCATTTGTCCAGCAAGCATTTAAGAAGTCCCTTCTAGGTGGTGATCACCCTGGAGTAGACCCTGGGGTACAACAAAAAGTGAGACAGTGAGACTGCCTTCCAGGAGTGAAGGTTCAAAGGAAAAGAGTGGATACACAGCGCCCCATAGTGTGACAGGTAAGATGGCAGGAGTCAGGACATGCTACAACATAAAGGAAGGTAGAGTCAATACATTCTGAGGACAAATGATTCCAGAGAGGCTTTGGGGAGGAGATTAAGCAAAAGGCATGAGCAGTTGTTCTTGGGTTTCCAGGAGAAGAGGTGGGCCAGGGGTTTGTGTCAAAAACATCTCTCAGGACCATGGCCATTGGCCTCCTAAAGGTTCACCGAAAAATCACTGGAATGAGACAGATTGGTTAACAGGAGAAAAGGCATAAAAATGTATTTAATGTGTATGCACAGGAGCCTTCAGAATAAAGACCCAACTTCCCAATGAGCTACAGAAACTTATATGTCATTTTGAAGTTACAGAAAAAATGGGGGCTCAGATTCTGGTAAAACAGGTTATTGGTGAGGAGAGGAGGAATTCTGTTGAAGGGCAGTAAGTGAGTGCTAGGAAGGATAATTAGATGGGGAACAGAGATAACCTTGTAAATAGTAAGTAGTTTGCTTTGGAATGTGGATGGTCTTTGGACAGTCATTATGCTTGTAAAAGAGTCTGTTCAGGTGTGGTCATATCTTGGTCTTCTTTTCTGCAACAGCTAATGAGATAATAGGGAAGGGAAGAAAGAACAAGTATTCTCCTTGGTGGATCTGGATCTTAAGTAGATAAAGAAACTTCACCTTCTTTGAGAGAGACGGTGGAGGCAAGGGGAGGTCAGAGAGACCTGAGGCTTCTTCAGTTCAGCATGTCAGCATGCCATATTTTGGGATATTAGTTTCTGAGCTTCAATACAAAATTCGGGAGATGGAAATAGCATGAACAAAATCACAGTAGTATAAATTATCCATGAGAGTTCTCCACATTCTAGATGGTAGGGGAATGCCCAGTCATAATTATTAAAACAACAAAATGGGAGGTCACTAGATTGAAGTGGCTCTGACACCCTGGGTTCCTATGTAAGCAAACCAAAACCTAACTCAGAAATTAAAAGAAAACAAAACTTAAGCTCAACCAATCACAGGCAACCAACTGAGCATTAGTTATTTTGTCCTGAAGTTCCTACCAGGATAGTTCAAATGAGGCTATAACCCCCCAATGGGTTCACCTTGCTCACTGCCCAGATAGAGCCAATTTATCAAGACGAGGGAATTGCAATAGAGAAAGAGTTTAACACACCTAGAGCCAGCTAACCAGGAGAACAGAGTTTTATTATTACTCAGATAGGCCTTCTCTAAAATTTGGAAGTTAGGATTTTTCAAAGAGAGTTTGGGGTGCAGGAGACTAGCGAATGGGTGCTGCTGATTGGTTGAGGATGCAATCACAGGGGTGTGGAAAATGGTCCTCATGCTCTGAGTCTACTTTTGGGTGAGGGTCATAGGATTGGTTGAGTGGAGAGTCATAGGTCTGGGTGCAGCCATCTGCTCATCAGGAATGCAAAAGTCTGAAACAACATCTTAAAAATCCAATCTTAATTCTACAATAGTAATATTACTTACAGGAGTAATTGGGGAAGTTGCAAATTTTGTGACCTCTGGAATAATGACTGGTAATCATTTAACTACAGATTCAGACCTCTTTCATCCTTCTAACCAGGTGGCCTTTCATTAGTTTTACATAGTGGCTTTAGTTTTAGGGAAGAGCTATTAACATTTAAACTATAAACTAAATTTCTACCAACATTAGCTTGGCCCACGCCCAGAAGTGACCAAGGGCAGTTTGGAAGTTAAAGGCAAGATGGAGCTGGTTAGCTTGGATCTCTTTCACTGTCATAATTTTCCCACTGTTACAACTTTTGCAAAGGCCATTTCAAGGCAATTGCTCAAACATTAACTAATCAAATACATTTTTTGCTCTGCTTCCACATTTGTTCTGTAAAACCCTCTCCTTCAAACCTCTTTGGCAAGATCATGCACCATTTGAATTCTGGAAATGCCCAGTTCATGGATGGCTGAATGCTCAAATAAACTCTAATATTTTAATGTGCCTCAGTTTATCTTTTAACAAAGTGTAGTGTGTGTGTGCGCACGCACATGTTCACGTGTGTGCACACACACACATCCATGTGCTATTGGGAAAAGAAGGACACAGCCAGGAGCTTTAGGCAGGGGCCAGATTCTTCAGGGCTTGTGAGATATGTGAGAGAGAGGCTGGACTTTTCCCTGTGGAAAGGGGTCTTAGACTTCACTGTGCATCAGAATCACCCAAGGGTCTATTACAGGCAGATTGCTGGGCCCACATCAACAGCTCTGGTTCAGTAAGGCAGGTAGCAGGCAAGGAATCTGTCTGTGTGACGGACGGCCAGGTGATCCCAGTGCTGTGGTCCTGGGAACCCTGTGTGTTATGGGAGAGGCACAGCCTGTGGACATCACCTTGACCCAACCCCACCCTAGTTGACAAAATCAAAGCCAATCGCATTTGGTAGAGTTCACACTGTTACAGGAAAAAGTCCAGATCCTGACCCCAAGAGACGGTTCTTAGATCTCACTCAAGAAAGAACTCAGGACAAATCTGTGAAGGCAACTTTATTAAGGAAGTCAGGAATTAACAGAATGGCAACTCCATAGACAGCAGCCCTCATGTTTGCCCATTTTTATGGTTATTTCTTGATAATATGCTAAACAAGGGGTGAATTATTCATGCCTTCCCTTCTAGGCCATATAGGGTAACTTCCTGACATTGCCATGGCATTTGTAAACTGTCATGATGCCAGTGAAAGTGTAGCTGTGAGGACGACCAGAGGTCACTCTCGTTGCCATCTTGGTTTTGGTAGGTTGGAGTCGGCTCCTTTACTGCAGCCTATTTTATCAGCAAGGTCTTTATGACCTGTATCTTGTGCCGACCTCATATCTCATCCTATGACTTAGAATGACTTAACTGTCTGTGAATGCAGCTCAGTAGGTCTCAATCTCATTTTACCCAGCCCTTACTCAAGATGGAGTTGCTCTGGTTCAAACGCCTCTGACAAAACCATCATCTCCTAAAATCAGGATTCAGGGTTTCTGAGAAAATAAGGGCTCTAGCCACTCTGTGCCCCCACTCACAGACTCACAGACAAGGCTCTGAGACAGAAGGAGCTTGCCAGCAGCTGCTGCCTGTATCTGTCAGTGGCAGAGCTGGGATTAGAAGCCTTGCTATCACCCTGCTACACAGTGCCACAGCCACAGCCATGACTGTCACAGAAAAGTCATCCCTGGCTCTGCACCAGTCTGTCAAGGCCCAGGATGGGTCAGCTGCTAGAGCCCCTGCTACTCTGCCTGCAGGGCATGTTAACTGAATAGAGTGCTCTGGGGAGTCAGTGGAATGAATCTGCAGTGATGACAACTCAGGTGCTGTGACAGGAGAGAGTTGCCAGCAAGTCGGGTCTTTCTCCCAAGCCTCAAATCACTGCACAAGAGTCACTCAGTCATCACTGAGAAAATTTCAGGGAAGAATGCCATTAAGTACTTTGCATTTAGTAGAGGGTCTTCAAGTGCAATCGCATATATAAAGCCACCCTGGAGTGGCATTAAAGGTCAGACTTTGGGTCTATGAAAAGGTAATTGAAATGTTTTTGGAGTCCCTGTCTGAGCCTTTCCAGCAACAGGAAACTCACTAGTCCTGAAGACAGACTATTCTGTTTGGGGATGCCCCTGAGTGGGGTTCAGATTCCTTTTTGCCAGGCTCTTCAGCCCACAGCAGAAAGCGTCCACAGCAGAAAGAGGCCTCTCCGCAATGGGACCCAGCAGGAACTAGGGAGAGAGGAGCTCTGCAATTGCAGAGTTCACTGTGTCAGAGAAAGCAAATCATTTATTGTGGGGGTAATTTAGCCAATTAGCAGAATTTAGCTGATAGCATTTCTTATGCACTAGAGCCCCCTGCTGGCTAAATTCAGGACCCTCTAAATTGGAGCGCTACCAATTTAGGATATTCGGACTTTCTGCTTGGGGAATCAAATCACACATCTTCAAAATCTACTGAGAATCGTGTGGCTTATCCCATAATGAGTTCCAGCGGTCAACTGTTTAGGGGGTGAAGGGATTTCATTAGAGTCCATTAGAGTCTTCTTTCACTCAGGACGCTGATATGAATTCCCAGATGACTTAAAGACTTGCATATACAAATGTAGAATACTAAAAGAACCAGGAGAAAATAAATGTGGATGCATATTCATTTGATTCACGATGAAAAATACCTTATAAATATAGAACCAAAATAAGATTTTATAAATGAAAATATACATAGATATGGCATGGGGAAAGACATTTAATTCTTCATAGCAGTCATCTTAGACTGAAACAGACCTAGGACGAAGACTTGTGTGCAGGAGGTTTATTGGGAAAGGCTGCTGGAATGGCACCTGCAAGGGAGCAGGACAGGCAGAGGGACACACTGAACTGCAATGCAATGGCAACAGGACTGAGAATGGCCCCTTCAGCTGTCCTGAATTAAAGTTAAGGGCCCAAAGCTTTGTGTGTCCTAATGGCCCAATCATTGGATATGAGATGCATTAGGGAGGCAACTCCCTTAGGAAAGGACAATTGCTAGGGAGGGACTCTGCTCTGAGCCATGAGCAGGCAGCATTCTTCCAGCTGGGGAAATAGGTGCCTCTATCCTTCAGTGGGAATCTGTGTGGCATACTACAGCATCCACTACACTCGTGCTTGGTTACGACAATTTATTCTACCCTTGGCAACACTTACAACTGATATGTTTAAATCTTTGCCAGGGTTAAAAAAAAAAGTATATTGTTTTAATTTGTTAAAGTACCTTTTTATTAATATATGTACTGATTTTCTCCCATATTTTATAACTTGCCTAGTCAAAATACTTGTTTCTTTTTCTACTAATTTTAGTTTCTCTAAGTGTATTCTTAAGAACTTTAAAATTTTTAGGCCGGGTGCAGTGGCTCATGCCTGTAATACCCCAGCACTTTGGGAGGCCAAGATGGGCGTATCACTTGAGGTCAGGAGTTTGAGACCAGCCTGACCAACATGGAGAAAATAAAAAATTAGCTGAATGTGGTGAACCGAGATCACATCATTGCACTCCAGCCTGGGCAACAAGAGCTAAATTCTGTCTCAAAAACAAAAACAAAAACAAACAAAAAAAACCTTTATTTTCTATGTTTACCCATTACAACCAGTTTGATTTTATTTTCTTCCTTTTTCTTAAAAGCCTGAAGGTAGAATATTTAATGAATGCTAGCTATCACAACTGCTGAAATGATGTCAAATTCTTTTGAGAGAAATTTATCTTCTAGCAAAAAATCATTTCGCTTCACTTGTAGATGTTCTGAAATCTAGATATGATGACTGAATCTTTTGTGTCCCCAAAAGCATACATGGACAAGCCTCTAGAAAAGCCATATATTATTTTAAAATTATTTTTTATTTAACTTTTATTTTAAGTTCAGGTGTACACATGCAGCTTTGTTATATAGGTAAAGTTTTATCATGTTTTTTTTTTTTTCCGCAGATTTTTTCATCACCCAGGTATTAAGCCTAATACTCATTAACTGTATTTCCTGATCCTCTTCCTCCTCCTACCTTTTCCCTCCAATAGTCCCTAGTGTGTGTTTTTCCCCTCTGTGTGTCCATATGTTCTCATCATTTAGTCCCCACTTATAAGTGAGAACATGTGGTGTTTGGTTTTCTGTTCCTGTGCTAGTCTGCTGAGGATAATGGCTTCCAGCTCCATCTATGTCCCTGCAAAGGAAATGATCTCATTCCTCTTATGGTTGCATAGTATTCCATGGTGTATATGTACCATATTTTCTTTAACCAGTCTATTATTGATGGGCATTTGGATTGATTTCATGTCTCCAGTATTTTGAAAATAATGTTGCAATGAACATATGTGTGCATGTATCTTTATAATAGATGATTTATATTCCTTCGGGTATATTCCCAGTAAGGGATTGCTGGGTCAAATGGTATTTCTGTTTCTAGGTCTTAGAGGGATAGCCTGTCTACCACAATTGTTGACCTAACTTAGATTCCCACCAGCAGTGTATAAATATTCCTTTTTCTTTGCAAACTCACCAGCATCTGCTATTTTTTGACCTTTTAATAGTAGCCATTCTGACTGGTGTGAAATGGTATCTCATCGTGGTTTTGATTTGCATTTCTCAACAGTAATATTGATTTTTTTTCATATGATTGTTGGCCGCATTTATGTCTTCTTTTAAAAAGGGTCTGGTGTGTTCAGGTGTTTGGCCCACTTTTTAATGGTTTTCTTTTTGGGTTTTTTTTTTTGTACATCTGTTTAAGTTTCTTACAGATGCCGGATGTTAGACCTTTGTCAGATGCATAGTTTGCAAGAATTTTCTCTCATTCTGTAGACTTTTTACTCTGTTGATAGTTTTTTTTTTTTTCTGTACAGAAGCTCTTTAGTTTAATTAGAGCCCATGTGTCAATTTTAATTAGATCTCATGTGTCAATTTTTGCTTCTGTTGCAATTGCTTTTGGGTCTTCACGATGAAATCTTTGCCAGTCCCTATGTCCAGAATGGTATTGCCTAGATTGTCTTCCTGAGTTTTTATGGTTTTGGGTTTTACGTTCAAGTCTTTAATCCATCTTGAGTTGATTTTTGTATATGACATAAGGAAGGTGTTTAGTTTCAGACTTCTGCATATGGCTAGCCAGTTCTCCCAGCCTAATTTATTGAATAGGGAATCCTTTCCCCATTGCTTCTTTTTGTCAGGTTTGTTGAGGATCAGATAGCTGTAAGTGTGTGGCCTTATTTCTGGGTCTCTATTCTGTTCCATGGGTCTATGTATCTGTTTTTGTACCAGTAACATGCTGATTTGATTACTATAACCCGGTTGTATAGTATGAAGTTGGTAGTATGATGCCGCCAGCTTTGTTCTTTCTGCTTAGAACTGCCTTGATTTGGGGAGCTTTATTTGGTTCTATATGAATTTTAAAATAGTTTTTTTCTAGTTCTGTGAAGAATGTCAATGGTATTTAATAGGAATAGCATTGAATCTATAAATTTCTTTGGGCAGTATGGTCATTTTAATGATATTGATTCTTCCTATCCATGAGCATGAAATATTTTTCCATTTGTTAGTGTCATCTCTGATTTCTTTGAGCAGTGTTTTATAGTTTTCTTTGTAGAGATCTTTCACCTTCCTGGTTAGCTGTATTCCTAGGTATTTTATTTTTGTGTGGTAATTGTGAACGAGAGTTTGTTCCTGATTTGGCTCTCAGCTTGACTGTTATTGGTATTTAGAAATGCTAGTGATTTTAGCACATTGATTTTTATATCCTGAGAAAAAGCCATATATTCTTAAGAATCACCTTCCAAGAAAAAGTCATTAGTTGTCAAGGCAGGAGACTTTTCTTCGTAATGAATATAGATGTCACATGTTGGCACAGTGAAAGTGCTTGGAGAAATGCTGTTGTTAAAATAGACTTGGTAAGGCTGAGACTTTGAAATCACCTCCTTTTAAACAAAAGAGAATAGACAATTCAAGGTGGAAACCATAAAGCTTCCTATCTATTGCATCGATTTAACCCAATGCCCCAGGTAACTGTTGAATGTCTGCCCTCTGGAAAGCACTGGACTAAGCTTTAGTGATTTATGTCTAGCTTCTCCAGTACAGCATTCAAAGTCCTTGTGTTCTGGTTCAACATAAGGTTCTAGACTTTTCTCCAGTCACATCTACAATGACTCTTAAAGTGCAGCCACACAGGACCCTGGGATGGTCCCAGAATGTGTCTCCTGCCTCTCACATGCTGTGTTGATGAGAGTCCTTCTAGCATCCCCCTTCTTCATACCCGGAGCTGCTACTGAGATTCCAGCCTGTAGCTCAAGTCTTCTTTTCATGTCAACTGTTTGCTTGTCCTCTGTCCCTAGCAAAAGCGAACCTTTCCTTCTCTAGGCTCCTACAGCACTTTGTCCAATGCCAACCATAGTCTTTCTGTAGATTTTGACAATTGCTCTCTTCCACCTCCTATGAGGCCACAAAAGAGTGGGTCTAGCCCTTCATATTGTGCAATGTGCAGCCAATAGGCATTGTAACAAAACTTTGTGAATAAACAAATGAGTAGCTCTGGAAAGCACTTTGTAGCTTACAAAATGTTTTCACAGACCTGAAGGAATTTAATCATCACAACAGCCCTGAAGGCTTGAAATTGTTATGAGAGACAAAGAGAGAGATAAAGGAGGCAGAGCATTAAATAGGTCCCGGCCCTCAAGAGGTTTATAAGCTGATGAGGGAGACAGAGATATTGTAAGCACTGGACAGTAATAGAAACCTCAACAAGATATTGCAGAATCAGATTTGGGGGTCAAAAGGTAAAAAAGGTGAATTTCAACTTAAGGGGAAAATAAATAATATTCATTTGGTTTTTCTATGAGTGAGATAAATCCCAGCAGTAACTTGAACCCACCACACAGAGGCAGAAGAAGCTCATTATTATTAGGATTTAATATTCCTCCATGAGTGTGTGCCTGCTCGTAATTCTACAGTGAGTGGAGATGCCGAAAGAAATGAGAATCCCCACATTTATTGAGTGCCTACAGTATGCCAGAAAGTTTACCTGGGGTGAGTTGGTTAATCCTTTGGCACAAGTAATCCTGTAAGGAATTCTTATCTGTCCTCCCCCAGCTCCTTTCCAAATTCTACCCACTTCCTTTCCTCCCCACTGTGATGTGTTTTGTCCAGGGTCACAGACATGGCCCAAAGTGGAGCTAGGATTCAAACTCATGTCAGATTCCAAAGTCTAATTGCATTTCTTTCATTTCTTTTACTTTCTTTACTTTTTCACACCTTTAAAATCACACAAATAATACAAAAATACATTCTCATCATTAATAAAGACATTACAGATAAACACGTGCCACAGTGACCCTCACCTGATCCCACCCCACACCCAATACACAAATGCTTCTCTCAGTTTGATGTGTTTCTTTCCAGATGTTTGTCCATGCACTTGCAAAGATATATTTATTTAAACACAAATGAGTTCACATCGAATCATTATTTCACTGCTGTGATATACTTATTGACTTAAAATATATCTTATAATTACACACTATGTTGGAAATTTCATGATGAATAGGATTTGTTGCAAAATAATCCATTAGAGTGGAAGGAGGTAGGGTAGAAATCGATTAAACTAACGAGGTCTTTGATTGATCATTGTTGTAGCTGGGTGACGGGGTTCGTTATACTGCAATTTGCCATAATACAGTTTTAAAAAATACTCATAGACTTCCATTTTCCACTTAGGAGGTAGGCAAAAAANAAAAAAAAAAAAAAAAAAAAAAAAAAAACCAACACTTTCATCTTTACTACAACAACAAAAATGCTGGACAATCTGTAAATCTTGCACCTGTTAAAGAGCTGAGGTCACAGGGCAACCAATTAATGGGAAATCTAAGAGAAGACAGGAGCCTACAAGAAGAAAGGGGAGGTGAGCCCTTGCCTACCTGTGGCAAATCTCACCAGACACTGGTAAGAAAAATCAGCTAAAAATTGTAACAAATTGCTAAAGGACATTACAGATAGGTGAGAGGATATAGAACTACTGGGACTGACAAGCACAAGGGGAATTTGTAGCTGCTAGCCAGCTGTTCTCCAAGCTAGATGATCTCAAGAAAGATGGGGTCAGAGCATGAGTGATGAGAGGCATCATTGATGGTGCTGACCCAGGAGAAAGGCACAGTACCCACTGTGAAAAAAACATCAAACCCTACCCGGACCATTTTTTCTGTGTCTCCTACAGAACAAATGGCTTATACCACTAGGGAAGGACAAAATACACTCTGTCACACTTAACACATTGATGGAAACCCATTCTAGCTGGGAGAAGGGACATAAAAATACCTTCTACCTTTGTAGAAGGTGCAGGATCACTGTCCCCTGACCAGACCCACAGTTGGAAGTGTGCAATACTGCTGAGAAGGCCTCATCTCCAAGACCCAGGGACACAGTTCTTGCCTCTAAATCTGAGGTTTAGCCAGAACTGAAGAGGATGCCCCAACTCTGCCCCTTATCAGAGGCAGGGATGACTTCATACGCAATGACTTGTGCAGTCACACAGGGCTCATGCTTAGAAGG
Organism: Cebus imitator; assembly: GCF_001604975.1. Taxonomy (NCBI): domain Eukaryota; kingdom Metazoa; phylum Chordata; class Mammalia; order Primates; family Cebidae; genus Cebus; species Cebus imitator. Next base: position 7,383,289 of record NW_016107367.1, on the reverse strand, counting down.
GTTCTGTGTTTGGTTTAATACTCTGCTGTTGCCATCTTGACTTTTTTGATAATTTTTGAGCAAGGGCCCCTGCATTATTATTTTTCACCTGCAAACTGTGTGGCATATCCTGTCAACAGGCTGCAACAGTGTCAGCTAACAAATAACAGCAGTTTACAGCTGGGAGAGAGACAAGAGCATAAAGAGGCTCTTTCTCTTGCTCTCCCTCTCCAGGCAAGGCACAAAGCAAAACTTAAAGTCAAGGGTGGAGCAGATATTGATTAAAAAAAAAACAGCAACAACTCTCTGTAAAAGCAGCCTGTATGCTAAATATGACTTCATTGGTGAATTCTACCATCATTCAAGGAAGAAATATCAATTACACACAAACTTCCAGAATATAGAAGAAGAGGAAAGACTTTCCCCCAGTTTATTTTCTGAGGCCAGCATTACACAGGTACCAAAACTAGCCAAAGAAATTAAACACACACACACACACACACACACACACACACACACACAACTAGAGAGAAATATCACTCATGGATACAGACACAAAATTCTTCAGCAAAAATACCAGCAAGTTGTACCATATATGTGTACATATATGGTAATACGTTATTACTAAGTGGGAATTTTTGCAGAAAATTCAGGCCATTTCAACATCCAAAAATCAATCAACGTAATTAATCACATCAATAGACTAAAAATGAAAAACCATATGACCCTCTCTACAGATGAAGATTTGACAAGTCTTTAAAATATTGAATAGAAAGGAGCTTTCTTAACACGAGAAAGGATGTGTACCAAAAAAAAAAAAAGCCACAGTTAATATCATACTTAAAATAGAAGGCTAAACATTTTCCCCCAAAGATCAAGAACAAGGCTGGGATGCCCCTCTCACCATATTTATTTAACAGCATACTGGAGATCCTAGCTAGTTTAATAATGTAAGAAAAACAAATAAAAAGCTTACCAATTCAGTATGATATTGGCTATGGATTTGTCTTAAATAGCTCTTATTATTTTGAGATACGTTCCATCGATATCTATTTTATTGAGAGTTTTAACATAAAGGAGTGTTGAATTTTGTTGAAGGCCTTCTCTGCATCTATTGAGATAATCATGTGGTTTTTGTCTTTGGTTCCATTTATGTGTTGGATTACATTTATAGATTTGTGTATGTTGAACCAGTCTTGCATCCCAGGGATGAAGCTGACTTGATCATGATGGATAAGCTTTTTAATGTGCTGTTGGATTCAGTTTGCCAGTATTTTATTGAGGATTTTCACATTAATGTTCATCATAGATATTGGCCTGAAGTTTTCTTTTTATAGTTGTGTCTTTGCCTGGTTTTGGTATCAGGATGATGTTAGGCTCATAAAATTAGTTAGGGAGGATTTCCTCTTTTTGTATTGTTTGGAAAGTTTCAGAAGGGATGGTACTAGCTCCTCTTTGTACCTCTGGTAGAATTCAGCTGTGAACCCATCTGGTCCTGGACTTTCTTTGGTTGCTAGGCTGTTAATTGCTGCCTCAATTTCAGATTTTGTTATTGGTCTATTCAAGTATTCAACTTCCTCCTGATTTAGTCTTGGAAGGGTGTAAGTGTCTGAAGGATATGAACAGACACTTCTCAAAAGAAGACATTTATGCAGCCAACAAACATATGAAGAAAAGCTCATCATCACTGGCCATTAGAGAAATGCAAATTAAAACCACATTAAGATACCATCTCACACCAGTTAGAATGGCAAGCATTAAAAAATCTGGAGACAACAGATGCTGGAGAGGATGTGGAGAAATTGGAATGCTTTTACACTGTTGGTGGAAGTGTAATTAGTTAAACCATTGTGGAAGACAGTGTGACAATTCCTCAAGGATCTAGAACTAGAAATGCCATTTGACCCAGCAATTCCATTACTGGGAATATACCCAAAGAAGCATAAATCATTCTACTATAAAGACATATGCACATGTATGTTCATTGCGGTACTGTTCACAATAGCAAAGACTTGGAACCAACCCGAATGCCCATCAATGATAGACTGCATAAAGAAAATGTGGCACACATACACCATGGAATTCTATGCAGCCATAAAAAGGATGAGATCATGTCCCTTTGCAGGGACATGGATAAAGCTGGAAACCATCATTCTCAGCAAATTGACACAAAACAGAAAACCAAACACCGCATGTTCTCACTCATAAGTGGGTGCTGAGCAATGAAAACACATGGACACAGGGAGGGGAACATCACACACTGGGGCCTGTTCGAGGGGTGGAGGGCTAGCAGAGGTATAGTAGAGGGTGGGGGGATGGGGAGGGAATAGGGGAGGGATAGCATTAGGAGAAATACCTAATGTAGATGACAGGGTGAAGGATGAAGCAAATCACCATGGCACGTGTATACCTATGTAACAAACCTGCACGTTCTGCACATGTACCCCAGAGCTTAAAGTATAACAAAAAATAAAAATAAAAGAAGAAAAGAAGTTTCTTCATGCCTATTGTATTTCATCAGCTTATTTCAAACAGATAGAAAAATAAATAAAACAGAGTAAATGGCTCTAAAGATATTTTAGATTCATTTTGTTAGAGAATGAAAATAAAAACCATTCATTTCAAAAAATAAAGTACAAAATAAAAAGCTTGCCAAAAAATAAATAAATGTCTCTACTGGCAGACAATGTGAACTTCTATGTAGAAAAATTCAGAAGAATCTACCCAAAAAGCTACCAGAACTACTAATTTTCACGAGGTCATAGAATTAAAGGTCAACACTTAAAAATCAATCGGGGGCCGGGCGCGGTGGCTCAAGCCTGTGGTCCCAGCACTTTGGGAGCCCGAGGCGGGTGGATCACGAGGTCAAGAGATCGAGACCATCCTGGTCAACATGGTGAAACCCCGTCTCTACTAAAACTACAAAACATTAGCTGGGCATGGTGGCGCGTGCCTGTAGTCCCAGC
>NW_016107367.1:7247464-7380188 GCF_001604975.1 Cebus imitator | reverse complement strand
AAAAAAAAAAAAAAATCAATCGGCGGGGTGGGGCCAAAATGGCCGACTAGAAGCAGCAGTGGTGGGAGGCTCCCACAGCATGCAAATCCTACACTGGTAACCAAGATACCCAAGTTCTATCATCAGGACTGACTGGGCAGTCAGTGTGACCCATGGAGAGCAAGGAAAAGCAGGATGGTGTGGCCCACCTGAGAGCCACATGGGGAAAGGGGAGCCCCCATCCCCAGCCAAGGGATGCGATGAGTGAGTGTGCTACCCAGCCTGAGAAATCATGCATTTTCCACAGATCTGTGCAACCCTCAGATCAAAAGATTCCACTCATGAGCCCATGCCACCAGGGCCTTGGGTCCCAACCACGGAGCTGCACAGATTCCAAACAGCCTCTCAGCAGGAATCTGCCTAAGACTACTGAGTTCCAAGTAGGAGGGGCGGCCATTATCACTGTGTCTACCTGTTGTCTAAGCCACCTGAGCTCCCTAGGGGAGGGGCAGTAACCATCACTGTGGTTGCCAGCTGCCACCTGCCTAAGACAACTTAGCTCCCTGAGAAAAAGTCAACCATCAGCAAACTAACACAGGGACAGAAAACCAAACGTCGAATGTTCTCACTCATAAGCGGGAGCTGAGCAATGAGAAAACATGGACACAGGGGAACAACGCACACTAGGGCCTGCCATGGAGGGCAAGGGAAGGGAGTTCATCAGGATGCATAGCTAGTGCATCATGGCCTTAATACCTAGTGATGGGTTGATCTGTTCGGCAAACTACCATTGCACACATTTACCCATGTAACAAACTTTCATATTCTGCACATGTATCCCAGAACTTAGAATAAAATTAAATTTAAAAAGTGAGAGAGAGAGAGGGATTGCCAAAAATTAAAAAAAAGAAAATCATATTTATTTATATTACCAATGAAAAATTAGAACTTGAAATAAAAATAACAGTACTGTTTTGAATAGTACCAAAAATATAAAATACTTGGGTACAGATATTATAAAATATGTTCAATATCTGTATTCTGATAACAGCAAAACACTAATTAAGGCAACGAAAGAGGAAGGAAGAGACATATATTGTTCATGAATGGAAGATTCACTATTATTAAGATGTCATTTATCACCAAACTGATGTAGATTTAGTGTGATTCCGATTAAAATCCCAGGCCAGGAGTGGTGGCACTTGCCTTTAATCCCAGCACTTTGGGAGGCTAAGGCAGGAGGATTGCTTGAGCTCAGGAGTTCGAGACCAGCCTGGGCAACATAGCAAAATCGCATGTCTACAAAAAATACAAAATTTAGCTGGGCATAATTGTGTTCACCTGTAGTCCCAGCTACTCAGGAGGCTGAGTTGGGAGGATCACCGAGACTGGGAAGTCGAGAATTCAGTGAGCCATGATCACACCACTGTACTCCAGCCTGGGTAACAGAATGAGACCCTGTCTCAAAAAATAAAAATTAAATTAAAAATTTAAAAATCCCAGCAGGACTTTTTTGTAGAAATTAGCACAGTAATTTTAAAATTTTTATGGAAATTAAAAAAATAACTAGAATGGCAAAACAAATTGTAAAAAAAAAATAGCAAAATTGGAAGACTCACACTACCAGATTTTCAGACTTACTATAAACCTGGAAGTCCAGAGAGTCTGCTATTAAGAAAGGATTAACATATAGATTAGCAGAACTGACTAGAATAGACCAATATACATGTGGTCATTTGATTTTTTGACAAAGTCCCAAAGACAACTTAATGACAAATGATAGTTTTTCTCAACAAATTGTTCTTGGGCAATTGAACATCCCTATGCAAACAAATGGACATGACTCAAGGCATGGATTATCCACTTAATACAAATATTAAGATGAAAATAGATCTCAGGCCTAAATGTAAAACCTAAAACCATAATAACTTTCAGAAAAAAAAGTAGAAGAAAATCTTTATAGCCTTAATTAGGCGAACCTTTCTTACATACAAGAAAAACATTAAAGAAAATACGATAAATAGGACCTCATTAAAAGTAGAAAATTCTGCCCTTTGAAAGACACTGTTAAAAAACTGAGAAGACAAGCCACAGCCCGGGAATAAATGTTTGACATTACATATCAGGTAAAAGACTTGTTTCTAAGGTATAAAGAACTTTAAAAACTTAATAAACAAACAACTTTTAAAGTAGACAAAATGTGTAAATGGGCAGTTTACCAAAAGATATACAGAAAACAAGTAAGCATATAAAAAGATGCTCAATATCCTTAGTCATGAGGAAAATAAAATTGTGGACCAAAATGAGATAAAGCTACACACCAACTAAAATAACTTTACAAAAAAATCAAACCTGATGACAGGAAGCTTAGGTAAGGATGAGGTGCAACTGGAACTCTCATACCTTGCTATTGGGAATGCAAATGGTACAGACACTTATAGTTTGGCACTTTCTCACTGTATGAGGCCATTCTTGGTTCCAAATCCTCCAAAACTCCTCTGAGAGATCAAAACTCTGCTTCCCCAGCTCCAATCCACCTGTTGTGTACCCTCTGACCCCTCTTCCCCTAGCTTGTCAATTTTAGCTGCTTTTGTCCAGAAACTAGCTCTTATATTCCCCTGCATTCTTCGAAATTTCGTTGTTTTTGAGATATTTTTTGTGTATCGAGTCCTTCAGGTTTTGACCCTTAATGTTCAAAGGCAAAATTTTATAACTTCAACAAAATACTTACTTTTACAATTGATTGAAACTTTGGCTTTCACAACTGTTGTATTGGCTAAGAGTATAAATATAATGTACTTAGAAACACAATTGACAACTTTGTTCTCTCAGAGGTTGGCCAGTCTCCTGAGGCTGTAAGCCTTGACCACCTAGTACACTATGAGTGTTGGAATGACTGTGGGTAAAAAGGAATTACCTAGAATTTAAAAATATATGTGCCAGTATTTTAAAATGTCCTCCTCCCACCGTGTTTGGGAGTAGAATGATAAATGATATGAGCTCCACTGAAGACCTGAATGCTGAAGCTGCCATGGATATCTCAGAGGGTTGCTCAGCTGCCAACTCCATCTCTGAGTCTAGGCCAGTGGGACTAAAGTCTGGGATGGACCTGGAAAAGTATCGGCTCTTTGCCTTCATTAGTCACATGGGCACCTCTACCATGTGTGGTCACTATGTCTGCCACATCAAGAAGGAGGAAAGATGGGTGCCTCTGAGAAGTCACCCAAGGACTTGGGATACATTTACTTCTACCAGAGAATGGCTGGCTAAGAGCCTGCCCTTACCCCTATGTAGCACAAGGGCAAGGGAAGACCATCTAGCATGAGGGAGAGGGACTGAGGGATGGACTTCAGCCCTCCTGCTCTGTCATCTTTTTCCTTTTGTCCCCAGCAGCAGGGAAGAAGCTGAAGGCTATGAGAGAATGAACAGGCAAAGCAGATGAGCACTCAATAGATTCTGGAGATGGAGCAGGAAGGGTCAGGAGGGACCAGCCACTGATCCATAAGGAGACTTTCTTGCTTCCCCTGCCCCCCAGAATCCACAGTGCTCTCCTTCTCTCCATCACCCTACCCAGCCCACTGGCATGGAGGGGAGGGGTCTTGTTTTTGTATGTGCATAGGTGTAGCCTTGTGCATCCTCTTCCAGGGGAGGGAGCATCTGTGCCTTACCTCCTGCTTTGTGTTTATCCCTTGCATGGTTGGGCAAGAGAGGGGGGCGATATGGTTTGGCTGTGTCCCCACTCAAATCTCATCTTAAATTGTAATTTAAATTGTAATCCCCATGTGTCAGGGAGAGACCCGGTGGGAGGTGATTGGATCATGGGGGCAGTTTCCCCCATGCTGTTCTCATGACAGTGAGTGAGTTATCACGAGGTCTGATGGCTTTATAAGGGGCTCTTCCCCCTTGGCTCTCTCTCTCTCTCTCTCTCTCCCCTGCTGCCATGTAAGACATACCTGCTTCCCCTTCTGCCGTGATTGTAAGTTTCCTGAGGTCTCCCTAGCCCTGTGGAACTCTGAGTCAATTAAAACTCCTTTCTTTATAAATTACCCAGTCTCAGGAAGTTCTTTATAGCAGTGTAAACACAGACTAATATGGAGGGATATGAGGAAAATGGGGACTCCCCTTGCCTTCCTACCTCAGTCTTTTTGCCACCCTGTCTCTTCCTTGTCCTCTGGAAAATGCCAAAATACACAATGTGAATAAAAGTGCAATGGCTAAAAATAATAACAATAACATAAGCCTCACACACACACAATGGACAGGGAAGCCTGGTGCCCGGGCTAAGATATTCAGTTCTGATGAGGGCCTTCACAATAGCAGGTTGATTGCTTATCCTGTCTTCAATTATGGAAGAAAAACTTAAACTTCCTAAAATTTAATTCACTGACATTTTTTTTTCCTAAGAGCTAGGATGTGCTAGAGATATCTAACCGCAAGGAATAGAAAACTACTCAGGCGAGCTCAAATACAAATGGACTTAGTGAAATGGCAGTGGGAGGCTCATGGATATCAGGCATAGGGAGTCTCCGAGACTGAACGGTGTCCACTTCTGCTGCCCACTGGTTTGTGCACAGACATGGTGGGGGTGCCTCTTGGATCAAGTGGTTGAGGGCAATACTGAGCAATGGGGGAGTAATTAGACAGAAGAAGCCTGCACTCCAGCAACTTTGCAGAATAGAGCTCAGCAAACCAAGTTCTCCAGAGTGTGGAATGGACAGATGTGCTGCCCCAATCGGTAGGTCCAAGAAGGTATTCATGATGACAACATAGGCTCACTTGGATTGAATGCATCAGTAGATTCCCCAAAGTGATGATATTCAGCTTGGGAAACAACTAGCTAATTAGTATAATGATCCATCACTGGAAATCAAGATAATCCTGCTGGTATTCTATCTCCTGCTGCTAGGCCTCTCTTTGGAGAGAAGGCAGGATGCCCAGGAAACCTGCCTGTGCCCCATCAGATGGCAGAGCACCCCTCCCAAGGCAGTACAAGGTGGAGACCCTCTGGCAATGCCAGTGGCGCAAACACTCATGCTCAAGCCCATGCTTCACAACCAGGTAACAGCAAGGTTGCTTTACATGTATGGAATGTAAGACATAGAGCTCCCTGTGGAGGAGCTGAGGACAATGATGATTTCTGTCTGCCTGGGCATTTACTTGGGCATCTGTCTTTAGGATACCCTGAGCCAAAGACTGGGAAGTGGGTCAGGCAGGCTGTATGCTTTAAGGTCACTGAAAAGACCAAGGACTTGGAACTCATAAACAAACCAAAAGGTAAGTCAATTAGCTATTAAACTAAGAGTAAGAATAGCCTTTTTTGAGCATGGCGTATGTGCAGGTACTGGAATAGGCACTTTCTATTTAATTTCATGACTACCCTATGATGTACTATCATTGTGCTCACTTTACAAATGGGGAAAGTCTCGAAGTCCAAGTCTTGAGATGTTTCCTTTTCAACACTTGGGAGCAGACATGGCATGTCACACGTCAAATCTCAGCACTGTGTGTTCATAAAATATGGAAAATTCCTTATGCCTTTGCACATCCTTCTTCAATCAGAGAACGCTTTTTAAAAAAATCTATATGCCAGGTATAAATGCCGCCCCTGCCTCCCACATGCACATATGAGCACAAAATATCACACTTAGAAAATAAAATTTTTGAAACATCAAATCGGATCTCACTCTGAGCTGCTCTCATAAAAGCTTCCAAAAAGCCCAATATCTAAAACTGGAGGACTCCCTCCCACCTCCCTCAGTTATACCGGAAACCCCAAAGCTTACTCAGACCCTAAAATTGGGAGAAATGCCAGCACTCTTCTCTGTGGTACCTATGTTCACTATTCTCATCCACAGTGGCTGCTTGTGGTAACAGAGTCCAGCCATCCTTCACTCCAGGACATCCGAAATCAGCCTCTTTCAAAGCACAAGACCATTCCATGCCCTTTCTCAAAGCTCAGAAATAGATTCCTTCTTTTGTGAGAAGAATCAGCTTAGTCATGAAAAACACAAGGTTATTCAATCTCTTTGAGGCAAGAGAGCCTCCAACTTGGAACTGAAAGCCTGGCTGCCCATCCCATTGGTATAAGGCCAGACAAATTCCTTTTCACTTTTTCTGAAGAGTCCTCAGCAGTTGGAGAAGCCAGATATCAATTAATTTCTCAAACACTCAGTCACATCTGTTTTACCCACTGGGCTTGTTTGAACAAAGTATGTCATTGCAAAAAATAAAACGGTTGAAACTGGGTCCCACCATTTGCATCTTACAGATGAGAATTAGAGGTGAAGAAACACTCCCAAGATCTCTGAGCTGCCAGAGAAGCTCATCAGTCCCAAGCATTGCCAGATTCTTGGCTCAAAAACCCAACAGTTACTAGATATTGGCTTCTAAATGTCAATCCCACTAAAAGAAACCAAGACTCCTTGAAAGAATGACTGGTCCCTGAGCTGAGACAGGAAAAGTGTTATCTGGGCCTATAACACCTAATTGTGTCTGAAAAGTAAGTAAGTGCTCAAAAATAAAAATGATGGGAGCATAGGAAAAGGACACAGAAACCAATATGAATCAATTTAAATGGCCAGATTTGACCATGTGAGCATCAGAATAATTTTCCTTGTTATGAACTGAATTGTGTCCCCAAATACTTATGTTGAAGCCCCAGTTCCCAGTGTGATAGCATTTGGAGATGGGGCCTTTGGGAGGTGATTTGGTTTAGATGACGTCATGAGAGTGGGGCCATCAAGATGGGATTAGTGCCCTTGAAGAACAGACACACGAGAGAGCTTGCTGTCTCCTTCTCCGCCACATTAAGACACAATAGAAGGCATCATCTGCAGGCTAACCATGCTGGCACCTTGATACTGAACTTCTGTCTCTAGAACTGTGAGAAAATAAATTTCTGATGTTTAAGCCACCCTGTCTATGGTGTTGTGTTATGGCATTGTTAGCAGCCTAAGACAATAGTAAGATTGCAGTTCATTGAATAAAATAAGAATCTAAGAGTTCATACAGATAGGAAAGGAAACCTCTTTTTCCCCCTTGTTCCAGGGAGCATATTTCTAGACTTTTCTTGGAATGTGTCTGTCCCTGATAGAGTGTGAGATATAATCACTGATAGTCCAAGTTTGGGTCATAAAGTAACTTCCAAGGTTGGGAAGCTGGGAGGTGGAGAAGTTGTCAACCTGGTCTAACCACTCTGTGTGACTGTTGGGAGGTTTTTAGAAAAGCAGGATTTTTAGAGCAAACAAACAAAAATCCAGGGTTAGGGTGTGAGGCAGGCAAAACCAATCGATGTCAACTACATCCTGCACTCTGACTGTCCAACTTCCATATACCAGTCTTCCCATACCCTCAAAAATGCCTGCACCTAACAGAATGCAGCAAATCATGTACAACCAGACACTGCCCTCTCCCCTACCCCAAATACAGACAACCTAACGTCATGTCCATATTCATGTCCAATTGGACAAAATGAGTAAATTTCACTACTCTCCATTAGATCTGAATGTTGTTTCTGGTTGTCCAGCAACCTACAGCTGAACTCCCCCACCCAGCATATGTCTTGTGCAACAGTGGAGAGAGAATGAAAAAGAAAAATCCCTTTGGGAAAAGAGGAAACAACATAAGACTGTCACTTCACATTATTTAGCTTATGTATAGTAGCAAGGAGTCCCTCCTGGCAATGGATGAGTTCCTAGCTTAGCCTTGTTTGGCTGTCCCTGTTTCTGCTCTCGGGGAAGATCCCCCTCAGCTGCTGATCATTGCTCTGGATCATGAAGGAAGCTTCTTTGACAGCTGCATGTCTTTAGCAATCCAATTCTTGTTGGTGTAGGTTCAAAACTTCATCATTGTCTTGGGAGTTGAGTAACTCAGGCTTTTAATTCTCACGATTAGGATTTCTCTAGAAGTCCAGTAACTTGCAGACTCATTAAGATTCTCATCTGTTGTGTCCGGGCAACTCCATAGATCAGCACCCAAAGACAGAACTCTGCTCGAAGTCTAGTCCTCGCATGGAGGTCATGCACAGCTTGGGAAATTCTGCAGATTGGAAGCAGGTCTCCCTCTGTTCTCTATCTACCCCAATCATCCCTCAGCAATGTGGCCACCACCTTGGCTAGGCAACCTAGCAAATAAAGTGTAGAGAGATGGACATGCTCACCTGCTCTGTGCCCAGGCTAAATCCAGTGATGTCTTTTTATGGAGAAACTCTCACCCTGCTGGGTGGCACACGTGGGACACGAGAGTGATACTTGGGAGGGGTTGGAGTGTGAGGCCGATGTCACACTTTTCCAGGATCCTACATGTCTTGCTCTGTTTCTTTCCCCCAAATTTACCTGATTAAGGAACAGAACTGGTTTTTCTAATTCTGTAAGGAGGAAGATTATCTGACTCTCAGTCAACGTGGATTAATAGCCAGAGACCAAATAAAAAAGCCTCCTGTAGGAAAGCCAGATTTTATTCTCTGTCACCACTTGGATGTACCAGCTTCCATCAAAGCTCATCTCTTTCTTATAGGGATTTACTGCAGTCTGTAAGAAGCAGCCAGCACGCTCCAAAATCCTTTCTCTGCCATGTCGGCACAGGGTCCTGGTCCCAGAACAAGCAAACGACTTGTAGCCAGCTGAGTTGCTTCTGCATAACAGGGAAGACCAACTTCCCACCTGCAGTTAGAGAAATCCTTGTCGCTCTCACACTAGTCACCATTCAGCTGATTGTTCATTCCAGGTTCTATCACTTGCAACACCCCACTTCTGCTTTCAGGAGACAAAGCTCTATCTTTTCTGGTAACTGAGAAGTTCAGAGGTAGATAAGCCTTCAGGCCCCAAAGGATCCAGATGCTCAAATGCTGTTACTGGAAACTTTGTCTCTTTGTCTCCCAGCTCTGCTTCCCTATAAGTTGGCTTTGGTAGGAAGATGGCTGCTAGCAGTTCTCAACTTCCTAACGGGTTAGCAACTTCTCAGACAGAGAGTTTCTTTTTCCAGTCAAAACTCCAAGGCTCCCTCTCATTGGACCACCTTGGGATCATGTGTCCTCCCTGAATAAAATAGCCCGTAGTGATAGAGGAAAGCATCAGCCCCGGCTGAACCCCTTGGACAGAGAGTTGTTGAGAGAGAGAACTGGAGTACAGTAACCAGAGGAGGGAGAATGAAAACTGGACAGACACAAATGACACGTGTCCACTCTAGGGTGCCAGGATTAAATGGCAGCTGTACGTGGCGAGCACAAAAACAGAGGCAATGAACACTTTTGGAACATCTACCATGTGTCTTTCTTCTGCCTATTTTTTCAAGATAAAATTTTTAGCACCTATGATTACAAATAATGAGAAGAGCTAATTGATATATAGCCTTTTTGTTTACTTGGCTTTACACTATTAATTCATTTAATCCTCACAAATCCACAAAGTAAGGGCCATAATTATCCTCATTTTACAGGAAACTAAAGCACAGAGTGTAAACAAGTTGTTCAAGATTAGACACCATTGAGTTGTAGAGTTTAGCATCTCTTTTCATTTCCTGGGCCTACTGTGACCAAGAATCACAAACTGGGTGGCTGAAAGAAGTAGACACTTGTTCTCCACACTTTGGAAGGCCTGAAGTCCACAATCACGGCGTCAGCAGGGCCTTGCTTCCCCAAAAATCCGGGTGGAATCCTTCCTTGCCTCTTCCCTGCTTTCGGTGATGGCTGAAGCCTTGGTATTCCTCGACTTACAGCGACATCAGTGCCATCTCTGCTTTCGTCGTCATGCATTGCTCTTCCGGTGAGTCTCTGGGTCTCTTCTCTTCTTCCTATAAGGACACGAATCACATGAGATTAAGGCCCGCCTTAATGATCTTATGATAACTTGGTAACCTCTCCAAGATCCTACTTCCCAGTAAGGTCACATTCATAGGTTCTGGGGCTTTGGACTTCAACATATCTTTTTGGGACATCCATAACAGCATCCAGGCCAGCCTGGTTCCAGAATCCTCACACCTCTAACTCCAGTCTAAGAGACAGCCACTGGGTCCCAGTGGCGAGGAAGCCAGGAGCGTATCTTCCAGGGCCTTTTAGAGTGTAGGGAGATGTATCTGGCATGGTGAGAAGCAATGAGTGATTCAAGGAGGATGGGCGCAGAAACCGAGTACCCACTGAGCCCCAGCAGGTTCTGAAGGAGGGGATATCTTCACGGAGCCGTGAAGGATGAGGAAGATGCAGCAGAAGGGGAAGGAGAAGGGAAGAGTGTGCCCTAGGAGGAAGGGACATTGTGGGCAAAGGCTGAGGGTACAGCGGTAACACAGCTTGTTTGGGGAGGACAAATCAGTTTCCCTCATGGCAAAGAGGGAAATGAAAAAGAGTAGTTAAGAGGTTGGTGGGGGGGGGAGGGGACAGAACTGGAAGGTTGGGGCAGCCATGCTGAGGAGCTCAGGCATCAAAATGTCAGAACTTTATGTCCTGGATGATGTGAGGGGCATCGAAGGGCAAGTGAAGGGCTCAAACAGAGATACTGAGATTGCAATCCAATCCCGGCTGTCCTGTGAGTTCAGTGGTATTGGCTCTGTTTTATACAATGTAGAAAGAAACAGAGGCTCCCGAGATTAAGTCACTAGGTCTGGGCAGAGGCAGAATCTAAGCCAAGCTCTTACCCTGCAAGGTTCCCAAGGGACTCAACTTATTCCAGAGAGCAGTGGGATATGAGACAGTGGCAATCTCCAGCCCAGATGCTGAGCTCAAAGCCTGCCCTTCCACTCTGAATCGGTGACATCAGGAAAGTGGCTCCTCCTCTCCAAATGCAGACACCTTGCCCTGGCCTGGGCTGCCTTGCAAGGCTGCCCTGGGGAATAACTATGTGATGTATGCTAAGGGGCTGGGAAAACTGACATGCAGGGAGACAGGAGCAGGCTGGAGACCACGTGATCACTATCATCGTTATTGTTACTGTTCTGTGAGATGATGGGATATGGCTGCCCCGGGTAGGCAGAGCTGCAGGAAGAAGCATCTTCCAATTAGCTTCCTGCATCACCACCCTGCCACCCTTTCCAGCAGAGCTGCATGTTCCCCACCATTTCCTCCCAATGCAATCAGCACTTTAATTAAAACGAGTTCATCAGACTCTTTGGGGGGACAGCCAACAAAGGAAGCGAACACAGCAATCACCTCCTGGGGACGGTGCCTGGAGATCTGGAAGTTTCCTGTGAAGAAAAGCAGGTGTAGGTGGCATGGAAGGACTTAGCTGGGGCTTTGGGGAGGAGTCACTTTCCTTTTGGTATGTGGGAGTTGCTGGCAGACATGCAGCATTGATTGGGATTGGGATTCCTGAGGGTGAGCGTTCACATCCCAGCTCCCAGTTAAGGCGTTGGATCCAGGCCTGGGATGCCAGGGCAGAAGAGGCTGTCATCTTCCCTAGAGAGCAAAACCAGCGTGGCTGCATTTGAAATGACTCTGCTGTGTCTGCTTGGGAAATGGGGGCTTTATTCGGATTAGCATTGCCCATGCTGGCTCCCTTGCTGGAGCACTTTTTCTGTTCCCGTTGCTTGCATTCCCAAACAAGGACCATGAAGCCAGCCTAGCCCCTCCAGCCCTCCTGAGCCCCAGCCCAGCCTCACAGATGAGCTGTGCTCCTAATGGACTGTGCCAGTGCTTGTCAACAGAAACAGGATGCAAGCCATGTGTACAGTGTAAAATGTTCTAGAAGCCACTTTAGAAACATTACAGAGAAACCAGTAAAATTAATTTTAATAATATTTTCTTTAGCCCAGTATATCCAAAGTATTGTCATTTCAACATGTAATTGATATTAAAAATCATAAAGTTTTTTAGACTCGGTCTTGGAAGTCGTGTATTTTACACTAACTTACATCTCACTTACATCTCAGTGGCCGTCAAGGTGGGCAGAGAGAGATTTTTACTTTCCTCATTCTCCTGCCTACTTTCATCCGTCCACTTACCCAGCCATGGATGCTTATGAGCTCATTCGCTTGTTCATTCATGAAGCATTCCCAGAGCACTTCATTTAAGCCCAACGTCTGCTAGGTGCTGGCATGTTTTGTGGATAAAGAAGAAACCGCCCTGCCTCTTTCTCTGTAATCTAGCAGGAGATGTGTTAAAACTAGAACAAACATCAGCACCTGGGCAACACCTGTACACAACGGGCCCCTCCCTTCCCCCTGCCACTCTGGTCTGTAACCTTCCTCCTATACTTCCACTGACAGAGTACCTACTATGTGCCAGGTCTGGCATTAGGCACCCTCACCACCATTTCATTCAATCCTTCACTTTTACAGATGAAAAAGCTCCGTTCAGAAAAGCTAAGTTGCTTGCCTGATGTCATTAGCTAGCAGAGTTAGAGCCAAGATGCAAATCTGATTCTTCAGCCTCCGAAATAGGCAACTTTGGGCTATACTTCAGCTCCTTGTCACTGCTGTTGAAATTCTGCCACTCTGGCCACCCCTTCCAGGCACACAGTGCTCATCACATGGTAGGTGCTCAGGAAACACGTTTTGGATAGATAAATGGAGTACCTGCTGAATAAAAGAATGAATAAGTGAAGAAATTGGTTAATTCTTCCTCATTTTATCATTAATTCTGTTTTTGCCTTGGTCTGACTAAAATATGCACACAATAGCATAGAAGACATTGGGACTTCAGACTCATCTGGGTCTGGATTCAAATCCTGGGTTTGCCCATATTTGCTCAGTGACCCGAGCAAGTTAACCTTTCCGAGCCTGTGTTTTTTGTAGTTTACTTCATCTCGTGTGTGGCATAGTGTGACATGCTCAGTAAATTCTTGTTAAATTTGAATTGAATTAAATTGAATCAAATTGAGTTGAATTGCAATTTCATAGCAGAGTCCTAGGGAGCCCTAGGAAAGAGAAGGCTTAATTTGGATTGGGAGAAAAAATGAGTGGGCATCAGACTCACCTGAGAAACCTGTATGATCCACATTACACAGTCCCCTTTCTGGAGAACCTGGTTCAGGAGAAATCTGTGTTTTAACCAGGTCCCCTGGTGACCCATATATCCAGATACTAGGGGTCCAGGGCTCACCTTTTCCAAAGTGTAGGTGGGAGGGGGACCCTGTGGTAAGTGGTCAGGAAAAAGTATGTCTTACTGAGTGAGCGAATGCAGGAGGGAGTGTTGGGGCCAGACCTCGGAGGCCAGCAGGATTTCCTGTGCATGATGCTGTCCCTGCTGTCCTCAACTGCTTCTGCCTGTTCAAAAAGCATGGGTCATGGGCCACATCCGCCCCCTGTGATGTGCCTTGAACAATGTCTGAGGTCACTCAGCAAGAAGCTCATGAATTCTTAAACCCGTTTAAGGGCTTCCCAGGGAGGCCAGTCATCTACCCCAAGGCCTCTGCGGCCCCCTGCCTTCTCCATCTGGGTTCCAGATGAGGCATAGTCACAAGGTCACGCCCCCCTGCTACAGCCTTAAGGCCAAAAGCCTTTTAAGGAACACAGTGTTCCTTCTCACAAATCCCAAGTTCTCTGCACACATGAATTATGTATCTAGCACTTGGCATAACAGCACTCTGGAGACTGTGCCAGGATCCCAAAGATGCAGTCCCTGACTCCATCACTGCACCACACTGCCCGGGAGTATGCAGGTGGCCCAGCCCGAGACCTGGCTCCAGGTCCCCTTCCTCTCACCTCCAGCCCCTGCCAGCTCTGTGTGGCTGGCTTACGTCACCTCGATGCTCCTGGCCTCAGAGGGGATAATTAGGTGTCCTCGCCTGACTGCTGTGAGCACGTGGGGAGAGAATATGGAGGAGGCAGCTGGTTCAGCTCCTCCTGTAGGCCAGAGCTGGCAACCCAGAAGCTGGGGCTGCTTTCCCTGTTTCTCTTGACAGTTCTCCCCATGCCTCCGTGTCCCCAGAGAGGTGACACTTGGCTCCTGATGCATGTCTCTCATGCAGTGGGCTGTGTTACAGGAGGGTCACACAGAGCCTCGGGGTTTCAGCACTTTGTGGGTGAGCAGTGAGAGAGTCTGTTCTGTGTCCACAGGGTGACATGACCCCACTCTCTCCAGGTTACTCACTAAAAACACAATCCCCACTTATGAGTGGAAGCTAAACATTGAGTACACATAGACATAAATATGGCAACAACAGACCTACTAGACAGTTGAGTGGAGGTGATTCAGAAAACCACCTCTCCAGACCGGGCGCGGTGGCTCACGCCTGTCATCCCAACACTTTGGGAGGCCAAGGCAGGCAGATCACCTGAGGTCAGGTGTTCAAGACCAGCCTGGCCAATGTGGCAAAACCCTGTCTCTACTAAAAATACAAAAACTAGCCAGGCATGGTGGTGCACATCTGTAACACCAGCTACTCGGGAGGCTGAGGCAGGATAATCACTTGAACCTGGGAGGTGGTGGTTGCCTCAGCATTGTGCAATGATCCCATGTAACAAATCTGCATATGTACCCACTGTATCTAAATAAAAATTCAAGAAAAAAAAAAGAAAAATCACAATCCTGAAAAGTAGCCCAGGAAAAGAGTCACTAGAACGTTGCCTTCTTTCCATCCCTTGTGAGGCCCTGCAGAAGTCTTACAGGGGATGGCAAGACTGTGCTCAGGGCCCATGGCAGGCTGCTTCTCCCAACAAGTAAATAAAGTGAAGAATTGCTATGGAAAACACAAAACAATGTGTTGTGATATAGAGTGGTCAGTTACTTCAGCTAGGATGATCAGGGAGGGCCTCCTGGAGGAGGTGGCTTTTGAAATAAACTCTGAACCATCAGAAGAAAAATCTAGGAGTCCCAAGCAGAAGGAATAGCAAAGACTAATTCCTCAGAGGGAAACACACTGCATGGTGTGCTCCAGGGACAGAAAGAAGCCCCCTGTGCTGGTGCGCAGTGAACTCGAGGGTAGGTGGGCTGAGAATGGATATAAGGAAGACAGGACACTAAGGATGACTTTGCTAATTCCCGCAAAGACCCTTCCTCTGGGCAGACACAACCCCTTACCTGGGAATAGGGCTCCATGAGGGCAGAATGGCTGAATTTTAGGCTCTCCCTGCCTCTCTGCCAGGTGCCCTTGTGCAGTGCACAACCTTCAGAATCAAACATGGAAGACTGAGATATTTCCATTCATTACCTGCCTGTGGTGGAGCCAGGGGAACAGGAAATCAGCTCAGTGCTGGCCAGGCTAAATGTGAGACGCCATCAGCTACCCAGGAGACGGCACTGAGGAGACTGGAGTGTGCCCCTGAAGCTCACAGCAGAGGTCTGGGTGTCCTCGATGGGTCATTTTACACGCCTGGATGAGGTCACTCATGCAGAGCATGTAGGGTGATCTTTTTAATGTGTATCTGCCTGGTTGGTGCTTACCAGACAGTGGATGATGCCAGCCAGGAGCCAAGGAATCAAAGTTTAAGGAGGCACTCACTGCCAGGCTCCTGCAAATGTAGGGTTGGTGCCTGAGAGGGAGTGCCACCTTAAATTCTGTGTCTCCTTAAGTCTAGCCCCAGTCCTGGGTAATTGAGCAGATAGGATGGTCCTTACAACAAATGGTGCTGGTACAATTGCACATCCCTTTAGGGAGAAAAAGAACCTTAATCTTTCATTCACATCATATATAGAAACAAAAATAGATTAGAGCTCTAAGCGTAAAGGCTATAACTTATATGAAATGTTCAGGGAAAAAAGAAGAAAGATCTTCATGACCTTGAGGCAGGCAAAGATTTCTTAAATAGGACATAAAAAGCATGGACCATGAAAGATAAAAAAAAAATCAATAGGATTTTATCAAAACTAAGAAATTTGAAAATCACTGCTAAGAAAATGAAGAAAAAAGCCACTGACTGACATACCTAAGTGTTAATGAGGAAGTCGGAAATGAAACCCTTGCACACTGTTGGTAGGAATGTTGATTGGTGCAGCCATTATGAAAAAAATTCTTTTAAAAATTAAAAATGGAACTGCCACATAACCCAGCAATCTCTCTTCTAGGTATATACAGAAAGGAAATAAAATCACATCACAAAGATACCTTCATGCCCACATTTATTACAGCACTATTTATATAGCCAAGATATGAAAACAAACTACAAATAAATGGATAAAGACATTGTGTGTGCGTGTGTGCATATACAATGAAATATTATTCCACTTTAAGAAAGAAACCCTACTATTTGCGACAGCATGGATGAAACTAAAAGACATTATGCTAAGTGAAATAAGCCAGACACAAAAAGAAAAATACTGTATGATCTCTCTTACATACATAAACTTTTAACTGAGCACATAGAAACAGAGCACAGCAACGGTTACCAGGCACAGAGTGGGGAAACGGGAAGCTGTAGGTTGAAGAAGACAAAGTTGTACTTATGCAGCATGAGGAAGTCTAGAGAGCTGATGTACAGAAACAGGATTGTGGCTCCTCAGATCATATTGTATACTGGACATTTGCCAAAAGAGTAGATTTTAGTTACTTTACCATAAAGAAAGAAAGATCAACAGAAAGAAAAGAAAAGGTAACTCTATGCAATGACAATTGTTAATTTGCTTGACTGCAGTAATCATTTCACTACATATGTGTAGGTGAAGATAAATATATCAAAACGTCATGCTATACACTTAAATATATGCAGTTAAAAGGTCAGAAACAATGAAATTAATAAATAAAATTTTTTTTAAATGAAGAAATGCCATGGACTGAGAGAAAATATTGCAGCATGTGTATTTGACATAGAACTCGAATCCAAAACACATAAAGAACTCTTAAAACTCAATAATAAAAAGACAAGTAATCCAATTTTTAAAAAATGGGTGAAAGATAAGAAAATAAAAGGAATGGTCAATAAACACATGATTCAATGCTCAGCATCATCTGTCTTCAGATAAATGCAAATTTCAGCCATAATAAAATACTGGTTTACACCCATTAGAATGGCTAAATTAAAAGCAATGAAAATACCAAGCGTAGCAGAGAATGTGAGGCAATTGTAGTTCTCATATACGGTTGGGGGAATGTAAAATGTACAAACACTTTGTGAAACAGTTTGGGAGTTTCTTATACACAAACAACTAAGCAAACAAAATATCTATACAAATCCTGACACCCAAATGTTCATTGGTGCTTTGTTGATAATAGTCAAAGACTTGGAAACAACCCAAATGCCCATCTGCAGAATTGATAGACAAGCTGTGCTATATCCACACATCAGAAAAGTATTCAGCAGTAAAAATGGAACTACTGATACGGGCAACAACATGGGTGAGTCTCAAAATCATCATCCTGAACAAAAAAAGTCGAAGGAGAGAGTACAGTTGTATGATTCCTTCTATAGACATTCTCCAAAAAAGGATACACCGATGACAAATAAGCATCTGAAGAGATGTTCAACATTGCTAGCCTTTCCTTAGGAAAATACAAAGTAAAACACAATGAGATATCGTGTCACATCTATCATAATGGCTAAAATTAAAAAATAAGGACAATGCCCATATTAATCAAAGTTCTCCAGAGAAACAGAACAGAAATGTTCTTATATATTCCTAGAGGTATATAAGAGGAGGTTTATTAGGAAGAGTTGGCCAAGAAGTCTCAGAATCTACCATCTGCAAGCTGGAGACCCAGGAGAGCCAGCGGGGTAATTCAGTCCAAACCTGAAGGCCTGACAATCAGAGGAGCCCATGCTGCATATCTAAATCCCAGTCTGAGAGCAGGACAAGATGATGTGAGATGTCCCAGCTCTGGCAGTGAGATGGGGGGAAAAAAAAAGGCAAATGCCTTCTTCTTCCACCTTTTTGTTCTAAGCAGATCCTCAGCTGAATGACACTAATATGGCTTGGCTGTGTCCCCACCCAAATCTCACCTTGAATCGTAATAACACCCATGTGTCAAGGACAGGGCCAGGTGAAGATAATTGAATCATGGGGGTGGTTCCCCCATGCTGTTCTCATGGTAGTCAGTAAGTCTCATGAGTTCTGATGATTTTGCAAATGAGAGTTCCCCTGCACACACTTTCCTGCCTGCCGCCTTGTAAGATGAAACTTTGCTTCTCTTTTGCTTTCTTCCATGGTTGTGAAGCCTCTGCAGTCATGTGGAACTGTGAGTCCATTAAACCTCTTTCCTTTATAAATTACCCAGTCTCAAGTATGTCTTTATTAGCAGCATGAGAACAGACTAATACAGATGCTCACCCATCTTGGGGAGGCCAATTTACTGTGCTGAGTCTGCTGATTCAAATGCTTACCTTATTCAGAAGCACCTGCAGGGACACACCCATAAATAATGCTTTATCTGGGCACCCGAGAGAAATTGATTCATAAAATTAACTATCACAACACCAAATACTGGCAAGAATATGGAAAAACCACTCCTACGTTGCTGGTAGAAATGTAAAATGTTACAGCCACTGTGAAAAACAGTTTGGCACTTTCTTTGAAATGAAAACTGTAACTACCATATGATCCTGGGCCTTTATCCCAGAGAAGTGAAGACATGTTTATACAAAAAGCCATACACCATGTGTGTAGCAGCTTTATTCACAAAAGCCAAAAGCTAGAAACAACGAGAATGTCCTTGGACAGGTGAATAAACAAACTATGATAATGATACATCATAACATAGAATAACACCCAGCAATGAAAAGGAACAAACTATTATCGATGCAGGTAGCAATGTGGATGGACCTCCCGGAAACTATGCTTTGTGAAAACTGCTAATTTCAGAAGAGTATAAACTGTATGGTTTTCTTTTTTTTTGAGATAGAGTTATGCTCTTGTTGCCCAAGCTGGAGTGCAATGGCTCAATCTCAGCTCACTGCAACCTCCACCTCCTGGTTTCAAGCGATTCTCCTGCCTCAGCCGGCCAAGTAGCTCAGAGGCACCTGCCACCACACCAGGCTAATTTTTTGTATTTTTAGTAGAGATAGGATTTTACCATGTTGGCCAGGCTGGTTTTGAACTCCTGACCTTAGATGATCCATCCACCTCAGCCTCCCAAAGTGCTGGGATTACAGGTGTGAGCCACTGTGCCTGGCCTACTATATGATTCTTTCATAACATTCCTACGATTACAAAATTATAGAAAGGGAGGGCAGGTGAGTGGTTGCCCCTGGTTAAAGAGTGGATGGGGCAGGGAGGAAGTAGGTCTCGTAAAAGAGCAAAGTGAGGGATGCTTGTGGTAATGGAAATGTTCTGTATCTTCATATCGATGTCAACAGCTTTGGGCTGTTGTACTCTAATATTGCAAGATGTTACCATTAAGAGAAACTGGGTAAAGGGTACATAGATCTCTGTATTATTTCCTACAGCTGCATATGAACCTATAACCATCTCAAAATAAAATCTTTAAGAAAAGAACCATGAAATGATTTCAGCAAAAGATTTGCGAGATCTTTATATAGAAATATCAAAGAAAAGTTAAGCATATAATGAGATGTGCCATGTTCTTGAAGAGAAATATTTGTTATGCGTAAGATGTCAATTATCCCCAAAAAGAGTTAATAGAATTGTGTTCAAGTCCAGGTTATTTGGGGGAGCTGACAAGGTCACCCTAAAATGTATCCAGAGAGCAAAGAACCAAAGATATTAAGGAAACTCTTTAAAAAGAACACAGTGAGGAAACTTGCTCTCTCATACATGAATTAGCATGAAACTGAGTATCTAGATCAGAATAGCCTTAGTGTTAGGCAGATGAACAATGGAACAGAACAACCTAGAAACAGACTCGTGCCTAGATGGATGCCTGACAAATCTTGTGTTGCATATCAATGGGAAAGAGCTGATCTAGTCAATACGGGCTGGGATAATTGAATGTTAATATGAGAAAAATAAAAATGCTTCCTTACCCCCACCTCACACACAAAATATCAGTTATACAAAACTAAACTGTGAAAAAACGTATTTAAATGTTTACTAAAATACTACAGGAGAATATCTTTATGGTCTCAAGCTGGGAAAGGATTTACTAAACAAGTGCTAACTATAAAAGAAAATATTAATAAATTTTGACCAAATTAAAATTATTTACTTCTGTTCATGAAAATATATAATAGAGTAAAAAGAAATGTAAACATGAAAGATGATATTTAAAAACCTATAACTGGCAAGACGAGTGTCTAAAACATATACTTTTACAGAATCAATTTAAAAATCAAGCAAATTTTTGAAAGAAGCACAAGAAGACCTGGTGAAAGGCATTTCTCATCAAAGGAAATGAAACTGGTCAATAGATGTAAACAAGATGCTTAGTATCATTAGTAATCAGGGAAATGAGGATCAAATCCGAACGAAACACTACTTCATCTTCATCACATCATACTTGCAAAACTTAAAAAAATTCCTAACAGTACAAAGCGTTGGTGAATTGTGGAGCACTAGGAACCCATGCCTACTATAGGTAGGATAATAAACTGGGCCAAACCTCCTTGGAAATCAGAAATTGGAAAGCAATGGGCATCAGTCAATAAAAGTACAGATGAGCTGACCACAAGACCCAACTGTTCCATTTCTAGCATATTCCCTGAGGACCCCTTGCACCTGTGCATCTGAAGACAAGATCAAGAATGTTCATAGCAGCATTTTGTTTTTTGCATATCAGAAAACCTGGAGATGACCAATGTATCCATCAAAAGGCTAGTGCATCAATAAAAACTGTGATAAAGTCATACAAATGGGACATTGTGTAGCACTGAAAAACAATAGACATTGGCTACACAAACAATGCTGAGCAAAAAANAAAAAAAAGAACAAAGAAGACATGGAAGAGCAAATCAAAGAGCAATTTAATTTTTCTATAAAGGGTTAAAGCAGGTAAACTATAAAGGTGAAACTATAAAGTAAAGCAAGAGAACTGACATGAATGAATACTAAATGGGATGGAGGTAACCCTGGAAAGGGGGCAGGTAGGAGATGCCTTTGGAGAGCTACACCCCAGGACCTGAAGACTGTTTTTTATTCTTCCATTCTTTAACTCATGCAGAACTATATTATTTTTCAAACTGCACACACACACAACATATACGCCCTTTTATTGTGAAGCTTGAGACTTTACAATAAGAGTACATAATATTTCTTACAGCAGACGTGGAGCCCGGGACAATCCTGGGCACGCTGCTCCGCCATTGCCCACAGGAAGCGTGAGAGGAGGTAGACGGCCAGACTAGGCTGGGAGGTGGCCAGCGCAGTACTGGCTAAAAACAGGGAGGGGAGGGAGGGCCAGGGAACTGGGAGGTTTAGAGACCAGAGGAGGAAGGGAGGAGGCAAGCATGATGGGAAAGGTGAAAAGAGAGAAGGAAGGGAAAAAAAGGGGGAGGAGGAAGGAGAGAAGGAAGAGGAGGAAGAAAAGGAGGGAGAATGGAAGGGAAGGAAAAGAAAGGAAAGATATAAAGACTTACTGAGAGCCTTCTTTGGGTCAGTGAGGTTCTGGTCCCATTCCCACAGCCACAGACCCTACTGGGCCCCCAGCTGCAGGGGACTTTGAACAAACCCCTCTACCTCCCTGTGCCACAGCTTCCTTGCCTGAGACAAAGTCTAGGAGTCCCAGACTGCCCCCGACACAGAGGCTCATGATGACCATGAGTGAGAAGTACCTGGGAGAGACAACACCCAAAGGGACCAGTCATACTCACTGAGAACCCTTAGACCACAACTGGTTCCCTCCCAGTGAGCCCTTGGAGGACAAAGTGTCCATGTGTCACCAAGTCTAGAGTGTTCACACATCACCCGCCTCCCAACCCCCCAACAGAGCAATGGGCCCCTGTGGGCATCTCTGTGGTTCCCCTCGCTTGCATTGTGGCATCTGCATGGTTTCGGATACTCGTTTGAGGACAGGGCCAGGGAGTACCCGCCATGCAGTCCTCGCAGACGCCACTCACAGCCTCGTCTCCATGGGATGATGAGCCATGTTAGGCCTCTCGTTTACTGGGGACACCGCGTGCTATATTCCCTATCTCGTTTAATTATTCAGTTCTGTACTCTCATTTCACAGATGAGGAAACTTAGGCTCGAAGACACTAGCCCAAGATGCGCAACGAAGCAGAGCTAGGATGAAACCTCGTGGTGCCCAGTTGCCGACCGAGAGCACACCGGACTCTGGAGGGAGCGCTGGTGTGGAAAGCCAGGTCCCTCCGATCTTGGTCCTCAGGCACTGGTGACATGCCAGCCTCAAGACAGCGCTGCCCACAGCCCCGGGCGGCTGGGCTCAACTGCAAGGGGCGGGGCCCCCACAGCGCAGGACTTGGGTCCCAGGCTGGTTCTTGCACCAACCAGCGGGGAGGCCTCGGGCCTCAGTTTCCCCATCCGCCCACGCAGGGAGGCCTTTGTGAGCGCCAGGAGTTTCTCACGGGCCCCGCCCCGGGGGTGGGGCCGGGAGTGGTCACGTGGAGGGGCGCCCAGTCCCCCGAGCCCCGCCCCGCCACGCCCGCCCCCGCGCTCGGGGTCCTCAGCCCAGTCTTCGTCCGGAGCCAGAAGCCCAGAGACAGCCGAGGGCGCCGTGGGGGCTCAGGACGCTCACGGCTCGGCCGGATCCCCGCCAGCCGGGCAGGAGGCGGACGCTCCGCGGTAGAGGCAGCAGCTAGGACTGGAGCGCGGGCGACAGCAGCGGCGGCGGCAGCGACACCATGGATCTCTCCTTTATGGCCGCGCAGGTAACGGGGGGCCCCCTCCACGCGCCCCAGGCCGCCAAGTTTGGGGAGGTTCGGGGCCACGGTGTCGTCCTCCACGCCGGGGCTGGACCGTGGCGCCCGCCCGCTATCCGCGTCCCGGTCCTTTGTCCCGAGCGCGGCACCCTCACCTGGTGAGCGCGTCGGGGGAGGCGATCGCGGCTTTCCAGGGTGGGGCGGGAGGGGCGCCCCGCACCCCCGCGGCTCGAGCTGTTCCCACCGGGGCCCCTCTGGCCGGCAGGGAGGCTGAGAGGAGCCTGGGCAGCCCGAGTCACCCCCTCCATGCCCATCCCCCACTGTTGTCCCCCTCTGGGGCCCGGAGCCCTCCGAGGCCGGGGCAGCTCAGACCCGTGCGAGCGCAGACTGGAGGACCGTCTCTCTCTTCCCCAGCGTTTTCCCGAGGCGCGGGTAATCGTCTCTTGCCGGTGACCTCGGGCGCCCCCTTTGACGCCGCCTGAAGAAGGCGCTGAGACCCGCTTTGTGACCGTGATCGGCCAAGCGTCGAGGCGCCGCGGCCGTTTGTCCTGTTTTGCTTTGTGTAGAGTCTGAGGAGCCACCAGTGGCCAGCGCGGCCAGAACCCTCCCCCGACACAAACAGGTTCCCAATGGCCGGAAAAACAAATGACCTCTCACAGCTTGAATTTTGCTCCAGCAGAATCCCCTGGAGTTCTGGGCCTGGGTGTCGATTCTGTTTCTGTGCCTTCACTCTCTTGAGCCAGAACAAAGACAAACCCCGGATTTCCCCATCAGTCTGTGGCCCTAGAGAAGACCCAGAGCTGGCTCCAGGGAGGGGCTGCGTTTGGCTTGGGAGACTAAGTCCCAATCTACCAAAGCCGCATCTTGCACCTTCTCTGGTTGTGTTGGTTGGTTATGGTGGGAGCAGAGAGGTCACGGGACCACTGAGGCTCCTTTCTGTCTCCAGGGTGTGTGGCAGGGACCCCATCTGCTGCTGTGTTCTTTTACAGGGAATGAAGTTTGAGGGGACACTTTCTTTTTCCCCAAGCTTCACCTGTGGTGGAAGCCTGATTAAAAAGTGACAGCAAAATCCAGACTGTGTGTGGCCTGCGAGTCTGCAAATGTAGGCATAAAAGATGCAGAAGCCCCAAGTTAGCTCTGGTGGTCTCGATCCTGGCTCCCCCACAGACTCTTAAGTTCTCCATGTTGCTAGTTGCCCTTCTGATCATCGCTGCCTCCCGTCTTTTTTTTTTTTTTTTTTTTTTTTTTGCCTGATTTTGCATCTACTGTGCCTAAATCCATGCTTATAAATATTGTCATGTAAACATCGTTTTAGATAATGATGGTTTTAGCTACACGAAAACTAAGGAGGCTTTCAAGGATTTATTTCTAGAGGGGAGAGGAGCTATGTCTGCCTTCCCTTCTGGATCCCACTGCACCTCCGGAATTTCCATGGTTACAAGATAAATTGATCCTCGGTAACCCTGGAGCTGACTGGAGCATCAGTGGCTGCCATGGTAACTAGACAAAATAAACATGAAGCTTTTTAACATCTACGGGCAGAACCTGCCCAGAGAACAGGTTCCTGTTATTCTTTTTTTGTTTACAATTCACATTCCGCTTGGTCAATGTATTCTCCTTGACACATATTTGATGTTGGTTACATGCACAGAACTGTGCTGGCTGTAAGGAACAGAAACATGAAATATCACACACATGAGAACAAATGCTAAGGTTTGTTGGGCACCTACTACATGCCAGACACTTGGCACTTTGCATATTTTATCACAGCAAATCCTTACAAGTCCTTGGCAGAGGCCGGGTTTTACAGGTCAGGACACTAAATGAGATTAAATAATTCGCCCAAGGATATGCCATTTGTAAGGAGGAGAACTGGTTTTCAAATCTGGGCCTGAGTATCTGAAAAGCTGCCGGGTTTTCCACTGTATTGCTTCATGCTGAGAAAGATATGATGTAAGATACAGGACAAATCTATTTCAGAAGAATTTATCTCTTCTCCTCCCTCCGGAAAGCAGTCTTACCACTATGCCTTTCTAGTAGATTGCTTTCTGCTGTTGATTCTTCCCATTTATCCCCGTAAGGATGGAAACTGTTACTTCCCTACCTGCAGCACTTGGTGGTGCTTGGCTGGAGCAAGTGCTCAGCCCCTGCTCCAGGTGTGTCCTGTGGCCACCAGGTGTGTGTGACAGTCACTGTCTCCCTGTGCAGTCTATCCCTAAGCAGTGGGCAGTTTGCAGAGAAATGTTCGTGCATCCATCCATTTACTTGCTCAGCAAATGTCTAGTACCTGCCTTGCGACAAGCTCCATGACGGGCACTGGGACAGGGATGCTGTGGGGCAAACTTGAATGGGACGTAGATTTTCTTTCTGTGTGTTTATAGAATCTTGGAGAAATGATGCGCCTGGCCAAGAGCCCAAAAAGGGGAATGGCTTAAGTGCTGAGTTGAAGAAGGTGCCCGGCAAATGGTAGCTTCTCAAGTATTTGTTAGAGGATTGGATGAGGACAAGATGTATGTTCACGAAAAGACATGAACAGGAAAAGACAGTGAGTTGGAAATGTCAAACGCCAGTGCCACTGAACAGCTGTCATCATCAGCACTTGGGGAATGGGGGCTGTAGATGGATTAGAGCTATAGGCAGATAACTCCTGGTGGGCCTGGGAGTTAAGACTGTTCTAGGTGGAGAGGTATCGAGGTAGGAAAGCCCAGGAACTATTCACAGAGTCCTTCAGAAAGCTGGGGGATAGGGATGCAGCAGGGCTGGGAGAGAGAGGCCAGGGCCACATTATAGAAGGTATTGATTGCTGGTGTGAGAAGTTTGCTGGGGTGAGAATCAGTAGGCATTGGGAGCCATTGCACGTTATTGAGCAAGGGAACGGGATATAGTTGAAGCAGTCCCTTGGGGAAACCCCAATCCATGCAGGGAATAGAAGCTGGAGGGTTGCCTGGGGCTGGGAGTGCACACTTTTGTGGTTAACCAAGTCAGTGAAACCAGATCCACATGACTCCAAGCCCACGATTTTTCTTCCCCATGTTGTTAAATGTGATTCCTGTTTTTGGCTTAAGGAGACCCAGAATGCATAAGCCATATTAGAAAGATTTTCCACTCAGAGGCTAAGCATTAAATAGATATCCTCCTTGGATGTACAGAATACACACCAGTTATCTGGCAAATCCTCTTAGGCAGAGGTGCCCTCCTTGGTGAGGTACACGTGACTGTCTGAGGGTGTAAGAGAGGCTGCAGGCACTGAGGGTGTGTTTGCGGGCCCCACCTTACCTCTAAGCCCTGGAGGCTCCCGGCTGCCCTCTCCCCAACCCTGGAAACACCCCAGGCCACTCCACACAGTCCCTGAGTCCCAGGAGACTCTGGAGGATGTGAGCAGTGAATAAGGGCATTCATCTCTCTATGGCCAGGGGTGGTCAAGAGGACAGGACCACCTAGACGCCCAGTGGGCTGGGGACAAGGTGAGAATCACAGCCTTTCAGGACTGAGTCCAAAATCCCTGTGTCGTTGGTGGGGTCACCCAGGTTTAAAGACAGTGTTCATGCATTCCTTCACTCCCTCTTGGACACACTTGCTGCCCACCGCTTCAAGTGTGGGAATCTCGTTCTTCTCCCCTTAAATCTGGGACTGGTCTTGGTGAAGAGAAAGTCTAGTGGCTTTCTTGGTAAAGAGAATGCATTATTGGTGACATTCTGTGGCTAGGTCCTAAAAAGCCTTAGCCCCCACTTGGGCCTGTTGGGATGCTCACTTGTTCCAGGGGAAGCCCACATCATCCAAGAAATACAGTGGCACTCAGGCCATCATGCTGTGGGAAGGGAGTGAACATTTCAGGAAACTTCTGTGTGCTGGGCTGACACTCATTACAGGGAAATGGGATGGACGACAGAGACAGGAGGGCTCCTTCACTTGTTCTTACTGTAAACTCTCCTGTGAAAGCATGCCTCGGGCGTAAGAGCTCAACCTTATTTTTGTCTTGCACTGTCCCATCCCAATAGTGAGTGGTTTCAACCCAGTGGGTCTCAAATGTTGTTGCCATCAGAATCACCTGGGAGCTTTCAAGGGTCCTGCTGCCCAGGTTGTATGTCCAATACTCCCATAGGTTCTAGGGGCGGGGGCCAGGCACCAGCCCTGTCCTAGCATTTCTCAGCTGATCCCAGTGTTCCATTAAGGGTGAAACTCTGAGTGTAAGCCCACCCTATAGGATACATTCACCCTCCCACTGCCCCCTCCCTAGATGAAACAGATCCCTGGCTCTCTGGTCACCCTCAGGTCATTAAAAACTCATGTGGTCCCTGGAAGTCATCTAACACAGTATGGATTCAGCAACTTAAAATGTTTGGACCCAGAATGACATGGCCTTGGAATTTGCTTCAACGCTAAGCTTCTCCCTCTCTCAAGACCACACCTGCCAGAGGTGGGAAGCCTGCAGTTGAGGGGGGTGACTTTATTATGCACATCATCGAGAAAGGGAGATTTGGATGGATAGCCAGCGAGGCTCAGCTGGCAAACTGAGGACCAGGAGTGGAGCCACATCCGCCGATGCACAGCCAGCCTTCCATGTCATCGCAGCACCTCGAACAGCCCTGCAAGAGCTGGAGGGACCAGGGACCCCCCATGGATCAGCCTCAGGGAATCACCCATCCTCTGATCCACCAGGCAGTTGTGTTTGTATACATTTTTATTTTATTATCATTACTCTTTTTTTTTATTTTGAGGCAGCGCCTTGCTCTGTTGCCCAGGATGGAGTGCAGTGGTGCGATCATGGTTCACTGCAGCCTTGACCTCCCAGGCTCAAGCAATCTGCCCGCCTCAACTGCCTGAGTCTCTGGGGCTACAGATGCATGCCACCACGGCTGGCTACTTTTTTAAAAATTATTTTTAGTAGAAATGAGGTCTCACTGTGTTGCCCAGGCTGGTCGAGAGCTCCCGGGCTCAAGCGATCCTCCTGCCTTGGCCTCCCAAAGTGCTGGGATGACAGGTGTGAGCCATTGTGCCCAAACATGTACATTTTTAAACAAATTCCTGAAGCAGTCTCTATCAGTTTTCTAGGGCTGTGATAGCAAATTACTGCAAACTGGGTAGTTTAAAACAACAGAAATTCATTCTCTCATGATTCTGGAGGCTGAAAGTCCACAATCCAAGTGTCAGCAGGGCCAAAGTGGTCTCTCTGAAGGTGCTGGGTGGCTGGAATCTGTTCCAGGCCTCTCTCTTAGCATCACAGTGTTACCTGCAGCCCTAGGCATTCCTTGGCTTGTAGACACATTGCTGTGGTTTCCTCCATCGTCACTCAGCATTCTCCCCGTGTGTCTCTCTGAGTCTCTTCTTATGAAGACACCAGCCATATTGGCTCAGGGCCTAACTAATGACCTTAACTTGATTACATCTGCAGAGACTCTGCTTCCAAAATTTGGTAGTCAAGTTAAGATTTTGACATGTTCAAAGGACCCAGGGGTTACAACTTCATTCTACCTATTGAGGGGACACAATTCAACCCATAAGAGGTTCTGAAGACCTATAAAGCATAAGCATCTTGGCCCTCATATTAGCAGCTGTTGATCTTAGAGCAGCAGTGAACAGATCACTTATTTAAACCTCAGTTTCATCATCTGTGAAATGGGGACAAAACTGTGTCCTCGTGGAACTGTTCATTTAGTCTCTTAGAAAACGTTTCCTGTGTGTCAGGCCTTCCCTGCATGGAGTGCTGGGGGGAAGGGGTGTGCCTCAGAGCCTTCCAAGTGATAGATAATAAGGTGGGGTAAACACAGGGGCCCCAGGAGCCCAGAGGCCAGGGAAACCTTCTGGGAGTTTTGACTTGAACTGAGTTTGAGAGACGCATGGCTGTTATGCAGGCATAGGAGTGAGGGTGATTTGGGCAGAGGGAGCTTTGTGCACAAAGGCGAGAGAGCTTGAAACAGTGTCTCCTGTTGGGAGTGGGAGTTCCAAGTGGCCATTTGGAACAGAGGCGTCAGGTGGTGAGGGGTGGGCATATGAGGCCAGAAAGCCTGGGACTAGCCAGATGACTTCATGGCGTAGAATGGGATGGAGTGGGTGCTGTGATGCCCTGGAAAGCTTGGCCAGCCTGGCCTGGAAGAGGCTCTGGAGCCCTAGCCCCTTGCCCATGCCATGCAGAAACACAGGCATAGGGCCGCAGGTGCTTCTGTGTTTAAAAGAAAGCTGAAATTCTGATTTTCTCATACACTCTGGGTTTTTCACGTTAACAACTAATTAGAAATTTTTAACAGACCTACCAATCATGGTGTGGACCGTTTCTGTTACTGCTTATGACTTCATTCACTTAATGGCTTGACACAATCACTTATTGTGCTCATGATTTTGTGGAACCACAACTGAGGAAGGGCTTGGCTAGAACATTTGTTTATGCTCCGGTGGCATCAGCTGGTACAGCAGGGGCTGGAGTCTAGGCTTCCAGCATGTAGCTTCCTCAGAACTTGTCTGGTGGCTCCAGGCAACTTGACCACTCTCTCCTCTTGGGATTTCATCCTGCAAGGGCTTCTTCAGGCGACTTGGGCTTCCTCCCAGTATGGAGGTCTCAGGGTTGTTGCTTTTCTTGCATGGTGCTGGCTCCCCCAAAAAAGAGTGTTCCGGCAGCTCCAGGTTAAGCTGCAGGCTTCTTAGAACCTAGCCTAGAAGTCCCAGAATGTCATTAACACTACATTTTTTAGTCAAGATAGTCTCCAGGCCAGCCCAGATTTAAAGGGAGGGAGTCAGATTCCAGCTCTTGATGTAGCGTGTGTCTAGGAGGGAGGGATAGAATGGATGGTCATTGTGCTTGGAGACTGTCTACTACCTGGACCAAACAGAACAGGTGTGTGATCTGGATTCATCTCAGGGCTGCTAGTGTATTATCTCTAGACTAAACAGGGCTGTGTGGACCTTGGCAAAACCTTAAAATACTGCCAAGCCCAGTAGAAAAGTTAGTTATTACTAAGGAGGTAGGCCATGACTTTATTAGGCTGAACCATGTGAAATTGCTGACATTTGACCATTTTTGACCTACTAAATGATCATTTTATTTGGTTCAACTTCATATGATGCCCTTCCCCATAGCTAAGACAGTTTTAAGAGATAACAAAATCACCTCTCCAATATGAAGAGATGTCTTTTGTGTTTTTTTTCCCCTCTGTAAAAAATGATTAAAAACTCTTCTCAGGGAGATCCGAGTAAGCTTCCTGTGTTTGAGGAGCTGGGAATACCCTCACCTCTCTGTCTTTCCCCTGTCTCTCGGAATCTGGCCCTTGCTAGTTGGGAGGATTCAGTCTCACCTGCATATTAACATCATGTTAACACTGGGCCTGTCCTTCTGGGAGACAACACACGTGTATCTAATCACAGCTGAGATGCTGGTCCCCTGCTAATTCCTCTTCTCTTCGCCCCCAGGACCTTGAGAGATGCACAGTTAATTTGCATTTTAATCATTTTTCACGGAGGGGAAAAAGACACAAAAGACACCTCTTCGGATTGGAGGGGTGGTTTTGTTATCTCTTGAAACTCTTAGCTATGGGGAAAGGTCTCATTCTGACAGATACGGAAGAAACTAGCAGAAGTTGTCTGTCCCCAGAGGAACATATCACAGCCCAGAAAAATAGAATTCCAGGGAGTTTGGCAGTCTGCTTCTTAGCAGTCAGTGAGTGCTTCTTTTTCTTCAAGCAAGAACTATCGTTAAAATACAAATTGTCTATTATCGTCAGTGTTTTTATCCGAGGGGCCTGTTTGGTGGTACTTCAGGTTTCCAATGCAAAGATTTAAATATTTTATCCTTCTAATTAGACCTGCTTCAGGAGAGGCTATAGGGCTACATTTTATGCAGGGGTGTAATGAGCAGCTAAAGAAGAAGTAAACATTCCAGTGATTTTTGTAGACCAAATTTCTAGTGTTTTAAGATTTCAGACACTTGGCTTGAAACAGTGGAATCTCACAAAGCTAAGAGAAGTCAGACATCTGCAGGTGGATGGCAGGTCTCCGGTGAAATGCTTGAGTGTTCAGGGAGCACTTGCTGTGTGCCCTGTCCTGCTCAGGTCCTGCACCCCAGCTCTTTCTACATTGAGTGATGGAGACCCATCTGTGTTCACTCCTTCCTCACTGTGTCCTCTCAGGACATCCTTGTATCTTCCATCACAGCCACCATTCAACAGATGGCTTTGAGGTACCAGACAAGCACTGTGCTGAACACTACACAGAATCTCACTGAATCCTTACAATAGTTCCATGGAATAGGCATGTTCAGATCCATTTTATAGGCGAGGAAACTGAGGCTTGGAGGGCAAACAGCTGGGGATCAAACACAGGTCTCTGTGTCACATCAGCCTATTATTACTATTATTATTTTTTTGAGACGGAGTCTGGCTCTGTTGCCCAGGCTGGAGTGCAATGGTGCGATCTCAGCTCACTGCAACCTCCGCCTCCCGGGTTCAAGCAATTCTCCTGTCTCAGCCTCCTGAGTAGCTGAGATTACAGGTGTGTGCCACCATGCCAGGTTCATTTTTGTATTTTTAATAGAGATGGGGTTTCACTGAGTTGGTCAGGCTGCTCTTGAACTCCTGACCTCCGCTCGCCTCGGCCTCCCAAAGTGTTGGGATTACGGGTGTGAGCCACTGTGCCCAGCCCAGCCTATTATTTTTAAGACCTTTTTTTAAAGAGAAGTTTTAGATTCACAGAAAAATCAAGAGGAGGGTACAGAGATTTCTCATATGG
This sequence comes from Cebus imitator, assembly GCF_001604975.1. Lineage (NCBI taxonomy): Eukaryota > Metazoa > Chordata > Mammalia > Primates > Cebidae > Cebus > Cebus imitator. The sequence goes on along the minus strand of NW_016107367.1, from coordinate 7,348,925 downwards.
CCCTCTGCCCCTATTCATGCACAGCCTCTTCCACCATCAGCATCCCCACCAGAGTGGTACATTTGCCACAATTGATGAACCTACATTGACACATCAGAATCTTCCAAAGTCCATAGTTTACTTTAGTGTTCACTCTCTGTGTTGTACATTCTGTGGGGTTGGACAAACATCTAATGATGTGGACCCACGTTATAGTGTCATATACAGTATTTCCACTGCCCTAAAAGTCCTCCGTGCTGCAGTTTTTCACCTCTCCCTCTCCTCAATCCTTTGCAATCACTGATCTTTTTACTATCTCCACAGTTTTACCTTTCCTAGGATATCATACAGTTGGAATCATTCAGTATGTAGCCTTTTCAGATTGGCTCCTTTCACTTAGTAATATGTACTTAAGGCTTGATAGCTTTTTCCATTTTATGTTTTATTTATTTTGATTTTATTTTATTTTTTTGAGATGGAGTTTCACTCTGTCACCCAGACTGGAGTGCAGTGGCATGATCTCTGCTCACTGCAACCTCTGCCTCTGGGTTCAAGTGATTCTGCTCCAGCCTTCCGAGTAGCTGGGATTACAGACACCCGCCACTACTCCTGGCTAATTTCTGTGTTTTTAGTGGAGACAGGGTTTCAGGCTTCACCATGTTGACCGGGCTGGTCTTCAACTCCTGATCTGCCTGCCTTGGCATCCCAAAATGCTGGGATTACAGGTGTGAGCCACCATGCCCAGCCTGCTTTTTCCATTTTAGTGCTGAATAATATTCTATTGTCTGGATGTACCACAGTTTGTTTATCCATTTACCTATTGAAGAACATCTTGGTTGCTTCCGAGTTTTGGCTGGTTTTTTTTTTTTTTTTTTTTTTTTTTTTTTTTGAGATGGAGTCTCACTCTGTCATCCAGTCTGGAGTGCAGTGGTATGATCTCATTGTTATTATTTGTTGAAAGTCAGTTTTTTAAAATGGTTTAAATAGTACGAAAAATGAAAGCAGCTGTATGGCTTTTCCCACTTCTGCATTACTAAAACAGTCTTTCAGACAGAAGGGAAATGATACCACATAGAAACACGGATCTGCACACAAAAAAATAAAGGGCACTGGATATAATAATGACATGGGAAAAGCCATACACTTGCTTTAATTTTTCTTACTATTTAAACCATTTTTAAAAACTGACAAATAATAACACCAATGTCATTACTATATCCAGTAACCATTTTTTTTTGGTGCAGATCCATGTTTCTATATGGTATCATTTCCCTTCTGTCTGAAAGACTGTTTTAGTAATGCAGAAGTGCTGGTAATTCATTCTTTCATCTCTTGTATGGCTAGTGGGAGAAAGGCATTGTTTTTAAAGTTTCTTTGAATGTATATATTATATATGTATATGTATATATAGTATATATGTATGTATATGAATTATGTATATTCAAAGAAATAATAGCAATGATATATATGTATATATATTATATATATTCAAATAAATAATAGCGGAGTATATATATAGTTTATATATATATATATATGTCTCTCTTCTCTCTCCTCTCCTTTGAGACTAATACAGATATATTAGGGCACCTAAAGTTGTCTCACAGCTCACTGATGCTCTCTTCTTTTTTTTCAGTCTTTGTTTCTGTTTGTGTTTCATTTGGATAGTTATTGGTATGTAATCAAGTTCACAAGGTTTTCTTCTGCAATATCTAATCTGCTATTAATAAAGGCCCCACCCAGTATATATTTGATACTAGATGTTATAGTTTTCATCTCTAGAAGCTGATTTGGATCTTTTAAAAATATATGTCTTCCATTCTCTTCTTAACATGTTCATTGTTTCCCATAGCTTTTTGAACATACGGAATACAGTTATAACAACTATTTTAAAGTCCTCACTTACTAATTCTAAATGCGTCAATTCTGGATTGGTTTTGATTGATTGCCTTTTCTCCTCATATGGTTCATATTTTCCTGCTGCTTTACATGTCTGATGATACCCGGTTGGATGCCAAACATTGTGACTTTTACCGTGGTGAATTTATCGTGGTGTATGCTAGATATTTTGTATTCCCATAAATAGTCTTGTGCTTTGTTCTGGGATGCAGTTCAGAAACTTGAGAACAGTTTGATCAAGCCATATTTCATCTAAGAGTAATTATTCCCCATCACTAAGGCAATGCTTTTCCGAGTATTCTACTCAGTGTCCCATGAATGATGAGATTTTCAAAATGGCTGATGGGAACAGGCACTATTTCTGGTCCTGTATAGGTGCCAGACCCTGTTTCCTGTAATTTTGGGGTGATTCTTTCCCTGCCTTGGGCAGTTTCTGCACAAACATGCACTCCCTCTGTCCTCTGTTGAATGTTTGAGCGGTCCCGCTCTGAAAGCCCAGGGCTCTCTGGGCAGCTGTCTTCCCTCCATACCCTGCCCTGAGGTCTCCAGCTGCCTCACTCTCCCAAGACTCTCATTTCTGTTCTTCAACTTAGGGAGTCCATTGAGTCCTGCCTGAGTTTCCTGCTCTGTGGCCTGGAAACTTTCCACTGGCAGTAAACTGGAGCACCTGTGTGGCTCACCTTGCTAATTTCCCATCTCTCAAAGCTCACTGTCCTTCATTTGTCTGATGTCTGGCATCTTGAAAACCATTTTCATGTATCTTACCTGGTTTTTCAGTTGTTTCAGCTGGGAGGGTAGGCCTAGTCCCCATTACTCCATTTTGTCTGGAAGTGGAATTTTCTTAAGCCTGTGTTTTTAACATCTATATTTCTACCCTTCCTCCTTTTCTCCCATTGTGGGAAAAGGAATGTTAACACTTGAATCTAAATCTGGACCACTACCCCCACCTCCCAGCTACAGACCTCTGGTCCAGCCAGCACTTCTCCCTCTCCCTGTCTCCCAAATGCTGCAAAATGTGAGTGATATACGTACGTACTCTACAGGTCAAGTGGGCCTGGGGAACAACAAGTGAGGAAGCCAAATCATGCATGGACCAGCCTAGCTCCTTTCCCTTCTGCCGTGGCCACTTGGAGTTCTTCCAGGTGTCCTCTGACAGGATGTTCCATGAGACACTGAGGAAGCCAGTCTGTGATTCAGGCGTGGGGTCTGCATACTAGGAGCCGGAGTTGGGCCATTCACTGAGCAAGGATGGGTTTTTTGGGCCTCCATCCCAGATGCCTGGACCCTGGGGAGCCTTGTTCCCCTGAAGGATGAAGGCGAGGGGAAATGGTGGGAGCAAGTTGCTCCAGCCTGAGACCCACCCAGTCTGGCAGCCTCCTGTTTAGCCAAGAGCTGGAACACTGTTTATTTCCTCCAGACCTCGTGAGGATCCCTCATCCATCTCCTCAGCATGAAGCTCTGGAAGTTGATTAGAAATTTATTAAGGCTTGGTTTCCAGTAGCTTTGGGGAACACTTGAGGGGGGCTGACTAATGTTCTCTCCCAGGCACCCTGCACCCCTGTCTTTCTGCACCGAGTCTTAGCAGCCCTTCCTGCATCCCCTGCCTTCTCTCTGACTTCCTGCCAATCCTTCTTCCCCACTGTGGAGGTTCCACCTGGGCACTCCTGCATATCCTAATAATCAAATCAATCAGGCAGGGCCAGCCGTGCAGGCGGGCTGTGTTGAGGAGTGTGGGAAGCCAGAAAGAATTTATTGCCAGCCTTCATCATCTTTGTCATCCTTGCCAACAGCCTGAGAGCACTCGTTGCCTACAGAACGTCATTCTTAGCACGAAGACCTGTGAGGCAGGAGCCCGCCCTCTGGTGAAAGAAGACAGATGGTGTAGGTGAATCTTGAACACCTGCTAAGAGCCAGGCTCTGTACTGCACGGCCAGCCCAGGAAAGCAACACATTCAGCAAGCCCATTTTAGAGAAGAGGATACTGAGGCTCAGAGAGCCTTAGGGCCTTGCCCAAAGTCATCCAGGTGAGAAGAGGCTAATCTGGGATCAAGGCTAGATCTGAGTCACAGCTGGTGGATTGTAGGGTGTTGGGGTGAGGTGGAGGCAGATCTGAGCCCCAGAGAGTGTGGTTCTGTGTCACAACCCCTTCCAGCCTGGTTGTCTCTGCAGCTTGTATGGGCAGAGTGGATTGTGGCTGAAGCCAGGTGTCCCACGGCTAAGACAGGCTGGTGCCAGAGGTGGGGTGTGGGGAGCCCACAGGAGGCCGAAAGGACTGAAAGGGTCATTGGAGGATGGGAAGCTTACTTTCTCTGAGGAGCCATCCCTTCTTCTCTGCCCCTGCAGCTCCGAGCAGCTCACCATCAGAGCATCCCTCACCTCCAAGATTCCCTTGAGGGCCAAGGTTCTCATCTCATTTATGTCACGATTGCTGCTGCCCAGCCCAGGGCTATACCCGTAAATATTTCATAAACAAATCAAGGAAGAGCAGGGAATCAATAAAGGAACAAGAAAAAAACTTGACAGGAAATGCATCACCTTGCCAGGCACCTCATCTTTGAGTCTGGATTATAACTTTCCCCAAGGCCAGCGATCCCGACAGCACTAAGCCCCCGACTCTCGCCCACATCTCAAACTCTCCCGTCCCCAGCGCCCCTCCCTTGTCCCCCTGCAAAGTGTCTGCAGCATGCTGGACCCAGCGCTACAGGCATTCCCTGAAGCACTCCACTTCTTCCTCTGAACAGTCCCATGCTGTGAACCTGTGATCATTCAGTTCACTCAGGAGGAGGGTAGGGGCCGGACAGGGTAAGACACTGGCTCAAGGTCTTGCAGCACACAGACCACGGGGCTTGCATCTGGAGAGGGCTGACTCCTCTAAACCCGTGGACTCCTCTGAGGTAAGGTGACCAAGCACCCCGGTTTTTGCAGGGCTGAGGGGCTTTCAAGATGAGACTTCCAGTGCTGAAACCTGCCCCAGGCCAACTGGGATGGCTGGTCACCCTACCCAGCACCACCTGGGATTTAGAGGGGCTTTTTGGATCCTTTGGGGAGGACTGAAATGTTTCAGAGTTTTGTGGGCCTCACTGTATTTTACTAATATTCTTTAGGGAAGGGAACATCACACACCAGGACCTGTCAGGTGGGGGGGGGGGGGGGGGGGGGGGGGGGGGGGGGGGGGGGGGGGGGGGGGGGGGGGGGGGTTGGTGGTAGGGATAGCAGGGGGTGGGGGTAAGGAAGGGATAGCATTAGAAGAAATACCTAATGTAGATGACAGGGTGATGGATGCAGCAAACCACCATGGCACGCGTATACCTGTGTAACAAACCTGCACATTCTGCACATGTACTTGGAGTATAATAACAAGAAAACGAATGGGGATGGTTGAAACTGTTTCCAGAATCCACATCTTTCCCCGGCCTATTTAATTCTCAAGTATTAACAAGCACTGAGGATGGGCCAGACACTGTTCTAAGCACTGGGGAACAAGCACCAAAGTCCCTGCTCATGCTGATGGCGCCTTGTCCCGACAGCTGGTCACCTCCTATGAAAGATGACCAAGAAGCAAAGACAGCACAAAGCCCCTGCTAGCCGCTCACCTCTATGTCCCAGCAGCCACGCAGAGAGGTGCCCAGTAAATGTTGACTTTGATGAATCCATCAGGAAAGCAGCAGAGGATGAGCAGAGCCTGAACAGACCCTGGCCCCGGGAAGGGGACTCTCCGTGGGCTGGCCGGGCCCAGCATGGAGCAGGCAGGCCCCCTCCTCTTCTGTGGTCCTAGAAATCCCAGGCTGAGCCCTGACAGCAGCTGGTGGTCTTGTAGGAGGAGCAGAGACCCACCTTCATGACGGCCCTGGCCTGTGCAGTCTCCAGTGGCCACCTGTCACCCAGGAGCCTCCCAGTGTTACAGAACAGTGTTAGCCAGGTCACACGGCTCACCCTGTCAGTCCCCAGCAGCCCACTGGGAGAGGTGCCAAGAAAGGAGGGATGTGGCTCCACCCACAGTCATGAAGCCTTGGTGAAGGACCACTCCACAGAGTAGAGCCATAGCCCCCTGCAGAGCATGAGGGCCTCTTTCGCATCACTCCCTTTACCCATCTGTCTGCCTCGCCTCTGCACAGGAGACCCTCAGGGCTAATGGAGTAAGCTGTGCCTCTCTTGTAGCCCCAGGGCCTGGCCCGTGGAAGACCTTAATAAATGCCCACAGTGAGTTGGGGAACCTGGTGGGAGTTCTGACTTGTCTGTTTGCGCTGTCCTGAGACCCTGGCCAAACTGCGCATGTAGAACCACAGACCAGAATGTGCCAGAATCCCTTCCCAGCATCCTTTACGCAGTGGGAGCCACCCAATGTGTCTGTACCTTTAGCAACGGGAGGCTCACCACCTCGCCAAACAGTGACTGCCATGCGAGCCAGGTCTCCAGGGCTACAGCAAAGCTCTGCCACAGCGCTGCCGGGGAAATCACGTCATGGTCCCCAGCCATGGCATTCGCAGTTGTGCAGTGCCCTGATGGTAGTCATGATAAGTTGCCACAAGTCTCGGGACTTGGCCTATTAAGCGTGTTAATGTGGCACCTACTAAGTGGTCAATAAAGTTTAATTATTCATGATGATCTCCTCTCTTGAGCCAAAAACTTCTTCCTTTAACTCTGCCTGCTGGTCGTAGGAAGCGAGTCGGATCCTGCTTGCACATGATCACCTGTGTAGTGATGGCGCCAGGGCCATGAAGATCCCTGAGATGGGGAAGCAGGAGGCCTGAGTCCCCGGCCTGGCTCTGCCACTCATGACTTCGGGCTGTGTGACTTGGAACAAGATGCTCAATTTCTTGGAGCCTCAGTTTCCCTTTCTCTTAAATGGGAACACTAGTAATAGCTCATAGTGTGGGTGAGAAAATCAAAGGAGATGGTGAATGAGAAAGAACAATTGTGCAGGGCAGCACAGACACCAGCAATTATTATCTTTGAGCCTAAACTCTGTATCCTCCCTTTGTGTCATCTCCTTTTTGGACTAAACATAGCCGTTTTCCTCAACTGTTTTCCCAAATGCATATTCTCTCTAAAAATCTTCACTAGGTCAAGCTCCAGCCTGTCAGTGTCCTTATAGAACAGTTTTCCCGGAATGAGACATGAAACTCCAGGAAAATCTATTACCTCCTTGGATCTAGCCCTGATGCATTCATTATTAATACAGCCAGTGAGAGCCAAATCTTGCCTTGTCTAATGCAAACCCTTTGACTCATCCTGATCGGAGATCTCTCCCTGAATACTGCTGTTCAGCCATAGCTCTCCTCCTGGAATTTTACAACTGATGTTTTTGAAGCTTAGCACAGATATGTCAAGAACTGAGAGGGGTTTGCAATTTTACCTTGCCTTCAAGTTACCTTTCCAAAATTTCAAAGATGCAGACAGAAGACATGAGACTCCCGGAGTCAAAGGACATTAATGCACCGCAGCAAGCAGCTTGGGCTTCCTGTTCACATCAGTGCTTCTCTCTCTGCAAGTCCTGTGGGGCGACGTGGAGCAGCGCGGGTGGGTTCTGTGCATGCTGTGGGTTTGTGTGACAGCTGAGGAACCTCAAGCTTAGGAAACTCCACTCTCCCTTAAATGGAGACTGCGAGCACACCTGCCCAGCCTCTGCCTCAGAGGGAGAGACATAACTATCCCGGTCAGGAAACAGATGTGCCCTCTGCCCCAGAGGGGACACTGTCTTTTTTCAGGGCTGTTCACTTTATACATATCTTGAAAAGATAGTCCAGAACAGAGACTATCAACTCCTCCACTCAAAAGGCATGCAGAAGAGGAGAAACCTGGAGAATTGCCTTCCAGCAATACATATATCTGTATCCCTCACAAATGCAGCTGCGTACATCTGGGCCCGCATCTCAGCTTGGCCACTGCTGAACTGTGTCACCTTGAGCAAATTCCTTAACCTCTCTGATCCTCTGTTTTCTGCAGCCTGTAAGAGGAGGTATAATTCCCATCTTCCACATGTGCTGTAAGGGAGTCTCTGAGGTAGTGTTCGTGAAGCCTTCTCACCATGCCTGGTATGGAAGAGACCCTGGAGAGGAGGCAGCGGGACTGAGGTCACTGTGATTTGGAGCCCATCCTTCTCACCGCTTAAATCTTTCCTTCGCTATCCCTCCCTGGCCTAGTCCTCTGGCTCCTGTTTCTTCCCTGCCACATGGGGAAGAATCACCTGAGTAGCTGGCATTGCAAGGCCTGGAGCAGAGATCTCAGAACCTGGGGCACACCGGGGCTCTGGGACTGGGTGATACTTTCTAAGCTAAGCCTCAATGTCCCCCTCTGTTACAAGGAATCCACCCCCTGGGATTTAAGAAAGAATTAATGGAGACAATAAACATGAAGTGTTTGGAATGTTCCTGCAAGGGGCAGTGCTCAGTAGAGCCGTTATGGTGCCATTTGGGTAGCTTGACCCTCTGAAATATGGGGTAGGCCATTCTAGCTGTCCCCCTGAGGGAACCAATTAGGAAAAGCAAAACCATTTGCAAGGCTCTTGCGGCTGGCTCAGCATGCTGGTGGCATGCAGCAGCAATGGGCTGTACATTTGGCATTCACATGATGGGGCCCTCTGTGAGCTTCCTGCTTAGGGAATATAGAATTGTCTAAGGTACCCTGCAAAGGGGTTGGGTAGTCAGCTGTGCCTTTTTGGTCTTGACAATGCTGCTCACATATCGTGTGACCCCAGGAAGAGGATAGTGGTGAGGAACCTCCCTCCTCTCTCTGGGCTCCACTGAGGGACTCAACACAGCGTGGTGGTCAAGGGTTTGAGATGCAGCCAGACAGACCTAGGTTCGAATCCTGAGTTTGAAACCAACTGGGCGACACAAGCACATCACCCATCTTCCTGAGCTCAGCCTCCTCTTTGTAAAGTGGGGAAAATGGCCTCTCCTGTTTCATGGAGGTGTGAGGATTAGGTGAGGCCTGTGTGTGCAGAGGCTGGCCAGGAAATGGTGCCTACAATGACATTGCACTATTTTCTGTCTTTTGGTCTGCAAAATGCAGGTTGAGTGGGTGGACCGTAAGATCTCTTACTTCATAGAGAGATGGAAAAACTCCTGAAACTGCAGTCAGAGAGCCCCGGTCCGAATTCTTTATAGCGTCACACAATTTATCTATACCTCACCTGTCAATGGTGCCAGCTCCCCATGCCTCCTTCTGTGATATATGGCAAAAACACTAGTCGCCATACCTGACACAGGACTTTGGTAAGTGCTCAAGGTCCCTCCCAGCTCCAAGGTTGTCAATCACCAGGGTCACTGGCCTCAGAGTATGCTCCATCTAATCAGGGCTATAGCTAGTATGAAGGTAACTCAAACAGACACTTGATGGGGCCCGCAACACACACCTGCAGGATTCTGCTGTGGTTTGACTGTTTATGTCTCCTGCAAAACTCATGTTGAAACTTAATCCTCAATGCAATGATATTATACTGGTCAGGAAGCAAACGTGCTTTTAGGAAGTGATTAAGCCATGAGGGCTTAACCCTCATGAATGGATTAATGCCTTCTAAAAGGGCTTGAGGGAGTGAATGCACCCCTTCTTTGCCTTTCACTTTGTGAGGACACAGCATTGCTCACTCCAGAGGATGCAGCAGCAAGGCACGAAAGCCAAGAACAGAGAAGCCCTCAGCAGACACCAGACCTGCCAGCACCTTGATCTTGGACTTCCCAGCCTCCAGAACAGTAAGAAATACAATTCTATTGTGTATAAATTGCCCAGTCTGTGGGATTTTGTTATAGCAGTACCAATGAGCTAAACTAAGACTGGTTCCAGTGGCTGGAGCTGCCTGTCGCTCTGTTCTGATGCTGAGGATTACACCTCAGGACATCTGCTGGAATGGTTGAGGCTGAAGGACCTCATCGAGCCCTGGCAGCATGCGGGGTGAACCGGCCCAGCAGCAGATTCCTTTTTGCCAAACATTGCAGGAGTGATGTCTTCTGCAAAAAAGAATCCGTTTGGCCTCCTGCTGATGAATGATGTCTACTGGCCCTTGGAAGTAGAGTCCATTTCTTATACCTTTGGTCGGGAAAATCACATGGTGCTAGCAGATGTCCTGGGGTAGGATCCTGCAGGCCTCCTGTGTTCTACCTGGAGGGAAGTTTGCCTCCATCCCTGGACCCTTTGTGGAGAACAATGTGAAGGCACCGAAGCTCCTTCTGTCTCTTGTTTCCTATCACCGAGGTTGGAGAAGTTAACCTCCAGGTGCCATTGGTCCCTGGAGTCACCATAACCATAACTAGCCATGCCCACCATGCTAATGCCTGCCTCGCTGTATGCCAGGCTCTCTGCTGAATGCATTACATGGGGCAGCACAGCTAAGCCTCACCACCACGCTCTGAAGTAGGGTTACAGTTCAGCCCAGTTTTTAGATGCAGCAACTGAGGCTCAGATTTGAACCAGTCACCTGGCTCCCACATGCTGTTTCTCATGGCTCTCTCCCTTCCTTAGCTCAGGGTCTCCACTCTCCTTGCTGCCTGCACTTCATGGGTCACATCCCCCTCTGTCAGTGTGCCGCTTACCCACAAACACATCTTGTGGCTCCTGGAAATAACTGCCCATTGTGACCCAATACTATTTCATTCCATCGGAAGAAAGGTCCTTAATGGTACCATTTCTACCCCCCCCTTCCCTGACTCTCACTCTCAATTCATCTCTCTCTTCTTTTAAGAATCTTGTGGGCCAGGCGCAGTGGCTCACGCCTATAATCCCAGCACTTTGGGAGGCCAAGGCGGGTGGATCATGAGGTCAAGAGATCGAGACCATCCTGGCCAACATGGTGAAACCTCATCTCTACTAAAAAAATAGAAAAATTAGCTGGGATGGTGGCGCGTGCCTGTAGTCCCAGATATTTGGGAGGCTGAGGCAGGAGAATTGCTTGAACCTGGGAGACGGAGGTTGCAGTGAGCCGAGATCGAGCCACTGCACTCCAGCCTGGTGCCTGGCAACAGAACAAGACTCTGTCTAAGAAAAAAAAATCTTATGAACACTGGCTTATTTAAACGTACGCACCATCTCAGGCCTCCCGTGGCGGGGGCGGGGGGGTGGGGTGGGTAATCGTCTACCGTCTTGCTGGAGACATCTTGAAAGGCTCCAATCCCTCACCCATGCTGAGAACATTTCAAACAAAGCAAGATGCGTGAGAACAGTCTTTAATTGAAGTTAACACTGTGGTTTTTCCCACACAGCCAGACACTCAGGCATGTTTGGGGCGATTGAAAGTGATGTTGGAAAATGTGTCCATGAGTCTGTGCCCTCAAGCAGAAAGCAGCAGCCACCGGGGCTCATGGATCAGACAGGAGGGATCTCAAACAGGGAGTTGGAAGGATGGGCCTCCACAGATTCCACTGCCTGGCCCGGCCCTCCCAGGTTTCTCCTCTGGCATGGCAGCAGTAGGGCTGCCACTGGCAAGGCTGGGAACCTCTGGGGGGCTGTCACCTGTGCAGGGCACCCACAGATTGCCCCAGCAGCTTCAATTCCCCAGTCCTGGCTCTGCCAAAATCTGGTTGCATGTCCCGAGAAAGTCACGACTAAGCCTGTTTGCATATTTGAAGAAGGGCTCAAGATTACCTTTCCCAGGCTGGGCGCAGTGGCTCACATCTATAATCCCAGCACTTTGGGAGGCTGAGGCAGGCCGATTGCTTGAGCTCAGGAGTTCAAGACCAACCTGGGCAAAACTGCACTCCAGCCTAGGCAACAGAATAAGACGCTCTCAAAAAACAAACAAACAAAACTTGGCCCATGGGTTTATTTTGGACGTTTGATGTGGTAATTTGTGCAAACAGCTTCGCAAATATAACAGATAGTAATGACACAGCTGGACACACATTGAGCGCTCATGAAGGGCCAGGCACTGCTCTCAACACTTATTATCATTCCCAGTCTACAGATGAGGAAACTGAGGCCCCAGGGTTATGTCATCAAGCTACACAGGGAGCAAATGGCAGAGGGGGATTTGCAGGTCGTGTTTGGGCATCCTTACTCTCAGCCACTTGCTGTGCTCGCCTTTCACACAGCAGCATAGCTCACAGGATATTCTTTAACCTGGCGGCAGTCTCTGATGAGGGAGCCCCAGTTGGGTTGGGTATTTCTTGACCTGGTAACATCTGTCCAAATTCCCATGTCACAGCTGCAGCCCTCGAGCCCGCTTCCCCTCCTCCCTGGACCACTGCAGGTGCTTCTCACCTGGGGGTCTGTCTCCAGTTGCTTCCTGGTCTGTTTCCTTTCTCTACCTTTGCCAGAAGGAGCTTTCTCCTGCTGAGGGTCTTCTGTGGCTTCCTCCATCCATGGGATACAGTGCCAGGTCCTTGGGCCAACGCTTGTTCCCATGAGCAGACCCCATCTCTAGGCCTGGGCCCCAAATGCACCTTCCTGGCCCCCACACAAGCCAGGCTGAGACACACACAGCTCCCGATGGTGCCGCCTCAGACTCTCAGTGCCTTTTCCCTGGGATGCCCCCCCTCCCCACCTTCATTGGATTCAGAACCCCCTTCTCACCATCCCAGGTGTCTGGGTCCCACACACTAAGACGCTGTCCTTTCTTCCAAGTGGCCAGAGCTCTTCTGTAGCATTCCTGGGGACTTCTCCCTCCCTATCTGCTAGATAGTCATTTGTGCAGGTGATTGGCTGGTTCTTGTGTGGCTCCCACAGCACAGGACATAGGGCTGGTATGAAGTCGATTGTGCACAAATCGACTGGCAGAAGGAGGTGAGATTGGGGTCGCAGGCCCAGGTCTCTACTGGCCCCCACACTGGCTGTGGGACCTCTGCAAAGGTGGCCCCCTACAGCCACCATCTCTGCAACAGTAAAATTGGGGTGACAGCCATTCTATTGGCACAACAAACACTGACCAGCCAAGGGAGCTGCAACATGCTTTGTGACTTGTAGAGAGTTCCAGCGCCCTGTGCGTTTGTTGCTTGAGTGGCTAAAGAGAATGTTGAGTTGATTCAGCACATTTTTCATCCACTGCACCCTCATTCTCATGCTACCGGCTGGGGACTCAGGGCTCAGCTCCCTAACAGAGCAGTGTCCTTCCTCACTGCCTTTCTCCCTCGCCTCACCCATTCACTTGATGTCCTCCTCGGCCACCCCTAATTCCCAAGCTGCATGCCTGAAAGAGGCAGGAACTTCACCTCTATCCTTTGGCCAGAGGCCTCTTCCTACTCACCCTGCCCATGCCAGGGACTCAGCCCAGCATGAGCAGATCCAGCAAACACATCTGTCTAAGGAGGAGTAAGTCCAACATCTCCCGTGCCGAACGTCCAAGGAGCTGAGACGGGAAGTGTCTGGGTAAAGGGTTCCCTGAGCCCCCAGACACACCCTGCCCATTTCCATTGTGTATTTGCTGTAGACCTTTGAATTGGAAGGAAAACAGTAAGCTCATAAGTCTCAAGTCTGCAAAAGTTCTTTCTAGAACATGCACCATCTTAAAATAGTAAAAACAAGGACAGTGCCACCACCATCACCTGCTACTACTAATGCTATTAAAACTAAAAGCAACAGCAGCTTATTAACTTACGACTTACCTGATGCCAGGTTCTGTGCCCAATACCATGCACTGGGCCTCGTCCTCAGGGCTTTTTTCTGTCAGCTCAAGAAGTCCCCACAGCACCTCAAGGAGGGAAATATTTTATTACTCACATTTAGAGATAAGAAAGATAAGACCCAGAGAGATGAGGGATTAGTCCACAGTCACATAGCTCCTTGGTAGCCAAGTCAGACATGGGGTACAGATGGCCCAGCTCTTTGTTCCTGCACCTGCTGTCTGTTGGAGTAGCTGGGGTTGGTGTTATCTGTTGCCATTGGGCATGTGTATTCACACCCCTTATTTTAGTTCATAGGTTTATTTAAGGAGCTACCTGTGTGTGTGACAAACAGCAAGTGTGGCTGCCTGGAGAGCCCACTGCCAGAGCTAGAGCTGTGTGTGATGAATGTCTGCAGTAGCAAATATGATTCACTGGGGTCTGATTGTATGTGTTTAACTTACTGTATTTTCTTTTAGTAGCACGAATTAGCCACCATGTAAGCAGCATGTAACAGATGATGCCTTTGAGTGGGCAATATTTAAAGAAATAAGCATCTCAGGATGGGTGCAGTGGCTCACACCTGTAATCCCAACACTTTGGGAGGCTCAGGCAGGAGGATGGCTTGAGGCCAGGAGTTGGAGACCAGCCAGGGCAACATAGTGAGAACTGTGTCTTTATAAAACATAAAAAGTTAGCTGGATGTGGTGGTGCACGCCTATGGTTTTAGCTACTTGAGAGGCTGAGGTGGGAGGATTGCTTGAGCCCAGGAGTTCAAGGTTACAGTAAGCCAAGATCACACAACTGCATTCAACTTGGGTGGCAGAGTCAGACCCTGTCTCTAAAAATAAATAAATAAATACATAAACATCTCAGCATAATTCCACAGCTTTCTTACAAACCCTCAACAGAAAAATTACTCTAATACTTTGTCTTCTATCTCAGTCACCACATTCCCCCTTATTGAGGAGCTAATCAAACTTCCTCAGGATAAACTCGGCTGGTCCAGTTTTTGGCACATTTTGAAGTCAACAGTCCTTGCAGGCAGCTTTTCCTGTCTGCCCATGGCTTTTCTCCAGCAAGTCGCTCCATGGATTGCGTCCCCGCCATGTGCCTATGTCATTTCTGAACGTTCCATAGTCCGCCCATCGGGGTGTTGAATCACAGGTCAGGTAAAGAAAACGGGCTTGGAGTGAAGGAGTGGATCTGTGGCCGTGCTACCAGTTGGAGAGAAAGACTGACTTTGCACCCCACCCTGAACCCCAACCTCAACCGCGAGATGAGCATCACCATCTCTAAATGTTCCCCTTTAATCAAGAAAGAAAGCAGAAAGGACCAATGGATCTTTGCGTTTTCCTTTCGTTAACCTACCTCTATTTCCCCTGTCTCTTGCAAAAGCTGACATGGAGATTGCAGCCCTCCACTTGTGTCTTTATGTTAATAATTTGAAACACCAGCACTGTCTGTTTCAATTGGAAAGAAGGCATTTTCTGCCTCTTAACGAAAAGTCCTCCTGCCCAGCTCCTGGCTCACGGCTGCTAACACTCACATCCTCACAATTCTACCGCCCTGAGCTGCATCCGTGTCAGATCCCCTAGGGAATAGTCCAGATGCTTTTGCCAAACATTTTGGCAACTGGACCCAGGTTTTCCAACAGAGGATTAAAGTACTGTCTTCACTGCTGGGCTGGCAGGTATGTTCTTTCTTGGCCTTCGGAGTGCCCTTACATACTCTCAGGATGAATCTAATCTTGTTTCTGAGATGGCTTTTTTCTCCAACAGACAGGTTACCTATGGAGCATAATATAGACTTGATTTTGCCCAGACAAGCCACTGAGCATTTATTGAGTGCCTGCTGTGTGCAAAACACTGAGGATCAAAGAGACACCACAGACCCTCTTTGCCCAGAATCACAAAAAGAGTGGGTGTCAGTACCTTTATCACAGAAAAAATTTTTTCATCTGGTGCTTGTAAAGAGTTTGGGAGGTGGATGAGATTGGGATCGTCTTGTCTGTTTGAAAGCTGGGTAAGCAGAGGCCAGGGAGCTATGTAGCAGCATTGACTAGCAGCTGGGGCAGGCCTCAGGTCTCCTTACTACTGTCCAAGTCCCATCTCCATGGCCCCCATGGTGGCTGGCCGCCCTCAGGAACAGAGGGTGAATAGAATGGACGTTCCTGATAAGAAGTGACCTCTCAAAAAGTGCTGTCCACCTGAGGAACAGGACTGTGGCATCCTTTTTTTTTTTTTTTTTTTTTTTTTTTTTTTTTTTTTTTTTTTTTTTTTTTTTTTTTTTTTTTTTTTTTTTTTTTTTTTATTTTTATTTAAGACAGAGTCTCGCTGTGACTCCAGAGGCTGGAGTGCAGTGGCACAGTCTTGGCTCACTGCAACCTCCACCTTCTGGGTTCAAGCAGTTCTCCTGCCTCAGCCTCCCTAGTAGCTGGGACAACAGGCAAACGCCACCACACCTGTCTAATTTTTGTATTTTTAGTGGAGACGGGTTTCACTATGTTGGCCAGGCTGGTCTCAAACTCCTGACCTCAGGTGATCCATCTGCCTCAGTCTCTCAAAATGCTGGGATTACAGGCATGAGCCACCATGCCTGGCCATATGGCATTCTTTCAAGGAACAACAAAAGACACGTCCCTACATTGACTTAGGCAAGGATTTCATGACCAGCAACCCAAAAGGAAATGCAATAAAAACAAAGATAAAGAGCTGGGACCTAATTAAACTAAAGAGCTTTCGCATGGCAAAAGGAACAGCAGAGTAAACAGACAAGCTACAGAGTGGGAGAAAATCTTCACAATCTATACATCTGACAAAGGACTAATATCCAGAATCTACAATGAACTCAAACAAATCAGCAAGAAACAAGCAAGAAATCCCATCAAAATTGGGCTAAGGATATGAATAGACAATTCTCAAAAGAAGATATAGAAATGGCCAACAAGTACATGAAAAACGCTCAACATCACTAATCATCAGGGAAATGCAAATCAAAACCACAATGCGATACCACCTTATTCCTGCAAGAATGGCCATAATAATATAATCAAAAAACAGTAGTTGTTGGCATGGATGCAGTAAACAGGGAACATTCCTACACTGCTGGTGGGAATGTAAATGAGCACAACCACGACAGAAAACAGTGTGGAGATTCCTTAAAGAACTAAAAGTAGAACTACCTTTTGGTCCAGCAATGCCACTGCTGGGTATCTACCCAGAGGAAAAGAAGTCATTATACAAAAAAGATACGCATATGAATGTTTATAGCAGCACAATTCACAATTGCAAAATCATGGAACTAACCCAAATGCCCATCAATCAATGAGTGGATAAAGAAACTGTGGTGCATATAGATAGATAGATAGATAGATAGATATAGATATATAGATATATATGATGGAATACTAGACGGCCATAAAAAGGAATGAATTAACAGCATTTGCAGCAACCTAGATGAGATTGGAGACTATTATTCTAAGTGAAGTAACTCAGGAATGGAAAACCAACATAGTGTGTTCTTACCGATATGTGCGAGCTAAGCTGTGAGGATGCAAAGGCATAAGAATGATACAATGTACTTTGGGGACTTGGGGGGAAGAGTGGAAGGGGTACGTGAAAGACTACAAATATGGTGCAGTGTATACGGCTTGGGTGGTGGGTGCACCAAAATCCCGCAGATCACCACTAAAGAACTTACTCATGTAACCAAATGTCTCCTGTACCCCAATAACTTATGGAAAAATAAAATAAATAAATAAAATTTAAAAAGTCACACCCTGGTCTTTTTTTGCTTTCCTGGCATTTTGCATTTTCTGTGCTGGGATTCCGTTCAGGCCAGCTCTGTTGAACGGGCTCGCTGGTTGGCAGGGATTGTACACACACATGGCGCCACCTCCCTTAGCTCCTCTGGTCCTGTCCTCCTCCTTACCCGGTGTGCTTTCTTCCTCCCTTACACAGGTAGGGCATTCTGATATGACTTCCTGGACGTGATGTGTAGAGTGGGGGGAGTCTTTCTCTTGCTTCTGACCCAGCTGGGTGTACTGGCTGAGGCTGCAGGGTCCTGAGCCGGATTGTGTTGGCACAGGACAGCCACCTCTGGGCCTTCCTCTTCTGCTCATACAGGAGCCCCTGGGAAGAGGGTGCAGTGCATTCCCCTGAGAGCTACGCTGGCTGGAGGATACTCTAGCGTCTTATAACGTTCCCTTGGAGACTCCGATGTGCACCTCTAGTGGACAATTTGGCCTTCTGTTGCTGTTGTTTCATGCCATGATTACTACTAAAGGCAATTTTGCCATATAGAGGAGAGGAAGTTTAAAAATAAACCAAAAGGACCCACTTAGGGAGGTGAACAAACTGGGCTTGCCATTGCCCTGGCTCCCCACGTCACTCCAGGATGTGTGTGCTCACCGAGGGAGAATGATGTTCAATTTCATTTTATTCCTTTTGTCCTGTCCTCTTAGCCTTCGTCACCACACCCCCCTCAACCCCCCACCCCTGCCTTTGCCTTTCTCTTTCTCTTCCTCCAAAATAAGGATTACATAGTTTTTCTCTTGTTACCTCTGGCTTCCAACCTGACCCCCTGGCATGTAGTAGGTGCTCAGTAAAATGTCTGTTTAGCCAATGAATGAGATAACAATTGAACAAACAAATTCCCCACCCATCCTCCTAAGGCCCAGAGACTTTCTCTGCGCAGTGGAAAGGAATTTAATCTGATTAGAAGGCTGCTGGCCCACATAGGGGACACCCATTTGGTTCCAATAATACTGCTGAATCACTTCAAAGATGCTATCAAGTTAATTGGGGTAGAATAAATACTAATTTATGACAACCTTTGCCAGCTGTTCCCTAAGGGAAAATTTTTAAATTTCCCATCCTCTTTGCTTTGCTTGACTGCTGAGATTCAGTGAGACTGACCCGAACTTCTCATAGCTGAACCAACAGAGGCACAGCCTTCTCCCCCTTATTCTACCTCAGGAAGCCATAGCCAGGTGGAGGAGCTCCGCAGGTACAGCCAGGGAGGTGGGGCGTCTCAAATTGGCCTTGGCTGTTTCTCTTTGAGGTTCTTAGCCATCCTGCTCTGTGCCTTGTCCTGGTCCCCTGACTTCTTACCATGGATTGTGGGATGCGTGTGGAGGACAAGGTCCCCAGGGCCCTGGACCACATCGTCTGAGCCTTGCTGTCCCCACAGGGCAAGTGCTCCCTCGATTATTGCTAATCTACGATGATGTGCTCTGATGAGACTGCGTTTTCTCCCCCTGCGTTGTGCTCAGTTACTATGGCAACGCTTTCAGAAGAGGTGAATTTGTGCTTTCCTCTAAATTCTGTAATGCTCTCAGACTTTCCAAAAATATCTTTATTTCCCTGAGTCCTACTGTGGGTCTAGGCTTGTCGAACACACAGAAAATTGGTCCATCTCCTCCACCATGTATATACCACAACGAGTAGCTCAACACACAGCAATTGACTGAGTAAACTTTTTTTAAATAAAAAAATGTTTTTAGCATGTGCTCTATGTCAGTAGATGTGCTAGGCACTGGGATTCAAAGAGAACTTAGACTCAACTCATATCCTTAAAGAGCTCACAATCCCTAAGAAAAATAGACAAATATACAGCTAACTATAATGTAAAATAAGTACACATGTATCTATAAGGTAATGTGACATAACATAATATATTGTAACATAATTTTAATACAATGTACTATAATACATGTAATGTAATGAATATTTTGTCAGTTCTAGGAATAAATTAGTGTAGGACCCCAGCAGAGAAAGCTGTTAATTCAGCCCGGAGTGAGGAGAGTTAGGAGTCGGTAGATCTAGATTTTGATTCCTGATCAATTACATATGAGCTGTGCCAGTTCAAGGAAGTGAACATCCCTCTCTGAGCCATCTCTTGCTGAGCTGTTGTAAAAATTGGGGGACACCAGTCAGTCCCAGTTAGAGCAGCTGTTACTCCAAAGATACTGTGTCTCCCTGCCTAGATGCTGGGGTGCCCAGAGGGGCTCAGGGGAAAAATTGAGCACAGATGGAGGGACCTGCAGGCAGTGGAGGGGCAGGCCAGCACTTCCGTCAAAGGCAGTCATGCCAGCAGCAAGGCGGCCGCCTGAGCTCACCTGGCATGTCAGTTCATGGGGAGATAGGAAAGCCAGTGTGGCCAATGCATGGGGACTGGATCTGAAACCATTGCCATCCCTGGGCTCTGGGTGGGATCCCTTTTGAGAGCTTCCGCTGAACCAGAAAGATAGCACAGTGGTAAAGTGCTCACAGGGGAGGCACACAACAAACATGAACACTGCTCTAAAAATTAGCGTGCGCTCGGTGCAGGTCCCAGTGTCATTGTGCCTGGTCACATTTGGAATGTTGTAGGCATGCCCTCTACCTTCCCTGCCAGCTTAGGTGCCCTTTGAGGGAAGAAAGCAGCCCTCCTTTTCCTGCACAATGTTAGCACCTGGAAGTGGCCACACAGGGGTTCCAGAGGGTTGTGTCTTCTTTACCATGTGTGCCTGTGTCCTCACCTGTCAAACAAGGGTGATGATAGCACCCACCTTATAGGGTTGCAATAATAAAACGCAGTCATGCCTATAAAGTGCTCAGGTCATACCTGGTATAGAGCAGGCTCTCAATAAATATTAGCTTTCATTTTTATTTCATCTACCTCACTGTAAATTGAAGACTCTGCAGCACAGAAACATTAGCCAAGGAGAGTGGCAAGTACTGATATCCAGTAGCAAATCTTGCCCTTAACTGCAGCCTGAATGAGCAAACAGCCCAAAAAGGGTCGGCAGCTCCCTGTGCGTTGGAAACCTGAATGAAAGGGCAAAATTAGGTTTTGTTTTCTTTTTCTTTGCAAAACAGCCAGATTTGGAGAACAATTCTCTGCAGGATGTCACCCCAACATGTTGCAGGGCTAGACGAGTTTAATGAGAAAGGCTTTGGGGTTTGGGGATCAGAGGAGGCCTGGGAGCCATTCCCAGGTGTGTGATGTGAGTGATTTTAGGCAGGGTGCTCCATGCCCCATCTGGCGGGCACTCACTGCAGATGCATGGGAGCTGGTTCCAGCCTTCAACCTCCCTGTCTGTAGAAAGAGGCAGACCCAACCCGCTGATACCCTCTACAGGGAGTAGAAAAGGATTTCTTACTTCCAGATGAGACCAAAGCAGGGACGGACTCTTTGGAGCTCTCTATTTCCACCTCTATCAGGAGGAGCACACGGACCATGTAGGGAGCAGCAGCTGCTTAATACCCCTGGGAGAACAGCATGGCCGCATTCATCAGCAAAAGCCTATGCACCTGGTTTCTCTGCCAAGTTCTGCCCATTAGCTGTCACCTGGAGCACATGCTGTGCTCCAGGCGCCGTGCCGAGCACCAGGGGACTGCGATGGTTCATTTAAGGTGTCAACTTGGCTGCACCCTGGGGTGCCCAGATTGGGTGTGTCCATGATGGTGTTTCTGGATGAGGTTAGCATTTGAATCCACGGACCAAGCAGAGTAGATGGCCCTCCCCAATGTGGGTGGCATCAATCAGCCCACTGAGGAAGAAGGAGAGCGGAATTCGTCCCTTTTATCCCCTGCCTGTCTGCTTCATCTGGGACATTGTCTTCCACTCTTGGATTGGGTTTTACCTGCTCAGCTCCTCTGGTTCTCAGGCCTTTGGAATTAAGAATGAATTTTAGCACCAGCTTCCCTGGGTCTCCAGCTTGCTGATGGCACATGGTGGAATTTCTCAGCCTCCATAATTGCATAAGCCAATTCTTCATAATAAATCTCTTTGTGTGTATGTGTGTGTGTGTGTGTGTGTGTGTGTGTGTGTGTGTATAATCTCTTAATATAGGTTATTGGTTCTGTTTCTCTGGAGAATCCAGACTAATCGACTAATACAGATTTGGTAGAGACTATTGATTTTTATAATCCTGGAATCTTGCAGAATATACCGTGATACTCAGTCAGTTTGAATTCAAGTTCTGGTTCTTTGGAAATATTTAAACCATCAAAGCCTCATTTCTAATACCTGTGTGGTGGGAAGATACCACCTCCACCTCCCTGTGAAGCACACCATGATTAGCCAGGGCATGCATGTGATGTGCACGAAGCTGGCAGCCCAGTTTGGAGCTGGGGCAGTCAGCCTGGGCAGGCAGGTGGCTTTCAAAGGCTTCAGCCTCCTCCACTGGCCTCAAAAGCCCAGGGCTCAGAGACTGATATATGCCCGTGGCCTTCCATGAGTTGCTTGTGTAATGGAGTTGAAGGCCTTGATGACGTGGGGTTAAGTTTTAAAGAACCTCAATATGTATTGTTTTAGAGAGGATGGCTTTCTACTGTGAGATCCCTTCTTCCCAGCAAACGCCAACCAACCTTTATTTTTTAAGGCTGGAAGTTTATTTTGATGCTCTTGGCACAGACTTCTCATTGAGGAGAAGTCTTCAACCTTGTGCTTGTTAGCATTTCTTCCAGGGCCTTCCAAAGACCCCGGGGAGGAAATGCACAGCGCATTCCATCATCCTGCTTCCGCTTAATATTCCACACCTGAGAGCCCTTCCCCAGGAACATGGGTCAGCTTTTGTACTAAGCCAGGCAGATTCGCTGAAATGCACCCCCAGACCTCACCTCCACTTGTAGCTGGGGCTAAACCAGGAGTATGAGGTAGGAACCCTGTGGACAAAGGAGGGTTTTCCACTGTGGAGGGCACTTGGGTTGTGCCCTTGGAATTGTCCATTTTCCTTGGTGACTAAGTCTAGGTGCCTAGAGTCCTACGGTCCTTATCTGGTTGTTTACTTTTTAAATAATCGATTGCCCATCTCCGTGTATCATAGCCAGGTAGCCATCCTTCCCTTGGATCGCTGGAGCTGACCTCAGCCCAGCCTTCCCTCTCTGGAGCCAGTTATCTATTGCCACCTCATTCTTCTCCTTCTGCACCAACTAAAGGTCTCTCCTTTTCTCTCTCCTTGAAGAAGCCTGTGGAGATAAAACTGCAGCCATGTTTGTAGAAACACAAGTCCTCAGGAGGAGGAGACACTTGAAGCATGTACCAGGAAACCCAGATTCTGATTTGAACTGGTGTGTGGATTGCAAAGGTTCATTCGCCTGCATACATGAAGTCTCTCTCTCTCTCTCTATCTCTCTCTCTCTCTCTGTCTCTCTCTCACACACACATTTATGCATGCGTGCGTGTGCAGGCACGTGCATGTGCACACACACACACACACACACACACACACACGCTGACCCCTTCTACTCCTTGTTAGCTGAGGGACTAACCTTAGGCACATCACTTAACCTTTTCTAGAGGCAGTTTCTGCATCCCCTTTTGTTAAAGGGATGGATAGAAATTACCCCACCAGAGTCACTGGCAGTTCTGAAGATTCAGATGGAAGGTGTGCAGGGATGTAGCTGCATGCCCTGCATCTTTGTGGGGTGTACCTGAATCACCTTAGTTTCTTCATCCCTAGGGTGGTAGGATCTCTGGAAGGCAGCTAAGCCACTGTGAGTTAATGACTGCTGTGCTGTGAAGGTCATTGATCATTGTCTGCAGTTTGCAGAGACAGCTGAGCTTACTCTGAGCCTTTGGTGATGTGCTGAGATGGGGAAGCAACATCCAGTGAGGTTTGAATCAGCCTACTATCATAATGATAATAAAGACATACCTGAGATTGGGTAATTTATAAGGGAAAGAGGTTTAATTGACTCACAATTCCACATAGCTGGGGAGGCCTCAGTAAACTTACAATCATGGCGGAGGGGGAAGCAAACATGTTTTTCTTCACATGATGGCAGGAAGGAGAAGTGCTGAGAAAAAGAGGGGAAAGCCACTTTATAAAGCCATCAGATGGTGTGAGAACTCACTCACATCACGAGAACAGCATCAGGGGGTTAACTGCCCCTCTGATCCAATTACCTCCCACCAGATCCCTCCCACAACGCATGGGGATTTGGGGAGCTACAATTCCAGATGAGATTTGGGTGAGAACACAGCCAAACCATAACACTCTCCCTCTGTTGCCCATGTCTCCCTCCAAGCCTTCATCACCAGGGGTTTTTCTCCTATAGTGAAATGCCCTGAGCAAGCCCCTTCTCTTCTCTGCCTTCCCCGGAGTTAGTGGCATAAACTCAAGCATTCTGATTGCCATCATCACTGCTGCTGTTGCCCCAATTAAGCCATAAACACACACACTGCCCAGCGGGGATCTCCAGTCTTTGACCAACTTGCCACAGTCCCAGCCTCTCTCCTGATGGGGTTCCAGGTGGCAGCCTGTGGACCCAGCCTGTTGCCACCCTGAGGGATGGTGCCACTCAACCTTGGGAAGCTGAGCCCTGCTCTGTGGTGATGAGAGCCCCAGGTGTCTCAGCAAGAGACCGGCCCCAGGGGGAGTGTGGACAGCTGCAGGGAGGTGGGACACACAGGCTGCCCTGCCAGGGCTGGTGGACGTCCACCCTGCCTTGTGCCTTTCCAGCCCTGGACCTTTGTCACAAAGGACTTTTGCTAAAATCAACCAGCTCGAGCCTCAGCAAAGCTCCAGGGCATGCATGGGAGAGCCATATGAATGTAGCCTCACAGAGAAGCGGAGGGAGGCCTGGTGTGAAGGGAGAAGCTCTTTCTGGAAGCTCTGACTCAGACTCCACACTGGGCATGCAGGGCTCAAGAGAGCCCCTAGGTTGGAACGGCCATTAGGTTTAAGGTGGGGATGTGAATGGAAAGGCCAGGGACTCCGGGAACCATGCCCATGCTGTTGGAGAATCCTTCTGAGTGCATCCTCAGGAAAGTTGTCACACGTTCTGCAGGTCCTCTGCAGGCCTGTCGAAATGCCACAGTAACCTCTGCCATGGGCCGAGGTCCACTGAGTCTCTATTTGCCAAGCATCTTTGTCATATATGCAGTAACATCTCAGCACTGTAGAAAGAGCTTGTGATGTGGAGGCAGACATGGGTTGGGGTCCAGCCTGGCTCTGGGCGCTTGGGCCTCAGCTGAGTCTGTGCAGTGGGAAAGCTACCACCACCTCCCAGGGGCCCTGAGGACTGCATGGAATGATGAATGCTGGGCTTGCCACAGTGCCTGGCTCAGAGCAAATGCCAGAGTCTCCTTCCCAGGTGCACTTTTGATTTACTTGCTAATATGCATACCAGAAAATTAATTTTTTGGGAGGGGGATGATATGTTTCTCTAACTTTTAACAGATGCACAGAACCCTGTGACCATGAGCATAATCAAAATGTAGAACTTTCCATCACCCCAAAATATCTCCTCCTGCTGTCCCTTACAGTCAACAACCCCCTACCCTACACACCCCTGTCTGCTGTTGTCCACCCCATTGTTTTTTGCCTCATCCAGAATACCATCTAAATGGCCTTTCCCATATGGCTTCATTCAGTGTAACCAAATGCATTTGAGATTCACCCATGTCGTTGTGGACGTCAGTAACTTGTTCATTTTTATCGCCGAGTGGTATTCTATTGTGTGAATGGATGGTAGTTCACCCATTCACCAGTTGAAAGACATTTTCATTGTTACCAGTGTGGGCACTTAGGAATAAAGCTATTGTAAACATTTGCACACAGGTTTTTGGTGAACATAAGTCTTTATTCCTCTTGGGTAAATATGTAGAAGTGGGATTTCTGGGTCATATGAAAAACATATGTTTAATTTTGTAAGAACTGGCTAAACTGTCTTCTTTAAATGGCTGCATCATTGCTTCCCACAGCAAGGTGCAAGAGTTCCGGTTGCTCCACTTTCTCACCAAAACTTAGTAAAAACAATTTTGTTAATTAAAAAAAAAGGTTAGCCATTGTGATAGATGTGTAGAGTTATCTCATGGTGGTTTTAATTTACATTTCCTTAATTAATGATGATGAACACCTTTTCAAGTGTTTATTTGCCCTCTGTATATATTTCTTGTTCAGTGACATATCTCCTATTTAGCTGTTCAGATCTTTTACCAATTTTTAAAAGTGGATTGTTTTCCAATACCATTAAAAAGTGGGCAAAAGACATGAGCAGGCACTTCTCAAAAGAAGACATTTCATGGCCAACAAACATGAAAAAAAGTTCAACATCACTGATCATTAGAGAAATGCAAATCAAAACCACAGTGAGATATCATCTCATGTCGGTCAGAATGGTGATTATTAAAAAGTTAAGAAACAACAGATGCTGACATGTTGTAAAGAAAAAGAATGCTTTTACACTGTTGCTGGGAGTGTAAATTAGCTCAGCCATTGTGGAAGACAGTGTGGCAGTTCCTCAAAGATCTAGAAGCAGAAATACCATTTGACCCAGCTATCCCATTATTGGGCCTATACCCAAAGGAATATATAATAAATTATTCTATTATAAAGATACCTGCATGTGTATGTTCATTGCAGCCCTATTCACAATAGCAAAGACATGGAATCAACCCAAATGCCCATTGATGACAGACTGGATAAAGAAAATGTGGTACATATACACCGTGGAATACTACACAGGCATAAAAAGGAATGAGAGCATGTCCTCTGCAGGGACATGGATGGAGCTGGAAGTTGTTAATCCTCAGCAACCTAACAGAAACAGAAAACCAGATATTGAATGTTCTCGCTTATAAGTGGGAGCTGAACAATGACAACACATGGACACATGGGCGGAACAAAACACTGGGTCCTGTTAGGAAGGGTGGGAGAAGGGAGAGCATCAGGAAGAATAGCTAACGGAGGCTAGGCATAATACCTAGGTAATGGGCTGATCTGTGCAGCAAACCACATGGCACGTGTTAACCAATGTAACAAACCTGCACATCCTGCACATGGACCCCAGAACTTAAAATAGAAGTTGAAGTAACAAAAAGTGGGTTGTTTTCTTGTTGCTGAGTTTTCAGTGTTCTTTATATATTCTACTTATAAATTCTTTGTCAGATAGATGTTTTGTAAATATTTTCTTCGAGCCTGTGGCTTGTCTTTTCATTCTCTTGATGGTGTTTTTCATGGAGAAAACATTTTTAATTTTAATAAAATCCTGTTTGCAGTGTTTTCTTGTATGGGTTATGCTTTTGATGTTGGATCTAATAACTCTGCCTAACACAAGGTTAAAGGCATTTTTCTCTTATGCATTTTTGTAAAGGTATTATAGTTTTATGATTTCTTTTAGGTCTAAGATCCATTTTGAATTGTTCGTATAAGGCATGAGTTTTGTTTTCGTTGCTGCTGCTGTTTTATAATTTTTGTGTAAGAGATTGTGTTCCAAGTTCACATATCTATCTCTCTCTGCATCATTGCATATTGATGTTCACTTGTCCAAGCATCATTTATTGAAAAGATTATCCTTTCTCCATTGAATTGCCTCTGCAATTTTTTCAAAAATTAATTGGACATATTATGCACATCTAATTTCTGGACCCTCCATTTAATGTATGTATCCATCCTTTTGCTAACACTACACTGTCTTGATAACTGCAGCTTTATAATAAGTCTCAAAATACAGTAGCATGAGTTCACCAAATTTGTTTTCTTTTTCAAAAGTGTTTTAACTATGCTTAGTCCTTTGCCTTTGCAAATAAATGTTTGAATCAGCTTGTTGGCATCGACAAATATTCTTGCTGTGATGGCACTGAGGTTCTACATCAATCTGGGGAGAATTCACATCTTAGCAATATAGAGTCTTTGAGTTCATGACCATAGTATTTCTCTCCATTTATTTTCTTCCATTTATTTCCATTTATACATCTTCTTCATTATCTCATCAGTATGTTGTTTTTGGCATTTGGATCTTACACATATTTTGTTAGATCTACACTAGATGTTTTATTTTTTGGTGTTGTCGTAAATGGTGCTTTTTAGCTTATGTTCATATTATTTGTGGCTTGAGTGTAGAAATACAACTGATCTTTTAATATTTACCTTGTGTTCTATGATCTTTCAAAATTCAGTTATTAGTCATATGATTTTTTTGAAATTCCTTGAGATTTTCTATATAGACAATCACGACTTCTACAGTTAGAGGTAGTTTTATGTCTTCTTTATATATAAGGCATCTATGTAGATATGACTTTTATTTCTTTTTCCTGCTTTATTGTACTGGCACAAATTTTCAGTGTGATTTTGAATGGGAGTGGTGAGATTAGGTATCTTCCTACATTCCCTAGATCGTAGGGAGAAGCATTCACTCTTTCACCATTAGGTATGATGTTAGCTATAGGTTTTTTGGTTTTGTTTTCTAGATGTTCTTTATCAGATCCAGGAAGTTCCTTTCTATTTCTAGTTGACTAAGAGTTCTTAATCATGAGTGAATGTTTATTTTTGTCAAATGCTTTTTCTGCATCTATTGATATGGTTGTTTTGTTTCTTCATAGTTCTATCCGTGTGGCGTGAATTATATGGATTGATTTTTTTTTTTTTAATGTTGAATGTTTGAATGCTTTGCATTATCTTGTTTATATATTGCTGGATTCAATTTGCCAATATCTCGTTGACTGCTTTTGGTCTGTGTTCATTTGAGATATTGATCCACAGTTTTCTGCTCCTATAATGTCTTTGATTTTGTTAGCAGAGTAATGCTGCCTCATTAAGATGATTTGGGAAGGGTTCCATAAAATGAGTTGGAGGTGTTCCTTCCTCTTATTTTTTAGAACAGAATGTCTACAATTGGTATTTTTCTTCCTTATATTTTTGATAAATTCTTCAACAAAATCATTTGGTGATTTTTTCCCAGGGATTTTTAACGAAAATTTTAATTTATTTAATAGCTATAAGGACTGTGTGGCTTATCTTTTTTTCTTGAGTAAGATTTGGTATTTGTGTTTTTAAAGGAACTGATTCATTTCACCTACATTGTCAAACCTACGGGTATGTAGCTGTTTTTAATCATCTCGGTAATTCCTTATTGTCTGCCTTTTGATGTCCCTTTTCCATTTCTGACATTGGTAATTTGTGTTTTCTCTCTTCTTGCTCAGTCTGGTGAGAGGTTTATCGATGTTATTGATCTTTTAAAAGAACCAGTTTGTAGCGTCATTGATTTTTCTCTTTTGTTTCTGTTTTTAATTTTATTGAGTTTTGTTCTTATCTCTATTATTTCTTTCCTTCTGTATGCTTTTGGTTTAATTTAATCTTCTCCTCTTTCTAAGCTCTTAAGGTATAGTTTAGATCGGGGATGTCCAACCTTTTAAAGGCATCCTTGGGCCACACTGGAAACATTGGAAGAATAAGAATTGCCTTGGGCCACACATAAAATATTCAATAGCTGATGAAAAAAAAAAAAAAAAGAAAAAAGAAGAAAATCTCGTAATGTTTTAAGTTGATGGATTTGTGTTGGGTCCCATTCAAAGCCATCCTGGGCTACATGCAGCCCGTGGGCCGTGGTTTGGACAAGCTTGGTTGGTTTAGATTATTGAATTGAGACCTTTCTTCTTTTCTCATATAAACAATTAGGACTATAAATTTTTCTCTAAGCACTGCTTTAGTTGCATCAATGCATGCTAATAACTTGTATTTTCAATTTTATTCAGTTCAGAGTATTTGGTAGTTGCCCTCGAGACCTCCCTCTTGACCCATGGATTATTTAGAAGTATGTGGTTTAGCTTCCAAGTTTTGGGAGATTTTCCCAATATCTTTCTGTTATTGACTCCTAGTTTAATTCCAATATGATCAGAGAGCACATTTCATAGGATTTTGATTCCTTTAAACTTGTGAAGGTTTGCTTTATGGCCCAGGGTATGGTCTGTCTTGGTGACAATTTCATGTGCCCTTGAGAAGAATGTGTATTCTGTTGTCGGGTGGAAGGTTCAATATATGTCAATTAGATCTTGTTGGTTGATGGTGTGTACAGGTCTTCTGTATCCTTGTTTTCCTATTTCTTTCTATACCAAGAGAGAAGTGCTGAGGTGTGATAATTTTGGATTGGATTCTGGGAGTTTGGGATATTATGTTGTGAGATGCTGGGGGCTATGGGCTGAGTTGTTGCCCCCTCACCATGCCTATGTTGAAGCCCTAACCCCCAATACCTTAGATGTGACTGTATTTGGAGATAGTGTCTTTAAAGGTGGTGGTTAAGTTCAAATGGGGTCACCAGAGTATGTCCTAGTTCAGTATGATTGAGGTCCTTATCAGAATAGGAAATTGGGACACAGACATGCACAGAGGGAAGACCATGTGAAGACAAGGGGAGAAAGTGCACCTGCACGACAAGGAGAGAGGCCTCAGAAGAAACCAGCCCTGCCGACACCTTGATCTTGGACGTCCACCCTCCAGGACTGTGGGGAACTAAATCTCTGTTGTTTAAGCCACCCAGTCTGGGGTACTTTGTTACAGCAGCCAGAGCAAACTAGTACACTGCATCATGTTAAAAATGTTAGAAAAGTGCTTTGTTTTAGCAGGTTGGGTCTGGCCTGAAAATTCTCTGCCGCCTGCTATAAGCAGTGGTTGCATGTCGTTCAGACTGTAAAGCCTTTGCAGTGCCGTTTGGGTCTGTCTTGTAGGTGCACCTCTCAGGGGTTAGTCTTGACATGGCAGGGGTTTGTGCCATAGTTCAGCTATCAGAGCTTTTACAGTGCTTCTTTGAATCTCTTCCGTGCATGCAGTTTGGGGTGACCCAAAATGTGTACAGGTTCACATAACCTTTCGGCTTCCCTGGGCCACATTGGAAGAAGGAGAATTGCCTTGGGCCACACATAAAATACACTAAGGATAGCTAATGAGCTAAAGCCTCTGGGATTTCCCTGACACTGCCTGCCTAACCCTCCGGCTGCCAAGCCGGCGTTTCTGCCTGCTGCATCTTCCTGTCCTGCTGCACAGGTCTCACCACCGGGGCACCCTGTGGGCAAGGCTGTAGGAGAAAATGGAAGAGATCAAGGGAGCCCCCACACTCTTCAGACCGTGGGGCCCTTCCCCCGCTTCCTCTGGCCAGCGGGAAGGGTTTTCTCTAGTGTTTAGGTCACTGTCACTGCTGCCGTCAAGAGCATGGCAACACAGCTCAACAACTGACACTGTCTTGAGAGGCAGGGCCAGGAGAGAAAAAAAAGGGAAAACAAGCAAAAACTGGGGATTCCCCTCAAACTGTCAGCTCACAAGAGCCTGGCTTCTTCGTCTTCTGTCTAGAGAGAGGGGGTTTCTCCTAGAGCTTTTGTGCTCAATCCTGGGAGATAAAGAAGACCAAACCCCAGTGAGCTCACGAAGCCCATCTTTCTCCAGATTTGTCTTCTCTCCCCGAGCCAGCTGCTGCTGTCTTCTTGTCGGGGTCCTCTGCCGTTGCTTGTCGACACCTGCCTAGGGTTCTGAGCTGTAGTCTGCATTGGGTTTACTCTATCTGCGCCTTTTATCATATTCACCTATTGTCATCGTGGTCCTGTGGGTCCCAGACTGGAGTTCGTGTGTTGAGACAGGGAGCAGACCCGGCAACAGAAGTGACCCAGTCCAGCAGGCAGACTAGGCTGGCACCAGGATCTCACATCCCCTTTTGGGGCCTCTTCAGGCACTGCCCATCCCTTCAGTAAGACCTGCCTGCCTGTTCATGGTCCTGCAGTCCCACACGTCCCAGATCAGGAGGCCACTGTACCTTTCAGAGCCCAGCCTCCCAGCAGTTCCTGCTGATTTCCAATGTGCCAGGTCCCCTAGAGAGCCTGGGCCACAGATGGTGTGTTCTGAAGAGACAAAACTGAAGGCGTGTTTCCTTGGGCAAATTCTGAAATTGCTGCTATTTTTTAGATTAGCCACACATAGAGTTGTCAGATGCAGCAAATAAAGGACACATAGTTAAATTTCATTGTCAGATAAACAACAAATAATTATTTAGAATAAGTATATCCCATGCCATGTGTGGGATATACTTATGCTAATATGTGGGATATACTTATGGTAAAAGTTTTGGTGGTGTTTATTTGAAATTCAGATTTAACTGGGCAACTTATATTTTGTTTGAGAATTTTATTGAAGGTTTATAGGGCAATATTTGCCACACAGGCACTCACTTTAGGCCCGTCTATGGCCTATAACTGACTTCAGCCTTCTTAGTATTAGGCAGGGACTTCTGACCTTAGCTTGGTTGGGTATCCAAGCCGCTTCCCAGTATGTAAGGCTCCAAGATGAGGTGGGGCTGGAGCAGGGCCAGATCTCAGGTCTCCAGACCCAGAGTAGTGTGGGAGCAGCACAGCCCACTGGGGACATAGTTGTCTTTACCCCCAAACAAATTTAACTCTAAAATTCACCGCCCAGGAACATCAGATTTTAGCTGTTCTGGGCCAGGGTGCCGCAGGACAGGTGAGGTCAAGCTGGGCACTGAGATTTCACTTAAGGGAGGAGGGTCTGGTGGTCCCTGCATCAGAAGCCATCACAATCACACTTTCGTTGGTTCAGGTTTACCTGGCCTCTGAAAGGCCTGCCAGGGTCCTCTCTGATAACCACGCTTTAAAGATTTCCTTCTGAAAGCATTTTCCGTTCCTTTCTTTGTAGAGGTGCAGCTTAGAATTATATTACTGTCTCTTCCTTACTGGAAGAGGTGGAGACCTAAAGGCCCCCTTACTCCTTGGAGCAGCTCTGCTCTGGGAGCAAGGTGGAGACTGTCTGGAAGGCAGGGCCCTCTGAGGCTTCTGGGAGAGGCTGTCTCATTGTCCACGATGGCCCAACCACCTGGGACTCCCCCACACTGCACTCAGCCACCACATGCCACACGGTGCCCCAACACTGTGGGGCAGGGAAGGGTCACCTTCCCTGGGACACCCTCCTGAATTCAGAGAACACTTAGTCCCACGGCCGCGATCAATTGTAACCATCACGTGTGTGGTGTGCTCCAATGCTCAATGCACTGCTCTTAATTTCAAGGCAAAGTACCAAAAAATAACAGACACTCATACACCCACTGACCAGAATAGGCCATTTATAATATTTTATCATGTTTTCCTTGTCTTGCCTTATAAGAAATGACTGCAGATGAAATCAGCCTCCTTTGTCCCATCTCCTCCTTTCCCAGAGGTAGCCGCCACCATGGATCTGGCTTCACAATCCATGTTGATACTTTCACTAACTTATGTATAAATCCATGCACAATACATAATAATATTACGCATGCATGTTTTTGATCAGGAGTGCTATCTGAGTTTATTCTGTGACTTGCCTTTTTCCCCAAGAAAGCATTTTTCATCCAGTGCTGAGAACCTCCCAGCAGCTCCCTTCTATAAGGCTGTCTTTATTATTTTCCCCGTTTTTTTTTTTTTTGGAGACAGAGTCTCACTCTGTCACCAGGCTGGAGTGCAGTGCTGCTATCTCGGCTCACTACAACTTCCACCTTCAGGCTTCAAGCGATTCCCCTGCCTCAGCCTCCCAAGTAACTGGGACTATAGGCACACACCACCATGCCCGGCTAATATTTTCCGCTTTTAACTGAGAAACCTCGGCTTCAGAGGTGGTTAAGAAATGGGCCTAGATGACACCACGAGGCAATGTTGGCCCTGGGGCCAAATCTCATCATGCCCTCAGGATTCTTGACTGATGATCCTAGAATTCATTCATTCACCAAATATTTTTTGAGTGCCGCTCCAGTCCAGGCACTGGGGATACTGTGATGCCGTGGAAGATCCTGCCTTCTGAAAGGTGTAGGCAGAAAATACAGCTTTCTCTCTTCCACAAGCCAACAGTGCTTTTTGTTTTCTTTTTTTGAGGCAGGGTCTCTGGTGCCCCGACTGGAGTGCAGTGGCGCCATCCTACCCCACTGCAGCCTTCATTTCCTGGGTTCAGGCCATCCTCCCACGTCAGCCTCCCTAGTAACTGGGACCACAAGTGTGCACCCCCACATCCAGATAGGTTTTTTTTTTTTAATTTTTTGTAGAGATGGAGTCTCACTATGTTACCCAGATTGATCTTGAGGTCGTAGCCTCAAACAACCCTCCCACCATGGCCTCCCAAAGCACTGGGATTACAGGCATGAGCCACCGTGCCCAGCCAGCTTTTTAAAAAAAATCTTGATGTGAATATCTCCTCTGATAAGGAAAGAAGCCCCCCATCACCCCCCAGGTCATCCTGTATTGTCCTGCTTGCTGGTGTCTAACTCAGCGAGAGGAGACTGTTTTCTTGTTCTGTCCCCTTAAGCCACTCGCTCTTCTGCACAGTAGCTTTTCTAGGGTTTAAGGTTAAGGGTCACAGCCCCAAATCTGCTCTGAGTCAAAACCTCATCCAAGAATGCCGTTCTCTTGAAGGCTGGTGGCCACCCCTGCCCGCTGGTATAAGAAGCTGAGTTGCTGGTGTCCAGCAGTGGTGTGCTGCACCAGATGGGCATCTTTAAAAGTGGCTAAAATAGACCGGAGTTGGTTGGGCGGGCTTTGAGAGTGACATTCTCTCGACACCTGCTTCCAAGATGACCTCAGCCAGTACCCCTCATTCTGACCAGAGGCCAGCTCCTGATCAAATTTTTGAAACTTTCAAATGATGGAATTGGAACTGACTTTTTTTTTCAAGTCATGGAACCCTGCTGTTTTAAGTTATTTTTGTGTCTAACTTAGCACTTTCAATTTAGAACCTATTTTACAAAGGAAAAAAAAGTATCAATTTATTTTGTTAATAAAACCAAGAAACCTGAGATAGACGGATGGAGCAACAGGGCTGACCAGCTTTGGAGCGCCTCTCAGCCACCTGTCTCAGCATACACGGGGGACACGGGCAGCCATCTGCTGACAACTGAACATGAGTATCTGGTTATCTATCACACAAAAAGCACATGACCAGGAATGCTGTGTTCCTGATTTCCTCACTTTGGCTTAAGCAGCTGGGTAAGAGATGAATATAATACTCTCCTACAAGGACAACAGAGGGAAGGAATATTGGTAACTGTTGTGTAACTGTCTTGGGCCATGCTTTATTATATATGATCTTATTCACTGCTTGAAGCAGTCTCACTGGTTGGACTGCACTGGCTTTATTACTTACAGAAGGGAAATTGAGGCAAGTGGGTAAGTAACTCACCCAAGAGTCACCATATGTGGCAAAAGAGGATTTACCTCCGAGCTTTCTGACACCAGAACCCACCCTCATTTCCCACGCTCCGAAACAGCAGAATCCGCCCAACACTGACCATTCTCTCTAGCAGTTCTGAGCTCCGACAACAGGTGCAGCAAAGGGGACTCCCCATGAGGCCTGTCCCACAGCTGGGAGTTCCACGATTGGGGTGTATGAAGTACCACCTGTGGGAAACCCTCCTGCTGATTTCAAATTCATTAATTACACATGCTTTTACTGTGGCTTTTATTTGTTTGTTAAGAATGGGGCTGAGGGAGTTTGTGATGAGTAGGCCATATCCTTGCCTTCAAGAGTTCTCTGTCCAGTGGGAGGTGGACATCCAGTTACGCACACCATCCTCCCTCCTTTCTGGAACAGAAGTCTGGGGTATGGTCAGCAGAATGATGTCCTCTCCAAGAGGTCCACATCCTAACTCCTAGAACTTGTGGATGGGTTGCCATTCGTGGCCAAAGGGACTTTGCAGGTGTGATTAAGGATTTTGAGATGGGTGGAGTGGCCTGGATTAGCCAGGGGAGCCCAGTGTCATCACAAGTGCCCTTCTAAAAGCGAGGCTGGAAGATGAGAGAGAGATTGGAAGGTGCCACACTGTTGGTTTTGAAGATGGAGGAAGAAGTCATGAGCCCAGGAATGTGGGTGGCCTCTAGAAACTGGGAAGGGCGAGAAAACAGATTGTCCCCTAGAGCCTCCAGAAGTGCAGCTCTGCCAACACCTCAATTTTAGTCTAGTGAGATCTCTGAAACCGTATGATAAGTTGGTGTTGCTTTCAGCCACTGTGCTTGTCTTGTGGCAATTAGTCACAGCAGAAGGAGGAAACTGAGGCATTAAATAAATATCTGAAGGGAGTCAGAGAAATGAGGGGTGCAGAGGCTGGAGGGCACTGCCCTGACCTGGTTGGCGGGAGGGCCCATGTGGGCCCCACAAAAGGCTCTGTCCAGATTCTCTTCCTCTTTCCCCAGTGATTTGGATGAAAATGCTCATCACATTCACATGTGCCCTAAAGAGAGGAGACAGACAGGACGTATGCCCAGAGAGCTCCACAGGGTGGGAGAGTGGGTCAGATCCCACGAGCGGAGTCCAGGGAGGCGTCTATCTGAGCACCCAGCGGCATGGTCCTGGCAAGGAAGGAGCGACATGCAATGAGTGGGAAGGGACGGGAACACGGGTTAATTCTGGGGAGTCTGCCAGGGGCTACCGGGGAATGTGGGAGCAGTACAAGCCCCGGCAGCCTCACCATGCCCAAGAGGAAGGAAGCACTACTTCCCACCCTAAGCCTGCTTTCTAAGAGGCCACCAGGCAGCTTTACCTTGGTCTGGGAGTGGTCTGTTGTGGACAGGCCGGGCAAGGGCACTGATGATGTCGCCTAGGCAACGGGAAGCTGTCCATTAGCTGGTATGTGCCTGATTCTCCTGCACCCCATCCACCTGCAATTCTTTTATTTCCACTTAAAATTATATTTTTAGCATAAAAAACTGTTGTTATATTCTTGTTTGCATTGGTCGTTATATTTAATTTAAATATATTAATGGAGTATGTTATACATATAAGAAGTACTTATATAAAAATGTACCCCTCGAGGGATAAACCCAGCATGGTAACCTGCAGCCCCCCGATGAAACTGCACTTGGCCTGCTCTGAACCCCACGGCAGTCCCTCCCAGTCACTGCACTCCCAAGGTCAACGACTGCCCTGTCCCGTCCCTCAGGGACAGCACCATGTTAGGAATACAGGTGCCGAGTGCCTTCTGGCAGAAGCCCATTGAAAGCAGATGCTCAGGGACCACCTGATGCCTGGTAATGGTCATCCTTTAAGAAGAGCCTTGTGAGACTCAAGGTGGGCCAGGGAGCTTCTGAACAGCAGCTGCCCAGGCACCTGTGTGCCTCCCATGTTCCAGGAGCCTGACCCTGGAGCCCATGGGGCTGCATGCAGAGCAGGGAGTGCCTGGGCTCACAGTCAGACACCCCTGGCTCTCAACCCTGACACCACCACACATTAATGCTATGGCCTTGACCTCTGCTTATCCATCTATAAAATGGGGTTACAGTAGTAGCCTCCGCCAGGATAGTTGAGTGATTGAAAGTATTTTACAATCTCTAGCACAACCCCTGACCATAGCAGGAGCTCCACAGAGACTACTGTCTCATGCACCCAATGCAGGCATCACTGTGTCGTGTTCATTCACTCAGGTTCCCTTCAAAAGAAACATCGATTATGGGTCAAATAGGTGTCCGTGCCAGCCTGGGAATGCACATGCACATTCTGCCTGTGGAGACGGCCTGGGGGAGGCTGGGAAGCCTGGACATGGGCCTCCTGGGCTGGGGCAGGGAAGGGCCTCCTTTTCACTGCTGTGTCCAGGATCACCCCCTCCCTTGGAGCACCCCACCTCCCACCTGAAGTCTGCACAGCAGAGAACCTTTAGAAACAGAAAAAGGAAGTTCTGATCCATGGATGCAAACATTCTGGCATCCCGTGTGCAGTGATGTGCAGTGTGGGCAGTGGGAATTAGGGTCACTCTTCTGGGATATTTGATCCTATCCACTGTTCATACTCATTGACTCAGAAATGTTGGCAGCTTTACCTTAGTCTGGGAGCCCTTCTGTTGTAAATAACAATGTGTGTACAAGGACGCATGTACATGCTAATGGATGTACAAGGATGTTCATCAGTGTATGATTTTTCATAGGAAAAGTGGAAATTGCTAAATCTCCAACTCAAGAAGAATGGTTAAATTTTGGTTTATGTTCGTGATAGAATAATACACAACTGTTAAAATGGAATTTTGATGGCCATTTTAATAGAGGGATTAAAAAACAAATTTAAATGTGTTCTCTCTCTCTCTCTCACACACACACACCACACACACACACACACACACACACACACACACACACACACACAGAAGAAAAAAGGTTGCAAAGAAAAACCATCAAAATGTTAGCAATGATTATGTAGTGGGATCATGATTCTCATGTTTTATCCTGTTTTATATTTTCTTAGTGTTCTATGCTAAGCATATACTATTTTTAAAATTAGAAGAGAGGCTGGGTGTGGTGGCTCACGCCTGTACTCCCAGCACTTTGGGAGGCCGAGGAGGGTGGATCACCTGAGGTCAGGAGTTTGAGACCAGCCTGGCCAATATAGTGAAGCCCCTTCTCTACTAAAAATAAAATACACACACACACACACACACACACACACACACACACACACAAGGAATGAAGGCATTTTACAACTTTACAACTCATATTGTCATGGAGGAGCCTGGCATGGGGGGAGGGGAATGGCTGGAGGAGCCTGGCATGGGGGGAGGGGAATGGCTGGAGGNTGGAGGAGCCTGGCATGGGGGGAGGGGAATGGCTGGAGGAGCCTGGCATGGGGGGAGGGGAATGGCTGGAGGAGCCTGGCATGGGGGGAGGGGAATGGCTGGTGAGTGCTGGTGAGTCACCAGCTAGCTGTTGGGTGAGTCCCTTGATGCCTTCACAGTAGCGTGGGCATGAGAATGTCTGCCTCAAAAGGATGCTGTGCACACTAATTTTTATCGATTACCATATGCACCATCCATTAGAAAATCGCAAAAGCAAAGCCCTGTTTTGCAGGTCAGTAGAAGTGGTCCCTTCATGTGGGGCCGTCTAACCAGGCCACTTTCCTTGCGGAAGGTACATCTGCCCAAGCCCCCGCGGCCCTGGATAATTCTCTCTCTCCTTCTTCTTCACAGCTGCCCATGATGGGAGGAGCTTTCATGGACTCACCCAATGAGGACTTCAGCACTGAGTATTCCCTGTTTAATTCCTCTGCCAATGTCCACGCGGCCTCCAACGGCCAGGGCCCGCCGGAAGATCCTCCTCGATCCTCCAACGACGCCGTCTTGCTATGGATTGCCATCATAGCCACGCTGGGGAACATCGTGGTGGTAGGCGTGGTGTACGCCTTCACCTTCTGAGGATGGCGCACTCTGCACCACCATGGGGTGAGGCTTGGCATATGGCTCTGTCTTGCTGTTGGCTTTTAGCTGCTCCCATGTTCTAGAACCAGGAGTTCTGACCAGGGGCAGCGGCCGTCCTTCTGGAATTTCCCCTTGGCAGCCCTGATTTCAAATATCCCACGTTGCGGTCAAACTGAGTCAGAAAACATGGAAGTATGGGCCTCCTGCTCCTAGAGGCATGACGGGGCAAGGCCTTCAGAAGGCAGATTGGGGATTCTTGAAACTACATTCCAAGAACAGGAGAGCAGATGGAGCAGCTAGTTAGGTTTAAAACACAGACATGGTTTGATGACCGCTTGCTGGTGGTAAATAATCACTTGTGTGTCTTGTTTTTATGCAAACTTATCAAATCTAGGGCTTGATGGGGTGCTGGGGCAAGAGCAGCCCTCAGAATTTCAGCATTCCCCATCCAATTCTGGTTTCACATTCAGAGCTGGCCATCTGATAGGGCCATTGGATGGTCCTGATTTGACTTTGAAACGGCACCTTTATCATGAGACACCCAGCCCTTTCCAAGACCCAAGTGCATCGGGAGACCCAGGAATGGGGGGGTTACTGGTAATAGGGTGGGGTTTCTAGGGGTGTCAGTGGTGGTTTTTACCTGCTGGTCGGACTTTTTCTTCTTTTTAAGAAGAGGAGAGGATGTCTTTAAAAGCTAGATCTGCCAAGCCGTGGACTCTTCAGGCCACCCATGTGAAGATGCTCTTTCTTCTCCAAGGAATTATGGAATTTTAGAGATGAACAAGGTTTGTGTCCACTGAATGATTCAATGGATGGGTCAGAAAGGGGGGCAATTCACCTGTGGTAGTTTGTGGAGGAGTCAGAACCGAAAGATGCGTCTTCACTCCCAGCTCACTGCTCTCTCTGCCCCAACTAAGCACTTCCCTGAGGAGGTTCCTGAGAAGCTGCCCTCAGGAGAATGTCCAGGCACCTTGAAAGTGAGTGCAGGCTTGGCAGGCCACTCAGATACCCATCTTTTACGCTCAGTTTGGATACCATGCATTCTCCTCCAGCTGTGAGTGCTTCTGCCCAAGCCACTTCCTTAAATTCTTAAAAATCAGCATCTAGGGGGCCTGGCAAACAAGGAAGCTTCCAAGTAAAAAACCATAGAGAAGGGTCCACTTTCTTTCTTCCTTAGGAAGTTCCATTGCACAGGACTCACTCCCACCCCCCACACCTTCCCAAGGCAGCGTTCCCACCCACGCAGATGGATCCAGAAAGGTCCCAGAAAGGGGCTTACTCACCCCTAGGCCCAGAGAGGTTTTCTCCTCACTTTCTACACTGCAAAAACAGAAAAATCACATCAGTAACCCTCTCTGTGATAGAGAAACTTAAAAAGCTGGTTAGGAAGCCCTGTGTATATTTAGGGACAATTGCAAAAAAGCTGGACTTGCCACTATGGCCTCAGGAGAACTGAGTGTTCTTGATGACAGGCAAAGGGACATCTTAGTTGTCTAGAAGCGGCACTCTTCTCTGGAAGCCGCCATGATAATAGGATTACTAACCTGGCTCCACACAATGCCTGCTCATGGCCGCCAGTTCTTACTGGTCACATCTGTCACTGCCGCCGTATATCATCCACCAGCTTCAGCTTAAGAGGAGGTCACAAGTGCAAAGAAACTGACCTTGGCAATGAGGGAGAAGGGACATGGACCATCTCCCTGGAACTCCTGGGATCACCGACGGGGTGGAGGGTGGTCTGGGCAGCTAGCCAGGGTGTGCATGGGTGTTTCCAGCGAGTCTCTCTCCATCAAACCCCAGGTCTGCCCCATAACCAAGGTCTTTAACAGATGGATGTCTCCATGCAAAAGCCCAAGGAGAGAAGCCCAGAGCCAAGGCAGGGTTGCTTGATGTCTTCATGGAGTCACTCCTCCCCACACGCTCAAATCTCAAATCTTCCCTTCTGACCCCACATCCCTCGGAGGGCCTGGCCCTTGTAAAGATGCAGCAGGCAGCTCTCTGGCCTCCAGTGGCCCATGGAGATGGCAGTTGGGAGAGAAGTTTCTGTGTTTCCTCCAGTGAAGGGAGGAGAAGGCAGGAGAAAAGAATGTCTTCTAGCACGGAAGACGACTCCAGCATCCCAGGCACTGGGTGCTTCTGGCTGCAGGAGTTTTCCCTATGGAGGCCCCTCAGCCTCCACCCGCTGGCCTAAATGTCAGTTACATTCAGTATTCAAGCCTCTCTCCCTCTTCAGCGTCAGAGCAGCAGATGATCCAGGGTTTTGGAGACTCGTCCGCTCTGCGTTGCACAGATGACAGTGACTTCCTCGGGGTCACTCCATTTTGGTCTCCTATGGTTTCTTTATCAACTTCTTACCACCATCTCTCAAATAACAGTGAGGATAGATATGCCCATTAGTGTCTGATTAAGCAGTAAAGGATGGATTTCCAGCCAGAGCGAGCTGTGATCTCCCTCCTGCCTCGGGGGGGTCCATCTTAGCAGTTCAGAAAGGGGAAAAAGATGCCGGTCCTCACTGCTCTAGTATTGTGTCCAGGTGCAACTGGACTTGCGTGCACATTAACATCACCACACAGCATCATTGTCCCAGTGCACAGATGAGGAACTAGAGACTCAGAGGAGTGAAGTCACCTTCCTGAGCTTACACGCATGACAGTGACGAGCTAGGATTTGAACCTGGGAAGTTGGGCTCTAAAACCAGGCTCCTTCTGCCACACTGTACTGCCTTCTGCGACTGGGTGGCACCTCCAGGGCACATTTACACCAGGCCTTGAATCTGCAGAGTCTGTTTCTCAGGATGCCACATCATGGTGTGACCTGGGCCAGCTCTGGCTTCCACAGGTTCCTGACCATCGGCAGAGTAGAACACGCTCAACGTCCCGCCCAGTGCTCTCTCTGCCCGGACTTCAGGGGTGCTGGTCCCCAAGGCCTGCCCCTTCTTTAAGGTTCAACTCAAGTCTCCTTGGAATGCCCCAGTGAAGTTCCCAGAGACCAATTTTCTTGGGATGCAAACAGAAGGTGACCCTCCCAACCTGGCCAACACCCAGAAGCCCAACAGAAGCACTCACACATAGAAAGAGGCTCACTGCAGCTGAAACTGCAGAGTGAGAGCCCTGGGACCATCCCGTTCTGCAATGTGACCCCAGGCTCCCCAGGGCAGGGGAGAGGGGTCCCCCTCACTCAGACTTTAGCTGGGACCTCTGTTCTGGCTTCTCCCTGGGTGAGGTTGACCCTAGAATCCACCTAGATTTGATGAGTCCGTGCTGAGAAGAGGATTGCCTATTAAACAGCTGTGCCTCAGAGAAAGGGTCTTGCATTTTCTGGAATGTTCTCTGTGATCACCCCTCTGTGTGCCCCTCCATTGCTCTTCTGCAAACAATTAGGTGTCCCTCACCTGTGTTTGTGTGTGGGACACTTTTGATTCAAAAGAACAACTTAGGCTGCACGCAGCGGCTCATGGGAGGCCAAAGTGGGCAGGAACAGGAGTTCGAGACCAGCCTGGCCAACATGACGAAACCCCGTCTCTACTATAAATACAACAATTAGCCAGACGTGGTGGCATGTGCCTATAATCCCAGCTACTCAGGAAGCTGAGGCAGGAGAATTGATTGAATCAGGAGGCAGGGGCTGCAGTGAGCTGAGATCACGCCACTGCACTCTAGCCTGGGCAATAGAACGAGACTCTGTCAAAAAAAAAAAAAAAAAAAAAATAGAGAGCAACTTGCTGCTTTGTGAGGTTGTGAGTGGCTGCCACTGGAGGTCTTTGAGAAGAGGCCAGAAGCCGCTGTGGCCAGGCCTGTCTTAAGAGGACTTGTGCCTCCAGGGACCCAGGCATGATGATGGCGCAGCTCTTCCTACTCCGAGCCAACGCTGTCCTTCCCCTTTCCTGTGAAACCAAGGTCAACAGGAAAATAAGACTCCCAGCTCCACTCAACCCCCCCGAGAGAAATGATTCTCTCTTCTTTCAGATCCCCCAGGATCTGAGAGAGAAAGGATGGGAAGAGGGGCGGCAGCACTTCACTGGAAAGGCAGCAGACACTTTTCCAGCCCGGACTGAGCTGGAAGTCTTGGAGGCCTGCCAGACCACGCTGGCATATCCTCGAGTGGGTCCCTGGAGACTGAAGGTCGGTCAGTCTGCCTGTTGTCAGCACTGCTGCCCGAGCCCTGAAAGACAAATGTCGCTTTCCTTCTTCAGAAGCATGACTCGCCTTCGTTACTAGCAGTAGTATTATTACCAGTTATTGTTCTTCCTGCCACCAGTTCTGCCCCCTCTTTTTGTTGCTCTATTTGTATCTCATTTACTTCTCAAATTGCCCCTG
Source organism: Cebus imitator (assembly GCF_001604975.1). Lineage (NCBI taxonomy): Eukaryota > Metazoa > Chordata > Mammalia > Primates > Cebidae > Cebus > Cebus imitator. The sequence continues at coordinate 7,306,298 of NW_016107367.1, read as the reverse complement.
GGGACAGGAATGAGGAAGCAGAGAGATGCACATTAATTATTGTTGCATTTTTCTGTGAAAAAACTGAGGCCAGGGCTGACTGCTTGTAGCTAAGAAGCTGTGATTCGGACCCAGTTCTTCAGCCCCAGAGGCACCCTGCATCCATGCCCCCCAGGGTCCCCCTGGGATGGACCATCCCGGGATATGGGACCTCAGAGGCTGGGGCTGAGGTTTGGTTTGGTTCTCAAGAGCTTGTAGTCAGATTGCCACAGTCAAGTGTAAGTCCAGGAAAGGGGCAGGCAGCAGTGCACACAGATTTGTCGGTTTCAGAACCTCAGACTGATAAGAAGCTATAGAGAACATCTAATCGGGACCTTTAATTTTCCAGGGAGAGCAGCTGAGGCCACGTGGAAAATTAGTGGAGAGCTGACAAGTTTCTGGGCGCCTGGCCCAGAAGTCCGTGGTCCAGCGCGTTGTGCATTTGGTGGGAAGCAAAGGGCTTTCCTGGGATTACCTGCCCGGTTCCGAGGTGGGTTGTGCTCACTGCAGCTGCCACCAACCCCCTTTGCTGCTTCCTGGCACATGCCCAGTGATTGTCCCTGAGCAAGTCCTAGGGTTCGGCTGAGCTGCTGTGAAAGGGAGGTCCAGGGAGCTCTGCTCATGGGGCCAAAGGGACCAGTCAGAGCCTGGATGTTCTATGTTCACCTGCTCCAACCCCTCCCATCCTGGCCCACTCCATGGGCCCCTGACCTTGGTCGCTCAGTGAGAAGGATGGAGGAGAAGGTGGTTGAACTGAGTACTGAGAACCCAGAGGAACAGAGTCCACAGCTTCCAAGCAGGAAAAGCGACCTGTCTGAAAGATCTGGATAACCGGAATTATCACAGCGCCTACATACTCCCAGTGCGTCCTTCTGAGATCAAACCTTGAGCATTTGCTGCTTTTCTTTTTGAGGAGGAGGGAAAGTAACAAAGGACAAAGCAATGCAAACCATCATGATTGAAGAGAGGAAAGACTCCCCCGGAGGGAGAAAACAGTTGCTGCCAGAAGCAGAATGGAAGAGCCAACATGTACACAAAATTGACTACATAAATTCTGAAATATATATAGCGTGTTCTGAATCACTGTAGAAGTCATACATTTATTATCAACATAGAAAATAAAAGCAGAGAATGACATGGACACTGGTCCTTGGAGAAGCTGCATGGGCGGTGCTGTCCCCGGGGGGTCTGGACACTGGTCTTTTGACTGTGGCGGCAGCGTTGTGCCAGCTCAGACGGTTCCATGCAGACATTTGGCAAGGTAGTCAACTGCTTTTAGGTCCTTTTTCAAGCTGGTTTCCTGCCTCTCCAAGAGGAGGTTTGAGTTCCATTCTGCCTTGGAAATAAATCCTGACACATATGCACAGCATATTTGCAGGGAATTTGCAGGCCCCGGTTATTGGGGGGAACCAGAGCCCGTTCCACACTGAGCCCCTGTCCACGTGGCTAAGCAGCTCCCCTGTATCTATCTGTCTCACTTGGTGTCTTTCTGCCAGTTCCTTTAAGAACCAGAGCATACCGTGTTTGCTGTTCAACGCATTGTCCCAACAAGGCAGATGGTTCTGATAAGGGCTCAGTAACGCTGGCAGGAAAGGAGCTTCCAACCTTTTACCTTGAGGAAACTGAGTCTGTGAGAGGCTTGGGAGTGTTGCCAGGTGGAGCCTTTCAGGAGAGAGAGCTTTTCAGGATACCTAACTATGGAGTTTTCACTGGGAGACTTAGTGGTGGCTTCCATGAGGCCACTGGTTCTCAAGGAAGGGCTGGGGGCCGTCGGCAACATCTGGGGACATTTTTTATTCTCACAGCTTGGTGGGGATGGCTACCGCATCTCATGGGTGGAGGCCAGGGATGCCACCAAACATCCTACAATGCACAGAGCAGCCCCCCACAAATAAGAATCATCCAGCCCCCAATGCAAATAGTGCCAAGGTTGGGGGACCTTGCGCTGAGCCATCCTATCTCTGATTTCAAAGCTATGCGTGCTTTTCACTTTTGTGAGCCATCAAGTAAATCAAAGCTCTTCTGAGCAACATCAGAGATCCTGGTCACTGCCCTGAGTTCAAATTATGCCAGCTGAGGGCAGTGATCTGGAACTCCCAGCATGTCATATGAGTCTTTTGGAAATCCATGTGACTCTGTTTCCACCATCTTAGGCATTTGTGGGGACCCCCAGACTGGAGGGAGAAAACCCAACAAAGCAGATGGGAGTGTGGGACTAAACTTCTCCACCCTCAACTTTGTGTCTCTGGGACCTCCAGGGACATGGCCCCTCACCAATGCATCTGAGGATCACGTTTAGGGAAAAGCTTAATTGGGGTGGGCATGGGCATGCTGGGTAGCGACTTTTGAGCAAATCTGCTCCTTCTCTTATTCCCGACCCTTTTCCACGTGCCGGGTCCTATTCCCGCCAGTTGAAGGCATACTAACATTATTTATACTATTTAAACTTTTGAAGAAACCTTATTCTTGTAACTTGCTACTCTCCAGATACCAGTTCTTCATGCCGAGAGCATCAGAAATGTTTCTGTGTCTTACTGATGTTTTCATGATCAACCTTGTACATGTAAGCAGTTGACTTCATAAAAAGGTATTTTAACTATTCTTGGAGTCCTTTGCTACCAACGCCTGGTTTCACCATGTGATCACTGACTTTTCTACAGCGAAGACTCTTTCTTAATGTAGGATTTCAATGTGCTCTTTTGATTAAAAATATCTAACCTTATGTAAAAATGTAGCTGTGAAATCTTCTCACTTTGTTAGCACTGTTCCTGTTGTCATTTTCTATTATGATAATTGAAAAGAGAAAAGAAGAAAACATAAACTCCTCTGTGTGTGGTTCTCATCTGTGCTTTATATAAACCAGATGTTCTACTCAACTTTAAAAGGCTCAGCCCCAGCATTACCTCCATTCTGATGCTTTTCCTGCCCGACCGAGGCAGAGCGGGGCCCCTCCTCCCTATCCCCTCCTGATCCCATTCCATCACACCTGTAGCAAATCAAATTGCAGAAGCTGTATTCAGTTTGCCCAACTCTCTGAGCCATCTAAGAGCAAAGTGTATCTTATTCCACACGTTATGCCCACCACCCAGCACAGTGTCTGGCTCATAGCAAACCCCCAATATTCTGTGAATGAGTGAATGATACCTGAATGGTCAGCCCAGTGCATTTCAACACTACAGGGAACATGGACCGTATCATTTTCTTTATTAGTTCACGGATAATAACAAACATTCACATAGCCCTTATTAGGTGTTTGAAGCAGGTCTGAGCTCTTTACACACATGTTAACTCACTTAATCCTCATTTTACAAATGAGGATCTGACGCCCGCAGAGGTTTCTTGCCCAAGGCCATGTAACGAGTGAACCAGGATTGGAAACCTGATTCTGGGTCAGTTCTGGGCTTAGGCCTCAAGACGCCTTTTTTTGTTCTGACTTTGGAACCCTGAGGATGCAAGCAAGGCTGGCCTGCTGGGTGAGGAGAAACCAGGGCCTGGCCATTCCCAGCCGGCCAACAGCCCAACCGATAAGTGAGCCAAGGGTGGGAATGGAGCAAGAAAATGAAGGTGTTTCGTAACGTCAAGTGCTACATGGACTTTGCAGGCAGCAATTAAAGAGATCACTGAGGACTGCCTGGAGAAGGCAAGGCTTAACTTGGTATGGAATCTGCAGAAGCAGGTGCACAGGAAAGGGGGTGTGGGGGTCAGGCTAGAGGGACAGGATGGATGAAGGTCAAGGCAGCAATGGAGCTGAGGCTGATGAGGGGATACAGCAGCTGGAAGGGGCCTTGAATGTCAGGGTGGGCACCATTGTGGGCCATGGGCCTCCATTGGCCACAGGGAAGCAGGGCTGGTTCTCAAGTAGAGAGAGTTGCAGTTTCTGGAGTGGGGAGGCAGCAAGAAAACTGGCAAGAGGCTCTTGATTTTGCCCCTTGAACCTGCCCCTCTGGCATCTTCCCTAGCTCGCTGGATGGCACCTCCACTCTGCACCAGCATGGCTGATAACCCGGGGTTTCCCTCCCAGTTGTGTGCCTTGCAAAGATGGCAGAGGCTTTCACGTGGCCCAATGGACTGCATCCTTAAGACTGATACGCATCATTCTGAAACAGCAAAAATGGCTAGCAGCAAGGTTTTTCAAGAAAAGGAGGCATCTCTGGTCCAGTGCTGCTGAATTTATGTCTCAGGAAGCCACGGCCCATCCAGCCCAGGCCACAGCATGTCCCTCATTTCCTGCCCCACCCTCCCTGTAGCATTTAATTGAATTTTTGGTTTTACCAATCAGGATTGTAAATACTAAACACATATATTCTCATGCAATGTGCCTGTTCCCAGTCAGCCCTGGTATTGCAAGGGTATGGTACAGACTTCCTGGAGCAGAATGTCCATCTGAAATGTGGGGCCTGTAAAGAAGCAAAGGTTCAAACAAACACAGCTCTTCCCTTCAGTCCAGAAGACGGTTACCTTGTGGGTAGTGGGGTGTTCCCCCCTCCTGGGGATGAGCCGGCCCCCATTAGCTGTGCACCCTTGGAGGGCTAATTCCTCCTCTGGCTCACCCCTGTGCGCTCCCCAGTGCCCAGCCCAGAGATGGGGGTGTCAGGCTTTCCATCAATGAACTAATGAGGGACGTGGGTGTGAACACCGCAGCCTTCCTTCAGTGCCTGCTGGAGTGGCCAGGCCCTGCATCCCTCCCCAGAGCCTCCTGAGCCTTTAGGGGTGGAGGAGAGGAAGAGGAAGGGGAGAGACAGGTTGCTAGGACCAAGATGGGCCCCTTAGTGATTCTGGTGAGGCTGCCTGTTTATTTGGCTGCCTGCTACCCATGGTATCCAAAGCCTCCCATTGCTGGGGATTTTCCATTTGACTTCCAGCAGCTCAGGCTCCTGCAGGGTGCTGGCCTTACCAGGCAGCAGAGATGGCCCCACGATTAATATCAATACAAGCCAGCTGCTGCGGCCTCTTCCACAGGCAGCACAAATAATATTAACTACCACGGCAACGGGCATCTGCGCCGCACTGCCCTGAGGGTTTGCAAGCACTTTCCATTCCAGCTTTCCATCCTCTGGACAGCTGACCTGTGTCAGCCCCTCCCAAGCCCCAAGCACAATCAAGCAGGGCACCTACTTTCTGTCTTGTGGCGGGTGGGGGAGGCAAATGATCAGGTGAAGACAACGGGTTGTCACTGCAAGGCAGTGAGAAGCCTGAAACGGACAAGGGCTGAGGAGGACCACCTACCCAGGCTAGGGCTCCAGGCCAGAATGCCAGAGAAACAAGCCTCCAGTTTTTAGAAAATGAAACTGAAGCTCATTTACTTGTTCATTCAATAAGCAATGACAGAGCACCTGCTATGAGCCAGGCACTGTTCTAGACACTTGGGGCGTATGGTGAACAAAACAAAGTCCCCCCCCCTTCTGATGGCGACGGTAGACAAGAAGCCAATAAAGAAATAAAAATCAAAGCTTACTTCTGAAAAAAAAAGAAGAAAGAAACAGTGAAAGCATGCGCTACCGAATAGAGACAAGTGTTGGGGGAAAGTAAGTGTGGGATGGACAGCGAGGGTCATACGGTTTTGGAGAGGACAATCAAGGCACCCCTATCCCCCAGGGAAGAGGTGGTGCCAGTGCTCAGGGTAGGGTGACAGTTCAGAGAGGTGACCTGACAACATGTCTGGCCACCCTAAGCTTCTGGGTAGAGAGAGATTTATACTCAGTTCTTACAGAGTGTTGTCTTGTCCCCAAGTGCTTTTGGAAACAGCATCATACATTCATTCATTCATTCATTCCTTTCTTCCTTCCTTCCCTCACCGAGTCTCTACTTTGAGCTGGACAGACAAGAATACACCCAGCTCCTGCCCTCACAGTGCTCAGGGTCCAGGCTCCAAGTCCTTGTGTCATGATCATGGTTGGGGCTGCAGGATTCAGTCCTCCCCTGAGACTAAGCTTCAGAAGACACCTGGCTAACCAGCCAAGTCTGCACGCTGGTGACACTAGCTGGAGACCACTGCCCACAGGGCATGCCCAGGTGGTGCCCTATACCTCTTTGGGCCCTTCTGAGTGGAAAAGGGGCCTCCCTGTGTGGCCACTGCAGGTGCCTCTGGGGCCTGGCATCCTAGTACTTATCTCAAGAACTCAGACACGGCTGCTGGGGCAGATGCATGCTGGTCTTGGACTCCCAGCATCTGTCGTCACCTTTCGGTAAAGCATGCTATTTCCTCTTGGGGAGCCTCAACCCTGTCTGTGTACTCGATCCATCCTGGGCTGGGTAGCCTGAATGCCCCATGACCACAATGATACCTGGAAGGTGGGTGCATGGCTCTGGACTAGCCAGTGGTGACCTCCCAACTCCCTGACCCCAGTGACTACACGACCAGGCAGATGCAAGCAGCATAGATGCCCAGACTCGTAAGGGAGCACTGGAAAGTGATGTCTCCACTGGTGGGGCTCTGTCTCTCTGCTGGAAGGAAAGCCAGCAGGATGTGAGTCTGTCATGACAACCGCCATCTCACCACTGTGAGGGAAGCTGCTGAGAGTGGGGTCACAGGAAGCAGAGCCCAGAGATGGGAAGAAAGAGATTGGCTCCTGATGGGTCTAATTGGTCTCCCGTGGATCAAGCCACATCTGATTCTCCTTATGTGAGCTAATCGATTTCCTGTCTATTTGAACCAGTTTGAGTTGGGTTTCTGCCCCTTGTCACAGAAAGGGTCTTGGCGATGTTCCTTCAATGCACTCTGACCTTCACCCCACGCGGGGACAACCACCCCCATGTTGAGGAGCTCCAGAGCCCCGTCCTAGTCATCCTCAGCTATCCTGGCCTCTCCTGCCTGGCTGCCGCCCCACTCTGTCCCTGCTCTCACCCAGTTCCCTTTGTCCCTGGAAGGTTAAACTTTGAGTTAAACTTTGAGTCTAGCCGCAGGTTCAGCTTTTCTGGCTCAACACATTGTCCCTGTTTTGGGCCTTATATGCTGTTTTCTGATGGCCCCAGATACTGTCCACCAATGAGGCTCAGCATCTAGGATCTGACTCCAGGATTAGCCTGACCCTGCCTCCAAAGAATTAGAATGTGTCAAACAAACTCCCTCCTCATTTTTGTTTCATGCCAGTAGAGTGGGGCTGCGGGTGGGCAGCCCCAGTACAGCCGTGTGTCATTACTGCTGCTCCAAGAACCAGCGTTATGCATCCCACTTCGTAGTTTGCAGAAATCTTTCCTGCAATGAACTGAATATTTGTGCCACCCCACACACAAATTCCTATGTTGAAATCTTAACCCCTAATGTGATGGTACTAGGAGGAGGGTGGGGTCTTTGGGAGGTGATTAGATCCTGAGGATGGAGCCACATGAATGGGAAGTTCCCTTATCAAAGGGGCCCCAGAGAGCTCTCTCACCCTCTTCCTGCTGAGGGAGGACATAATGAGAAGATGGCCCATAGCAACCCGGAAGAGGTGCGCCAGAACTCAACCTTGCTGATGCTTTGCTCTTGCCCTTCCGGCCTCTAGAACTGCAAGAAATAAGACAAGAAATGTCACATCCATTTTCTAATTTGACTACGCAGGAGCCCTGCAGTGCACTGGCCGATGCCCTCGGAGGGCTTGTGCATTTTGGTGTGCCCCCCACCCCACCGGCAGTGTGCCTTTGTCCCCAGCTGCAACCCCTGCAGGCTGCCCTCAGGCTATGGGAGCAGCCAGGAGGGTCAGGCAGTTTGCTTCCTTCCTCCTCCCACTGGTGGCCACGGACGACAGGTGTCTCAACTCCTTAGCCTCCAATGGGCTCTAAAAACTTACACCCCAGAGCTCCCTGCAGGACCAAGCGGAGGCTGCCCCCAGCAGGACGCTGCCTGAAACGGCTACCCTGGCTTTGCTTCCTGCAAACATCCCCATTTCCCAAAAGAACTTCCTTAATTAATCGATTGTATTGGACCCTTGTCTCAGGTCTGTTTCCGGGGAACACATCAAAAGAAATGGCCCTAACTCCCATGAGAGCTAGATATGTTCATCTCCATTTTACAGATAGGGAAGCTAAAGCCCAGAGAGGTGAAGCGACCTGTCCAATATCACACAACCAGAGAGTGGCAGGGTAGGCTTCAAACCCAGTTCTTCTAGATCCCACAATCCAAGCCACTCCATCCTCCATTGATTAATTAGATGCCTGGGACTGCAATTAGCAATCTGTCTTCAGAAGCTAGACATTAACACCAAAGCCTTAGAGAGCCCTCTGCAGCCCAGAGTCATTGTAAACACTGACCACAGCAGCCATAGCCCTGAGTGTCATCCTCCCTCTCACCTGAGCCTTGTCCTTCCTATCTCTTGCTCTGTAAGCCGACCGTGTGTGTCCTAGGATGGAAGCCTTCATGTCCATCCAGATAGCCCTGAAGAGGAGAAAAACACAGAGCCCCAGTTGCTGCTGGGTCTGCCCCAACTGCGACTCCTTCCACCCTGTGAAATAGATACTTGTTACGAAGCCACTGACAAAGGTGTTCTTAACATGCACTGAGGGCTTCCCCCATCTTGCAGCGTGCTTAGGGTTCCTTTTGTTTGGGGGAGGGGGCAACAGCACTACTGGGCAAATGTGAACATGAAAACACCATGTGATGGATGACTGGCCAGTCGCGGGCACGTGGCTGTGTGATGACCCCGTGTGACTCCCACCAGCCGGCTCCAAGTGCTGCTAGAAGCTGGGTCAGGGGCAGAATCCCCGGCAGGCTGCTCAGAGCCATGAGCTCCTGGGCTCCCTTACACCCTTAGGTCTGCAGAATCAGGGGGTCATGTGAGCTGGGTCTGCCTTCAGAGGAGCACGTGGCATAGCTGAGATGCACTCCCTCCTCCCTACCTGCGCCCTCCTCCTGCAAGGAGTATTATGTTTGTCTGCACCTGTGTTGACACTCAGCTTTTGACTTCCTGGAAGCTCATTCAAAATCCTACCTTGTCCAAGAAACCCCAAAGCATGTAGTTTCTTCCCAAAAATTGCCCCCAGGGGCAATTGAGTTGCTGAGCCTAGAAAATCAGTCGGATGGAAAAAAATGCAGTGAGCCAGGACCAGCAGGGGGCAGTGTGGTGTTAGGGATGGGAACAGACCCTGGCAGCCTCTGGGGTCTGTGGGTTGTCGCCCGCTAGTGGCTGCGGAGGAAAACAGAAGCTCTGAGATTCCCCCCACCCTGGCCGTACCTTTCAGGAAATCATGTTCCCATATGAGGAACAGCCCCTAAACCATGAGGTCTCAGAGAGGAAATTAACTGATAACCCCCTGGGATCACCCTGCCCCACCCCCTAAATAAATGCCAAGCAAACCTTCTAAGCCAGGGCCCAGACAGGTGAACAGGGCTAACCCAGTCTACAGATCTCCTCTGATGGAACTGGGCATCGCTCTGTTTTGTTTGAATAAAGCTTTGCGTTGAAGCACGACATACAGAAAGAAAAATGTGTATACCGTTCAACAAATGTTTACAAAGTGCTCATACCCCATAAACCCAGAAATTGGGCCAACAAGCAGAACATTCTCAGAAGCACCTTCAGCCTGCACCTTGTTGTGAAACTCACTTAAACTAGTTGCCAACAATAACAGCAACAGAAAATTTAGATTTCTGGCTTTTCTGGACAAAACGGAAAGATTCACATAACAGCTGCCTGCCCATGCTTTGAATGCCAGCCCCCCAGCCCAGGCAAGAGAGGAGCCTGCCCTGTGCCCCTGTTTTAAAGGCCCTCCCTGTCCTCCTCTTACATAGTCCTTCCCCATAAGGCAAGAGCTCCAAAGGCCAGAGGTCATGGCCACCTGGCTCTGCCACCCCCCTTTTACGTCATACTTCCATACTCAGGACCCCAGAATTCTGTCTGTGTTCATATTTTTGAGAGCTGACTGCCATGGTTCGGGAGCAGCTGTCTGTGATGTGGTGAGAGGTCACGCTCAAGATGTTCAAACTGTGGATGGGAAGACAAGGGGGGCAGACCTGGGGCCGGGCCCACTGTCCTGGCCACCACGCCCTGGCACAGAACCCTAAAAAGCAGCTATTCGAATTCACAAGAGAAATGGACCAATATAGTGTGTGTGCATGTGCGTGTGTGTGTGTGTACCTGGGGGGAGGGATTTATTTTAAGGAATAAGGAATTTTGTTTGTGCAATTGTGGGGCCTGGCAAATAGGGCAGGCTGAAATGCGTAGGGCATGCTGGTAGGCCAGATATCGCCATCTTAGGCCCAAATTCCATGGAGCAATTGGCTGGAAACTCAAGCAAAGTTTTTGTGCTTCAGTCTTGAGAACTCCTTCCTCTTTAGGGAAAGTCCGATTCCTGAGGCCTTCAACGGATTTGATGAGGCCCACCCACATGACGGAAGATCATCTGCTTGACTCAAAGTCTAGTAAATTAAATGTCAATCACATCTAAAAAAATACCTTCACAGCACCAGTTTATTTGTTTGACCAAGTAACTGGGCCACCATAGCTTAGTCAAGTTGACATAAACGTCACCATCACAGATTCCCAGGAGGCTATATGCAAACCCAGCCTTCCTTCCAGGGTACAAAGGTGCATCTGTCCAGGTAAAAGAAGAGGGCATATTTTGCTCAGAATTCATTAGCTGAATCATATCTTTTAAATGTTTTGGCAAATGGCGTGTTGTCCTCCATTTGCACGGTAGCCCTGGCCCAGTGTGAGTTAAGGGAAGCCTCCCTGAAGCTCCAGGTGTTCTGCAGCAGCTGGCTTTAGCCTCATCTTATTTGTCTGGCTCTGTAGGTGTTGTGTTTACAAACTTGGACTTAAAGAACATCTGTTTGGAAAGAAATAGAGGAGATGAAATTATTAGCCAGCCTATAAATTTCAGACTGGCTCTAGCTCTGTGAATATTTATGAAACCCCATCAAAGTCACCCCAACCCCACCTTTGTATTAGATATGATGGTGGGGGACGTGAGGTTGTTTCCAATTCTATTTCCTGGGAAAACAGTGCAGAAGCATCCTATGGATTTAAGGAGGTGATGTCAGCAGCTGGCCTTACACAGTGTGTGCTCACAGACCCTAGCACAGATTGCCACTGTGGGGGCTCACTGCTCAACAAAGCAGCCCATCTCCCACTAAAACCTGTTCCCTCATGGTTGGAAGAGTTGGGCAGGCCCTCAACTGCCTTAGAATTCTTTTGGGAGCACCTGTCTCCTTGGTTAGTATTTAGGAGGAGGCAACAAAAAGGCAAGTGCACTAAGGCAGAGGCCAAGTCTGGCCCACTGCCTGATTTTGTAAATAAAGTTTTATTGAAACACAGCTACACCCATGAGTTTATTCCTTGCTCATAGCTGTTTAAGCACTGCAATAGGAACTGAGTAGTTGCAACTGAGGCCATATAGCCAGCACAGTAAAAAATAATTACGGTCTGGCCCTCTATAGAAAAAGTTCACCAATCTCACCAGAGAAGGTAAGTCTGAGAATTAGCCCTTCCTAAAGAGATGGTAGGTCACCTGGCTAGCCCAGCAGGAGGGTCTCTCTTCTCCACCCTCCCTTTTGTTATCTTTGGGGACAGCTGCCCCTAGGGAGCTTAGGTGGAAGCAGTCCTATACACACTGGCGCCAAGAAGGCAGCCCCACCATCGTTTGTCCTGTCATCCCATCTTTACCCCAAGTAGGTCACTTATCATTAGCCCTTGGGTTAAGAGAGATGGATGGAAACAGCCTTGGAGGCCACATCTGGCTGCACAGTGACAGGTGTCACTATACAGAGGCATCCGACCTAGGGACATCCAGGGGCTGACGTCCAGATCATGCCACTCACCAAGGTATGTACCCAGTGCAGACCACCTGCGCCCAGAGGAAAAACACCTCCTCTTAGTTTTCATAAAGGAACCCATGAGCCATAGGAACTAATGTGGTGGCCCTCCAGGACCTGGGCTGGATTCCCATCCTGGCCCTGACCTTGGGCAAGAGACACACATTATCTGAGCCTCAGTTTCCTCATCAGTAAAATGGGAGCAAGAGTAGCACTATGGGCCGGGGGCAGTGGCTCACATATGTAATCCAAGCACTTTGGGAGGTTGAGGCCGACGGATCACCTGTGGTCAGGAGTTCAAGACCAGCCTGGCAAACATAGTGAAACCCCATCTCTACTAAAAAAAAAAAATTAGCTGGGCATGGTGGTGGGTGCCTGTAATCCCAGCTACTCAGGAGACTGAGGCAGGAGAATCGCTTGAACCCAGGGGGCGGAGGTTGCAGTGAGCTGAGATCGTGCCATTGCACTCCAGTCTGGGCAACAAGAGTGAAACTCCATCTCAAAAAAAAAAAAAAAAAAAAAAGAGTAGTTCTGTGATAGGCTGATAAAGGCCCTCAAAGATACCCCTTGAACCCGCGAATATGTTACCTTGGATGGCAAAAGGGGCTCTGAAGATGTGACTGAGTCAGGATCTTGAGATGAGAGACCATCCTGCACTATCCAGGTGGGCCTGCTTTCATCACAAGGGAACCCCATGAGAGGAAGCTGGGGGCCAGCGTGACCTGTGAGAATGGAACAAAGGAAGCCAGAGGTTGGAGTACCGCAAGGAAGGGGCCACAAGCCCGGGAGTGTGGGCTGCCTCTCCAAACCGGGAAAGGCAAGGAAACGAATATTCCCCGGAGCCTCCAGAAAGCCCCAGCCCCACCAACGCCTTGACTTTAACCCAGTGAGACTAATTTTGGACTTCTGGTTCCAGAACTGTAAGATACTAAATTGATGCTGTTTTAAGCACTAAATTTGCAGTCATTGGTTACAGCAGATGTAGGAAAGCTTACCACAAGCACCTCCCCTAGAAGATCACTGTAGGGATGAACTGAGATGAGGCCTCTAAGCCTCTGGTCCCTGGGGCACAGCTTGGAGCTCAGCAAGTGGGAGCCGCTGCCACTCGGTCAATACTGGGGCTTCTGAACCTCCGCCCTTATCCACCTCCCACCTCTTTCTGGCCCCAGGGAGGCCTGGCACCGCAGGATGCTCCTGGAGGAAATGAGGAGTGACCTCTGACCACGCGAGGAAGGGAAGGAGGCCACATGGCGGAGATTACAGTAATTGCATCCCCGGGCGGGCCCCTTCCAGACTTGCCCAACCACAGGAAGCAGGCCAGGGTGCTGTGAAGTCATTATTTACATGCCTCAGCTTGCGTCATTGGTTTCAAGTGCAGCAAGTGGCAAAAGCAAAAGTTATCTCAGGCTGGTAGTGGGTGGCCAGGCAGCTAGGCCATTCCCTGCTCTGGTAAAGCAGGCGGGGATGCAGTCACCCGCCCACAGGCTTCTCCTGACTGCTTCAGACCGCACTGCATTCCTGGTGCGGCTATAGCTGGGCTTGCCTCTGGGACGCTTTGTCCAGTGACCCAGCCCCAGGGAGACCAACTCATCCCTGTTTGCCCAGGACTTTCTGGTTTTAGCACTAAAAGCCCGTGTCCAAGGAAGCCCTTAGGTCCCAAGCAATCTGAGACAATTGGTCACCCTATTCAGCTGTCGGCATTGGGAGAGCCTGCCCCATGGGGGCTTGATCCCTCCCCCAGGTACATGATGGCCTCCTTTAGATTCTGCCCAGTCTCAGGGTCTGCCCCACCCTGACCCCCAACCCAGCTTCTTCTTCCTCTGGTTTGCCATGGCTGGCTCTGCCCTGGGGCCCAGAACAACCCACTTTGTTGGAGTCACTGCTCCTATGATTTTCTCAAAGGCCTTCTCTGCCTTCCAGCTACATATTTGTCCTGGACTAGATCATAAGCTCCAGGATGGCAGGGACCCTTCTGCTTGACTCGGGCCCCCGAAATCCTCAGTGCCTGCCACACTGCCTGGCATATCGCTGCCCCTCAATAGATCATGTCTGGAGGGTGGCCGGGAGGAAGAAAGAAAGGCAGGAGAATCCCCAAGACACCTGTGTCCTTCGGACTCCCAGCCCACAGCGTGACAGATGTCACAGAAAATGCGCTCCAGGCAGAAGACAGGCTGCTTGGCATTTAGCTGTGCGGTGGGGAATGGCCTGATCTGGCCTGTGAGTCTAATGCGCTGGAGAGTAGCGAGCAGCAGGACGCACCGGGCGCTCCTGGGACTTCAGCCTCCCATTTTTCAGGTCCCTTAGACACCTGCCCTGGACCTTGCCCTAGAAACGGTCTGTACTGAGACCTCACACCAGGCCCCATCTGTGTGTGGATATAAACCAGAGCAGCTGAGAAACCCGCCCTCCCCTCCCAGACCTGGACAAGGCTCCGGACTGCAGCGAGGCAGGCCACAGCGCATGCACTTTGATCCTCCGAAGCGGCGCTGCCCCACCTCAGACACCCCTCCCCCAAGTTGCCGAAGCCTATCCCCCTGCTCCAGTCTGTGCAAGCACAGTAAGCCTGGTGCCCATGGCAATGACCGTGGCCCTTAAAGATCCTCTTCCCATCCTCCCACGAGATGCCAGGGCCGTGTGCGGGGTGGTCCTCCCTGGGGCTCTAGGCGGGGCCCCCAGGACTCACCTCAGAGTGGTGGATGTGCCGCCCGTGAAGCGGCTGCGCCAGAGCAGGCTGCAAGCCGGGCCGGATGACAATGTCACCGCCCACGTGCGTTCTTTCAGGTGTTCCCTTGGCAACAACCCACTCAGGGTGCGCCTGTGCCTGGCCTAGGGCAGGAGAGCTGGCACCCATCAGCAGAGAGGCCACCCTCGCCTGGATAAAGGTTCTCCAAAATGTAATCACTGGACGAAAGTGCAAATGCTTAAAAAATATTGACATCATGCCATTCAGAAGATGGAAAACTCTGCTTTGCAGTGTCTACGGGTCCACAGAGAGAAAGGTAAATGCACAGGAAGAAAGTGGGAATCAGGATTACTCCGGGGAGAGGACCGCAAGACCCACGTGGTCAAAAGAGCCTTGAGGCAGATGTTCCAGGTTTTTGCACAGAGAACATGTACACAGGTTGCCTAATTTTTATATTTGTATAATTAAATATTCAAAGGAAAAGAAAAGGTAAGGCCATAGAACAGTCTGATGTTGTGACCCTCAATAGCAGCTCAGAGGTCCTCTTCCAGTTTAATGAGAAAGACAAAATCCCTCATACCTGCCATGATCTTTGCCAATTACAATGCAGTCACACACCAGCCATATGGGCAGATAATACAGCTACCACTTAGCTTTGACTGGGCGTAAAAACAAAACAAAGCACTCCAGAATGTAGTGGCTTATATCCACAATGATTTTTTTTTTTTTTTAGCTCATAATTCCGTCGGTCAGCTGGGTAATGTTCCTGGTCTGGGTCAGCCAGGTTGATATTTGCTGGGCTCCCCCGAAAGTTGGTGACCAGCTGGCACCTGCATGGTCACCTAGAATATTCCGACTCCTATGTCTCCTCATTCTCCTCTGCCTCACTCTCATGACCCAACAGGCTAGCTCAGGCTTATTCACGGATACCAAGAGAGGTGACAGGGGATGCTGCAAGGCACCTGGGGGCCCAGCTCTGATATTCAGCGTCCCTTCCAAACATTGCATTGCTCGAAGCAAGTCCCAGGCCCAGCCGTTGCCAAGTGGTGGGCAATAGACCCCACTCCATCCTCCTCGCTGAGAAGAGAAACACCTCCTGTGTGCAAGGCCCTGTGCTGAGCATTTGAGATAGATTTTCTCATTATCATCTCATAGGAATCCTATGAGGAAGTTGCATAGTTTCACTTTACAGATGAAGAAACCGAAGCACGCTGGAGGTGTCAGAGGAGGGAATCTCTCCGATGGACCCCGGGAAGGCTTCTCCCCACTTACAAACTCTCCCCTGTGGATGCCTAAAATGTCACCTTCCCAACTCCCTCATGCTACAAACTAGACTGTGTTCCCCCAAATTCGTACGTTGAAGCCCTAACCCCGAGTGTGGCTGTATGTGGAGTAAGGAGATAATTCAGGTTAAATCAGGGTGTGAGCGTGGAGCCCTGATCCAAAAAGATTCGTGTCCCCGTAGGAAGAGACACCTAAGGTGGAGCGCCATCTCTCTCTTTCTCTCCCCACTCCCTCCTTCTCCTTTCTGCTTTCCACCATTTGAGGACAGAGAGGCCGCTGTTTGCAAGCCAAAAAGTGAGCCTTTATCAAAAACCAAACTGGCCAGCACTTTGATCTCAGACTTCCAGCTCCAGGACTGCAAGGAATGCATTTCTGCTGCGTAAGCTGTCCAGCCTATGGTATTTTGCCATGGCAGCCAGAGCAAACTAGGCCTCCTCCCTTCCTCTCTGTCCTCTTTCAAAATGCAGCATCCCTTGAACCACGGTCACACACTCCCCAGTTCCTCAGGTTGTTCACTTCACCACTCCCCTTCCCATGAAGACAGATGCCAAGAAGCTCCCAGCACAGTAGATTTCTGTTTAAAACCCATTTCCACGCCCATTTTTCTCTGCTTTCTCTCCCCATGTACACAGATGCCAGGACTGGCGGGCACCCGAGTGAGTACTGGCATCATTGTGTGTTGACACCCTGCTCCTGTCTTGTGGGAGGCAGCGTCAGAGTGTGAACACAGCTCTGGAGCCTGTGCGGACGCCAGCTGTGCTGCTTCCCCTCCAGGAACTTGGGCCAGTTAGTTAACACTCCTGAGAATTAGTTTCCCATCTGTGAAGTGGGGGTGACACCTGCCCTCCAGGATCGTGCATGGATGCAGTTGGAGTCTGCTGGTAAATGCTTGGCACTGAGAAAATGTTGGACAGAGGACACTGGCCTTCTTCCTGGCTGGACTCTTCCCCCAAGAGGCCAGGTGTCCCACTGCCTCCCGCTGCCCGGGCGCAGCATTTCACAGTGCTTCGGTTCTCTTTCAAGAACCTGGGTGCAGGCCCTGGCATCCCTCTGTAGGAACTCCTCCAGAAACTCACAGGGAAACAACTTAATCTGCTCTGGCAATGGCCAGGGGCTGAGTCAGCAGAGGGGAAATGAACATTTTGGAAGAAGGTACGTCAGCCATGGGTCTCATTTATTGAAAGATATTTGAAAGCCTCTTTATCTAGCCTGGATGTGGCCTTTTCCAGGGATCAAAATGCTTCTTACTTCCCAGTGTTCCTGAGAAATCATGTTTGGCCTTCCATGGAATAAGCCTTTATTGAGCACCTACTATGTGACAAGCCCAGCACTCATCACTAAAGAGACAAAAGTGTCCTCTCTCAGGCACTTGTTCAGAGCCCATTCTTGAGTGTCTGGCATGCACTAAGCGCAGTGCAAGGCCCAGAGGACACACAGATGAGACACCCAGTCCCTGCCCTGAAGGATGGCACTGTTCCAAGTGCAGACAGCAAGAAACACAGCAAGCATGGAAAAGTCACTCCTGTCGCCCACTGGTTCTTCAGAGACTTCTTTCATGTTGAATGCTAATGACATTTAGGAAGGAGCAAAGCCTTCAGCCATAAGCCGTCATAAGGCAATTCCAGACATCCTAGGAAACACCATGGAAAATATGGGGAGTGGGAGAGTAAATCTTCGACAAAAATCTCTGAGCATCAGACCACATACATGACAGCTAAGAGCCAATTCATCCATCCCTTCAACAAATACTCATTGAGTGACTACCGTGTGCTGGGCACAGGATCAAGAGCTTAACGTACAAGTCTTACTTGTTTTCACCTCATCTCAGACAGAGCAGAGGCTACAGTTCTGGAAATCTACAGGACATCCCCCACGTGATGGGCATTGGCTCCTTCTGCGAGCACCCAGGATGCATATTGGAGACCCTTTTAAGAAAGCAATGACTTTCCTCTCAGGGGACCTATTGCCATTATCAATTCAAGAACATCTTGGAGAAATCACTTGCAGTCTGAGATGTCAGTTGGTGCAGAAAAATCGTGGTGAGATGGAACCAAGCTTAAGGGTGCCCGGTAAGACTGGCTCATTCTGGAACCCTAAGGATGAATGGAATATGCCCTGTTCAGAAAAGGATAACAGAGGGATACCTTCTTTTTCCTTTTTCTCCTCTGTTCTCTCTTTGCAGATGAGGAATTGTGTCTCCATACCACAGGACCTTCCCCTTGGATGCATCCTGAAGAACTGGGAAAAGTTTGATCCCGCAAACCTTAGAACAAAAAAACGAGTTTTCCTTTGTAATACTGTTTGGCCTAAAAACAAACTGGGAAAAAAATTACAAAAGTCAGCCTTAGAATCCAGTGCCCCAATGCAGGAAATCCTCAAATTAGCCTCCTCAGTCTTTTATAACCTAGATCAGGACAAGGAGGACAGGGTCGAGAAAAAGGAGAAATTCAAGGACAAGAGGCAGCTCACATAAGGGCTGCTACAATCCCCAACCCCCCTCTAGATTGCACTAAGGGCTCTCCTCCAGGGAACTGCCATTGTCGTGGGAAGCCGGGCTGCTGGAAGGCAAATGGGCCCAATGGGATCAACGGGAAAAAGCCCTGCACAGTTTGCCCTCTCTGCCACAAGCTCAGCCACTGGAAATGGGACTGCCCTAAGGGGCAAATGGCCCCTGGGACAGAATCCCATTCCCTGAATGATGTGAGCTGAAGGAGCTCTCTGCTCAACTGGCTTCCAAATCAGACATCACCATCAATAAGACATCATCATCAAGGGCAACTCTTGGAGGTGTCAAGTAAAATTTTCCTTTTGGGTTCAAGAGCTCCCTACTCTGTGCTAATCTCCTTCTCAGAGCAACTCTTCTCCAAATCCTATTGGATACTGGAGGAAAATGGCACCCCCTCCCCCCAAAAGAAAAGATTCACTCCCCTTTGGGGCAAAAATATACTTTTCAAGATGGGTGCCTCCTTAATATTTACCCAACCTGTAAATTCATCCTTCCTTCTAATGGCCCTATTTCTTCTGGGAGAGCTACCTAAATCTTTAAGCAATAACTAATAAATTCCCTTCAGGAGTTTAAAAATAGCCCACACTTATTCAGACAAGTCCTAGCAAGAAATCTAACTGAGAAATCTCTTGAGGGGGGATAATGTCTACAGTATGTTGATAACCTCCTTATCTGCTCCCCTTCACAGGACTTGCACAGCAAGATGTAGCGCAAGCCACAACTTCCTAATAGAAGGAAAGTTACTTTTGCCTAATTCAAAGGTTATAAAGGTAAAGAGGTATTTTTGATAAGGAACATTATAAAAAAAAAGATTTTATACGAGAAAGGATCCTGTTTGGTAAATTCTTGTCATAAAGCAAAATGACTGGTTGTTTTAAAAGAGGGATATTTAGGACAAGTCAGAAAAGTCCAAGCATGTCATAGCTGGTTCATGCATCTGTGAAAGGGAAATCATTAAAAATGTACAGTTTCAAAGGTCATTAGGTCTACTACATGCTTTAAAGTAATAAACTGGTACTATGACTCTTAATAACTATACAACTTGCCTGCTTTAAAACCATTAAATTCTAAGTAAAGCTTAGAAAAATACAGAGTCAGCCAGGACCCTTAGCTAAAAAGTCAGAATTTTATTTCTTTTTAATATCTCTACTTGTCTTAAAACTCAAGGAATCTTCTACATTTGTGGCCAGTCAGTTCACCAATGCCTTTCCACTAACTCGACTGGATCTTGTGTCCTAGGATATGTACCCTGAATATTTTCATAGCCCTTCACAATCTGTCTCTTCCTGTACCAATACACTGGCATTTCATCTTGCCCAGGGTGAAGAGGGCTATCCAATTAATTCCCTTTCTCACTGGATTTGGCATCATAGCCAGAACAGGAACTGGAATTGCTGGAATCACAAAAGCCTCCTTAACCTTCAGGCAACTCTCAAGGAAATCAACAACATTGAGGCCATGGCCAAAACCTTAACAAACTTGCAAGAACAAATCAACTCTCTAGCAGCTGTAATCCCCAAAATAGCCAAGGATTAGAGATGTTAATGGCTAGTGCAATTTGTTTAGCCTTAGATGAAAAATGTTGCTTTTGTGTAAATTAACTAGGAAAAGTATGAGACAACATCAGACCACTCCTAAATCAAGCCTCCCGTTTACAGGAGGAAGAAGGCTCTCAGAGTTGGCAAAATGGGGAAGAAACCTGGAAATAATTCTCCTGGGTTCTTCTCTTTTTAGGTCCACTTATTAGTCTTCTATTTTTGCTCCTTTTCTGTCCATGTCTTCTAAATCTGATAACCTCATTTGCCTCCTCTTACCTTTGGGTCATCAAGCTCCAGATGATTCTCAGTGAGGGATGACGTCCTCTCAGTATTCAAGACACCCTTCTACAGAGGACCCCTAGACTGCCCAGTAGAGGGACATGACAGAGGTAAAACCCTACCCCTGCCGCCGTTGGACCTGGATGAATACCACTTTCACCAACCCATGGAGCCACCCTGTCCTGACAGCTAGCAAGTGGCCAAGACCCACAGAACAACCACCACCACCGCTTTGTCAGCAGGAAGCAGTTAGAGAAGACTGACCTGCATCTCTTTCCCAAAGAATTGGATCTTGGACTCGAGTGGGAAAATGTGAGAGCAGGGCAGGAGAGCACTGCCTTCCCAACCCCCTGCTCTGACACCCAGGAATGTCAGGCAACCATTAGGTGAAGGTCAGGCAGTTGTTAAACTGTCTCTCCAAGATAATAATTCGTTACAGCTGGCAGCAGGGAATGACAAAAACAACGGAAGCTAGTGATCAGCAGCTTCCCGATAAGATCTCGGGAGTCGGGTGAGTGGGCGCTAGCACGTACACTCAGGGGTAAAATGGTGAAGTTTAACTGGTAGATGACCTTCCTCTAGGCACACTGGACTGCAGGGAAAACGCCTCAAGTGAGGATGCGTGCAACTTCAGTAAGTGCATTGTACATGCCGCGCTTCCCAAGTGCCGGCAGGCCACTGCTCACGAAAGGAAGAATCGGGAGGAGAAATGAGGATCCAGGAAAAATGCCAAAGTATAAAAACCCCAGGCACTTGAATCTCTCAAGTCACCTGCTTGACCCTCTTCCAAGAGTACTTTATTTTGTTCCTGCTCTAAAACTTTTTTTTTTTTTTTTGAGGCGGAGTTTCTCTCTTGTTGCCCAAGCTAGAGTGCAATGGCGCAATGTCAATCTCAGCTGACTGCAACGTCCTGCTTCAGCCTCCCCAGTAGCTGCGATTACAAGTGCCCACCACCACGCTTGGCTAATCTTTGTACTTTCAGTAGAGACAGGGTTTCACCATGTTGGCCAGGCTGGTCTCGAACTCCTGACCTCAGGTGATCTACCCACCTCGGCCTCCCAAAGTGCTGGGATTACAGGCGTAAGCCACTGTGCCCGGCCTCTAGAACTTTTTAATAAACTCTCTCCTGTTCTAAAACTTGCCTTGGTCTTTTCCGTTGTTTTTTGCAGTTCCCTGTTGCCAGCTGTAACCAATTATTATTTTAGAGAGACAGTTTAACAGCTGCCTGACCATCGCCTAATGGTTGCCTGACACCCATTCCTGGGTGTCAGAGCAGGGGATTGGGAAGGCTCTGCCTTATGCCGCTCAGATGAATATTTTCCTTGGAGGTGGCAGGAATTGGGTTGCTGCAGATCCCTGTGGATGCGCTGCTGCTAGCATTCTCTCCTCTGTTACAGGGAACTCCCTTCCTCCTTCATGTGTCAACACATCAGAAACTCAACTTTTGGCTGGGTATTTCTGTGGGAACAGCAGGAGGAGGCACACACTACATACATTACCCTGAGCTTGTGTCCTCAGCTCCTCCCAGCAACTTACCCTTCTGGCGCTCCCTGGCAGGTCCCTGATGGAGCTCTTCCTGGGAGCCACCTACGAACTCTGAGCTGACTGGCATTTCTACTCCCTGCCTTTCTTTTCTTTTTAAATTTTGACAAAAGAATCATTCATGGTACATCTCAATAATTTATATTGCCAACTCCCTAGTTCTCATCTGTATACTGAGGCTACAGGTCTACCATGTGACTTGTGGCAAAGGGAAACCCATGTCTACGTGATTCAAGCCAGAATCCACTTCCATGGCTACAGACATGGAGGCCAAGTTGGTTTGGGGCTTATTTATCTAAAAGCTTTAAAGACAAGCAGATGATCACATGGCATATGAGAGGGAGAGATTTTTCTGCACCGACATCTCAGACTGCAAGTGATTTCTCCAAGATGTTCTTGAATTAATAATGGCAATAGGTCTCCTGAGAGATCAGCCTGGAGGAACAGAGCCACTGTGGCTGAGAGGAATTATTCCAGGGGTTGGTTAGTAAGCAGGAACGTAAAAGGGGAGAAGAAAACCACGCATGAGGGTTAAATGACCCCAGCCAAGAGGTGAATCCTCGTGGTATCTTACCATTGGGGCATATATCCGAGTAATGACGCCAAAGTACGTTAGCAGCAGCAAATCCATATGGGTCTGCAGCAACTTGATTCATGCCGCCTCAGGGGAAGAAAATTCACCTGAGGGATATAAGGCAGCGTGAGAAACCAAAGCAAGTTTTAGAGCAGTGAAAGTTTATTAGAAAGTTTTAGAGCAGCAATGAAAGGAAGTAAAGTACACTTGAAAGAAGGCCAAGGAGGTGACTTGAGAGATTTAAGTGCTGTTTAGTCCTTGACCTGGGGTTTTATACATCAGCATGATTCCAGCATCTCTCCTCCCTCGATTTTTCCCTTGGGGTGGGCTATCCTCATGCACCAGCACTTGGGAGGGACTGCATGCACAGTGTGTTTACTGAACTTCGTGCGTGCTCATTTGAGGTGTGTTCCCTTACGAGTCATGTGTTCCTGGAGGAAGATTATATACCAGTTAAACTCTGCCATTTTGCCTCTTAGAGCGCATGCTTCAGCCCATCTTGAGATCTTACCAGGAAGCTGCTGATCACCAGCTTCAGTTATTTTCTATCTATTGGGAGACTGCCTTTCTCCAGCGCCAGCTGCAACCAATTATCGTTTCAGAGAGACAGTTTAACAACCACCTGACCATTATCTGATGGTCACCTGAGTTTCCTGAGTGTCAGTTGTGGTGGTGGGGCCTCTCCTGCCCTGCTCATGTCTGCCTAACTACCTACTTTGACAAGAAGACAGCTCCAGAAGGCACAAGCCCAGAGGAATCCTGGTTCCTTGAAAACAAAGGGTAGCCAATTGAAGGAGTCATTAATGAAGTGACCCATTCAGGGCAGTAGAAAGCCCTTGACTTCAAGAAAGAGAACCTACTGTCCTCCTTCTTCCCCATCTTCCTAGCTTTTGATTTGTATTTTAAGTAAGATGCTGAGAATCAGGCTTTGGTGAGACCTATAGTTCCCAAATGCCACCCAGTGTTCTGTAATTAATTCTGTCTGTCCTGCTTTGACTACTGATGCCTGCAATGTGCCAAAGAGGGTTCCAGAACATTCACCAATAGAATAACAAATATTCCTATAGTTTGGGAGTAAGTATTGTGACTTCCATGCAGGGCCAAGATTAGGTGAGCCACGTTAGGTACTAACCTCCTCACAAAATTTAAAGGGTGCCAAAACACAGCTGTGGTAATGAAAGTAAATATTTTTCTAATGCAATGTTTTAAAAATTCCAAATTAATGCAAAATAAACCATGCAAAACATCAAAATTTCAAATTCCATAGTAAGTATTTAGCACCATGCCTGGCACACAGCAAGCCAGTAAATGGTAGTGGTGTTTTGAAGCAACAGAGCTCACAGGAATAAGGCAAGTCTCCTGCCATCAGGGGGCTTCCTCGCTAGTTGGGAGGATCCAGCTCATAGGCCCCATGAACTCAGAGAAACAAGAGAAGTTTATATCAAGAAAATTAGGGAAAAGAACATTTCTTCATGAAAATGATTTTTTTTTTAACTCAGCCCTTTGCCCAGCCCTGACCACATAGCAGGTGCTTTCAGTGTTTGCCAAAAGAAAGAATAAAAAAACTGAATCGTGTTCCTCCCAAATTTATATAGAAACTCTAATCCCCAGTACCTCATGTTGTGTCTGTATTTAGAAATACGACCTTTAAACTGATGATTAAGTTAAAATGAAGCCTTTAAGGTAGGCTCTAATCTAATCCAGTCTTTTTAGCTTTAGCGACAAGGTCTCATTCTGTCCTCAGGCTAAAGTGCAGTGGAGATATCACAGCTCACTGCAGCCTTATTATTTATGCTGGAAGTTGCAAAATTTTTGTGAAAAATCAGACCTTGGTGATGACCTTGAGCAGTAGGATATAAATAACTCCCACAAGCTTAGTGTTCAAATAATGGAACACTAGGCATAAATGGATTAAACTCCTGGGCTCAAGTGATCTTCCTGCCTTGGACTCCTGAGTCGCTAAGACTAAAGGCATGGCTAATTTTGTTTTTATTTTTCTTTTTTGTAGAGAATGTGTCTCTCTATGTTGCCTAGGCTTGACTGATATCATTATAAGAAGAGATTAGAACACACAGAAACACCAGGGCACGCATGCACAGAGGAACAACTATGTGCAAAGGCAGCAAGAGGGTGGCTGTCTGCAAGCCAACGACAGAGGCCTCAGAGGAAACCAACCCTGCTGATGCCTTGATTACAGACTTCCAGCCTCCAGAACTGCAAGCAAATAAATGCCTCTAAGCCACCTAGTCTGTGGTACTTTGTTATGGCAGCCCTAGCAAACTAATACACATCTCTATGCTGAAAATCGCAGATCCAAGTCCCCAGCCCACATTCCTGTGCTCAACCCCAGACCTGAATACCCAACAGCTTGCATTACAGCTGCAAGCAAAAATTTCACAGGGATAAGCGGAGCTGCAGAGGGAGGAATTGACTATGGTGGGGGGATGTAGGTGTGGCTAGATGAGAGAGGACAGTAGTGCCCCTTATCCAGGAGGGATATGTTCCTAGACCTCCCAGTGGATGCCTGAAACAGAGGCTGGTATGGAACCCTATGTATATGATGTTTTTTCATATGATAGAGTATAATTTATAAATTAGTCACTATAAGAGATTAACAACAATAACTAGGAATAATAAAATAGAATGCTTATAACAAAATGCCAGTACCACTACTCTTGCACTTTGGGGCCATCATTCAGTAAAATAAGGTCAACTAGAACACAGCACTGCCTCACTGCGACAGTCAATCTGATAACTGGGATGGCTGCTGAATGACTAACGCATGGGTAGAGTATACAACGTGGCAATGCTGGACAAAGGGATGATTCACTTCCTGGGCAGTACAGAGTGGGATGGCAAGAGATTTCGTTACACTATTCAGAAGAGTGTGCAATTTAAAACTTATGAATTGTTTATTTCTGGAATTTTCCATAAATATTTTTGGATTACTGTTAGCCACAAGTAACTAAAACCAGGGAAAGCAGAACCTCAGATATGGGGGGGGCGGGGCGCGGACTCTGTAAAGGGAAAGAAGTCTGAATAGGCAGGTTGTGTTGGGATAGCAAAGCACTAAGAAGCAGTAGGTTTTCTGAAGACCACCAACGATTTCGAAGTTGCATTTTGGAAAGATTAATCATGGGACTGTTCTCTTCCCTTATTAGGAGCAATTACCATGCCTTAAGAATGTTTTGTTGTTGTATTTCAATCCTGAATCCCTCCAACCAAACATTGCAGACCGCAATAAACAACTGTTAAGTTCAATTGACTTAAGTCATTCCACATCAGAGCAAAAGGACACTGCAAGGCTGAATTAGCACTGGCCGGGTTGTGCAAACTGCCTCAGGGGAGGAGGCCTGGGTTTTGACCAAGGTCAGGATGAGATGTAGCACACGACTCACAGAAGGGGCCGGGAAAAAGCTAGAGCAGCAAGGGAGGATTCTCCCCGGAGCCTTTGGAGGTAGCTTGGCCCTGCCAGCACTTTGATTTGGGTTTCTAGCCTTCAGAACAGTAAGAGAATAAATTTCTGTTGTTTACAGCCAAAAAAGTTTGTAGTAATTTGTTGCAGGAATTCGATAGAGAACCCAATTAGGACCACACATATATAGGCAATTGATTTTCAACAAAAGTATAATGTAATTCAATGAGAAAATAAGAATATTTTCGAGCATGTCACTGGAATAACTAGCTGGCCAAATGAAAGAAAACCAACCTCAGCTTCTACCCCCACAGCACACACAACATCTATGTGCAATTAACAATAGACCTTAAAGCTAAATCTATAAAACTTCCAGATGATAACATAAGAATTTATGACCTTGTAGTAGGCAAAGATTTAAGACACAAAAAGCACTGAACATAAAAGAAAAAAATGATAAATTAGGATTCATAAAAAAGATAACAGACTTCAAGAGAGCCAAATCAAGAATGAACTGCCATTCACAATTGCTACAAAGAGAATAAAATACCTAGGAATACAACCAACAAGTAATGTAAAGGACCTCTTCAAGGAGAACTACAGACCACTGCCCAATGAAATAAGAGAGGACACAAACAGATGGAGACACATTCCATCTTCATGGTTAGGAAGAATCAACATCGTGAAAATGGCCATACTGCCCAAAGTAATTTACAGATTCAATGCTATCCCCATCAAGCTACCAATGACCTTCTTCGCAGAACTGGAAAAAATCACCTTAAACTTCATATGGAACCAAAAGAGAGCCCGCATAGCCAAGTCAATTCTAAGCAAAAAGAACAAAGCGGGAGGCATCACACTACTGGACTTCAAACTATACTACAAGGCTACAGTAATCAAAACAGCATGGTACTGGTACCAAAACAGAGATATAGACCAATGGAACAGAACAGAGGCCTCAGAGGCAACACAACATAACTACAACCATCTAATCTTTGACAAACCTGACAAAAACAAGCAATGGGGAAAGGATTCCCTGTTTAATAAATGGTGTTGGGAAAACTGGCTAGCCATGTGCAGAAAGCAGAAACTGGACCCCTTCCTGACACCTTACACTAAAATTAACTACAGTTAGATTAAAGACTTAAACATAAGACCTAACACCATAAAAACCCTAGAAGAAAATCTAGGCAAAACCATTCAGGACATAGGCATAGGCAAGGACTTCATGACCAAAACACCAAAAGCGTTGGCAACAAAAGCCAAAATAGACAAATGGGACCTAATCAAACTCCACAGCTTCTGCACAGCAAAAGAAACAGTCATTAGAGTGAATCAGCAACCAACAGAATGGGAAAAAATTTTTGCAGTTTACCCATCTGACAAAGGGCTGATATCCAGAATTTACAAAGAACTAAAACAGATTTACAAGAAAAAAACAAACAAGCCCATTCAAAAGTGGGCAAAGGATATGAACAGACACTTTACAAAAGAAGACATACATGAGGCCAACAAACATATGAAAAGATGCTCATCATCACTGGTCATCAGAGAAATACAAATCAAAACTACATTGAGATACCATCTCACGCCAGTTAGAATGGCGATCATTAAAAAATCTGGAGACAACAGATACTGGAGAGGATGTGGAGAAATAGGAACACTTTTACACTGTTGGTGAGAGTGTAAATTAGTTCAACCATTGTGGAAGACAGGGTGGCGATTCCTCAAGGACATAGAAATAGAAATTCCATTTGACCCAGCAATCCCATTACTGGGTGTATGTCCAAAGGATTATAAGTTGTTCTACTATAAGGACACATGCACACGAATGTTCATTGCAGCACAGTTTACAATAGCAAAGACCTGGAACCAACCCAAATGCCTGTCGATGATAGACTGGACAGGGAGAATGTGGCACATATACACCATGGAATATTATGCAGCCATCAAAAACCATCAGTTCATGTCCTTTGTAGGGACATGGATGAACCTGGAAGCCATCATTCTCAGCAAACTGACACAGGAGCAGAAAATCAAACATGTTCTCACTCATAGGCGCGTGTTGAACAATGAGAACACATGGACACAGGGAGGGGAGCACTACACACTGGGGTCTGTTGGGCGGAAATAGAGGAGGGACAGCAGGGGGTGGGGAGTTGGGGGGAGATGGCATGGGGAGAAATGCCAGATATAGGTGAGGGGGAGGAAGGTAGCAAATCACACTGCCAGATGTGTACCTATGCAACAATCTTGCATGTTCTTCACATGTACCCCAAAACCCAAAATGCAATTTAAAAAAAATTCAAAATTTCTTCAAAAGACACTATTAAAAAAGTAAAAAAAAAAAAACAAGAAGAAAATAGCCACAGTATATATATCTGACAAACAGGCTATTACTATCCTTGGTGCAAAAACTACTTTTAATGGCAAAAGTCACAACTATGTTTGCACCAAGCTAATAGAACACTCATGCCCTAATGGCAAGAGTGTAAAATGGTATAGATGTTTGGAAAACAATTTGGCAGTTCTTACAAAGTTAAATGTGTACTTACCCTATAACCCAGCCATTATATTTCTCAGTATTTAGTCCCTCACAAAATGAAAACATGCATACACACATGCCAAGAAAATGCTTATACAAAAATGTTTCTACCAGCCTTATTCATAAAAGACCAAAACTGAAAACAACCCCAAGTCCATCAACAGATGAACAGATAAACAAATTGTAGTATAGCCAGCCAATGGACTACTCAGCAATAAAAAGGAATGAATTACGATACACACAACATAGACAAATTTCAAAAACACATTACCTGTAGTGAAAAAAGCCAATCACGGAAGGGTATGTGGCTGCAGTCCTAAGAAGACCCGAAACAGGCACGTTCCGTTTGTAGTGACGGAAATCAGGTCAATGGTAGCCTGGAGTTGTTGATAGGAGTGGAATTGATTGGGGAAGGGTGCAAGGGAAGCATTTGGGGTGCCTGAAATGCTTTTATCTTCATTGAGGTGGTGGTTATATGGTAAACTGAGTTATCTAAGCTTATCGATCTGTACACTATAATTTATATACATGTAAATCATACCTCAGTGAAGTTGATTAAAAACACATTTTACCTCTGAGTTTTTTGTTTCCTTAGGGACTTTATTAGTCCTTTCTCATACTGCTGTGAAGAAATACCTGAGACTGGGTAATTTATAAAGAAAAAGAGGTTTGGTTTTATTTTCGAGATGGAGTCTCACTCTTGTCACCCAGGCTGGAGTTCAGTGGTACAATCTCGGTTCACTGCAGCCTCTGTCTCCCAGGTTCAAGCAAGTCTTGGGCTTCAGCCTCCTGAGTAGCTGGTTTTATATGTGTGTGCCTAAAGATGTATATTTTTAGTAGAGATGAGGTTTCACCATGTCTGGAAGGCTGGTCTTGAACTCCTGACCTCAGGTAATTTGCCTGGCTCGGCCTCCCAAAATGCTGGGGTTATAGGTGGGAGCCACCACGCCTGGCCAAGAAAAAGAGGTTTAACAGACTCACCATTCCACATGGCTGGGGATGCCTCACAAACATGGCAGAAGGAGATGGAGAAACAAAGGCCCATCTTACATGGTGGCAGGCAAGAGAGTATGTGCAGGAGAATTGTCCTTTGTAAAACCATCAGATCTCATGAGACTTATTCATTAACACAAGAACAGCATGGGAAAAACCTGCCGCCATGATTCAATTACTTCCCACCAGGTCCCTCCCATAACACATGGGGATTATGGGAGCTACAATTCAAGATGAGATTTTGGTGGGGACACAGCCAAACCATATCAAGGACCAAAATTAAAAGGAAATTTTACATAATGAATGTCTTAGATGTCATCTATATGAATGGATGTAACAAGGAGTAGACACAGTTTAGAAAGACAGATGAAGCTGGAATATGAAGGATTTTGCAGCCTTGCTAAGACATGTGGACCTTATGGTAAAGGCAGTAGGATGATAGGCACATTTTATGGATTCTTTTTAAAACATTCTATTTACACTGTCATTATATCTTTATAAGGAAATGCATTTATTTTTCAATATAGGTTATGGACACTGATGCTTAAATGTTCTACCGAGGAAGTGTGCAATTTATGGATATGCAGCTAGGCTAGCAATCCATTCAAACCAGTTCTGCTCATCAGTATGTATGGATTCAGGTGTTTCATGTGTGATACCTAATTTTATTTACATAGGAGCACTGAAAGACAAGCATATTATATTAGTTCGCTTTTCCTGCATAATGAGCCAGTCCAACACTAGTGACTTTAAAAAACAACCTCTTGTATAGCTTACCATTCTACATGTAGACAGTTTGGATGGGGCTCAACTGGGAGATACTTCTAGCCTTAGCTGGGTTCACCTTTGTTTTTATACTCAGTACTGGGTCGACTGGAGGCTGGCTGATTTAGAATGGCCTTCCTTGGAATGGTTCCTTTCAGCTCCACGTGTCTCTCAGCCTCCAGCAAGCCAGGCCAAATTTCTCAAATGGTAGCTAGGCAGAGTTGCAAGAGAGATGTGTGCAATGTGTCTCCTAGAACCTGAACTCAGAACCAGCACCTGTTATTCCACTGGCCAAAGCAAGTTAAAAGGCCAGATTCAGAGAATGGGAAATAGTCATCACTTCTCAATGGGTGGAACTGCAAAGCCCACTGCCAGTGGTGAGCATTTAGGGAGTAGTGGAGGATTATGACCATTTTTACAAGTGGCTACAATTATCTCCATTTTATGTAGAGAAAAACCAAGATTCAGAGAAATTAAGTAACTTTTATAAGGCCACACAGCCAATAAATTGCAATGAGATGCTGGGCTTTGATTCCAACCCATTTCTACAACAAAATGTGGATCCTCATTCTAAGGAACTTATAGTATTTTATGGTACTTAACCCATTCTTCCATCCCTCTATCATGTAGAATCAACAGATCAGGGGATGAAGGAGCAGAAAGTTTATGAGCAGTAGATATTTCTGAAATGATTCCAAATGTGACAGATTATTTCCTGAGATACAAACAGAAAAGAAACTCACTTCCTTTTGGTGGCATTGGGGGCTGAAAATGTCCCCAGCAAAGATTCCATATGCCCCCACACTTCCTTATCCTTCATAAGAGGAGGAACCTTAAAAAGCCAAGCAGTCTCTTGACCCAGAACTGGCTGAGGATACAGAGCACACATATCCATGGCTGCATCTGCAGTGTTTGGGTGCAGCCACAGGCAGCTTCAAAGGGAAAAGGAAGGGGAAAAAACCTTCTCTCTGTAGCTAGGCTACCAGTTCCTGTGTAGATTTCTCAAGACTCAGACAAGAGGACATGGTGAGAGCTTCCCCATGTTTAGAAACATCCGATGGTTGCCAAAACAAGCCAATTTAGGACTGAGCGTGACAAATGGACATTTGGGGTTGAATGTCACCTGGGGAACCCACTGTCTCTGAGATCTCCACAATGGGGTGGCCTGAAGCATAGTGGAGAATGTGCTCACTGAGCACCCAGCCAGCCTGGGTGGGGTGGGCATAGTCCGGTTGCTACAGGATGTGAGGCAAGGCATGGCATCCTTGGAAATATACACATACACACTGACAAAAGGAGGAAAGTGACAGGAAAGAAATGTGGAAACCATTAGAGCTGGGAACTTTTGTCTCTACCTTTGCTTATGTGTGAGAACTAGAGAGAGATGCTTACTGTTGTCTCTGCAGATTTGAATGGGTTGATCAGATCCTTCTTACCAAAGTAAATGGAGTGTCACGGTGATCTCCAAACCTGCCCAACTGTGGCACTCAGCTGGAACATTTGTGCAGAAAACACCCGGGCCTGGGTCAGGAGATTCTGATTCTGCAATAAGTCAGGATGGCGCCCAGGAGCCTGTGTTTCCAAGAGCTCCAGGCAGCTATGATTCTCAGGCAAGCATGGAATAACCCAGAGTGCAGTTGTGCGGAGCTTCCCAGCTAAACACACATGGGGCATACCTGGGGGGAGTGCACGCTTCTTAGTGGAAGGTAATGTACTCAAGGACAGTCAGTATCTCAGCACACCTCTAGTCACCGTGATATTCGAAACATGTAGCTACTGTAGGATATAGTCTCTGGCCCCGGGGGTCCCTGTTCTGCCAGGTGTCTACCCTTTGCACAGTTACTACACTGTGGGAGAGTCTGGGGCACTCTGGAGCAGCAGGATAAGGCTGGGGACCTCCACAGGCTTAGGGCCTTGGTTATATATCACCTTATAAGGAAGAACTGCAACCTTCAACACAGCTAGACAGGGATATCCCCCTGTATAGCAGCACTGCCTAAAATACATTCACTGGGTATCATTTAGAAGGTTTTTGAGGTTATAGAAAAAGTCTGGCATTTGGAGTCCCAAATCTGTGTGTTCCCACACAGGCACTAGCATGTACCATGTGATACTGGCTGTGTGTAAGCTTCAGTTTCCCCGCCAGCAAAGGAGAGTGATGATGCGTCTTCTTTCATAAGGTCGTGGTGAGTGTCCAATAGACAGTGGAGCCCCAAGCATTTTCATCAGGTCTAAACCAGTGTACAAGTGTTGGTTTCTTTCTTCCCATCATGAATCTTTTTTTTTTTTTTTTTTAAGACCGAATCTCACTCTGTTGCCAGGCTGGAGTGTGGTGGCGTGATCTCGGCTCACTGCAACCTCCTCCACCGGGTTCAAGTGATTCTCCTGCCTCAGCCTCCCGAGTATCTGGGACTACAAGCATGAGCCACCATGCCCAGCTAATTTTTGTATTTTTAGTAGAGACAGGGTTTCACCATGTTGGCCAGGATCGTCTCTATCTCTTGACCTCGTGATCCTCCCGCCTCGGCCCCCTAAAGTGCTGGGATTATAGGCATGAGCCACCACGCCCGGCCCCATCATGAAATTTAAAGACATCTCAGGTGCCTCTGTGTATACATTGTTTGGAATTTTTGTTTTGTTTTTTCCAAGTCTGTGAAATGCTTTAAGAGTTCACATACAGATCCATAATCCCTTATCTGAGAGTCCAAAAGCTTCACATTCCAACAGACTTCCCATGTTTGGTGGGATAATCTGGCCTGCCCTGAGTTTGTTAACCTAACATGAGGCTTTTTGTGGTTTGTGCTTATCACCCGCTTATGGTTTGCTCCAGAGATGTGTTTAACTTTGGGGTGCTTCCCAAACTCCCCCAGGGATGTTACATAATGTAAGCTATAAGCATACATTATAAGATATGGAAAATCCTGAATTCTGGAATAATCTGGTCCCCATGGTATCAGAGAAGAGACTGGGGACCTCTCACTCCCCCACTAAAAGTTATAGAATTGTTAGCTTTAAAGGGAGTCTTGAGGATGACTGTACTTATGCTGGGAATCTTCTACCACGTTTCTTACAGACATCTTCTAATTCCTGTTTGAAATCTTCCAGAACCAGGGACCTTACTGCTTAAGTCCCAGACACTCATTCCGGTGTGGATCATTTCTTCAAAGGACTTCCAGCATCTGCGCCAGTGCAAAATAAAAACATAGAGAAAAATGCCATTAAAGTTACTAAAATATCAAGCCTTTTCTCCACTCTCTCTCTCTGTCATGGCTTTTATTTATTGCTATTTAACTTTGTAAGAAAAATTAAAATGTTAAATGACTAGCACAAATTCTGTTCATCTTGACATTGTGCATTTCCAGTTTTAAATGCAAATAGAGACATTTAACTTACACGTGGAATCGCTGATATTATGCAACTTGTGTTTTGTAGCTCATATGTGCATGTGTACTTGTTCTTACCAGTACAGCTAAGACAGAGTACAAAATTAGTTGGACTATTTTAATTTCATTGTATGTGTGTGTGTGTGTGTGTTTAGACAGGGTCTTTGTTGCTATGTTGCCCAGGCTGGTCTCAAACCCCTGACCTCAAGTGTTCCTCCCACCTCAGCCTCCCAAAGTGCTCCAATTAGAGAAGTGAACCACCATGCTCAGCCCCTTCATGTCTTAATATGGGCACATTCTACCCAAACTCTACCTTCCTTTTTCTGAGGAGTAAAGGAAGATTGAAAGGAAAGGGAGCCATCTTTCCTTTTCTTTCTGTGCCATCATCGTCACCCTATGTGGTTGGTCAATACAGGGAAGCAACATGAATGAGAATAGATACAACAAGCTGCCTTGATTGTTCCTGTTTCTTAGACACCACTGCCTGCTTTCTGCCTTCAAAGCAAGTTCTGGTATGAAAAAAAATGAAATGAGAACCCTTGGGGGTGGCAGAGCTCCCATTCAGTCATGGCTGTAGCACACTTACCTTGTGCTCACGTTGAGTCTCATGGATCACTGATGTGTCGTGGGTTCCTAGAACATCTTGAACACTGTGCTAATGGGCAGCAAAGGACAGAGACACACACGCTGCCCCTCCCTCTTCTGGTCACAGTCATGCTCCAGTATCCCATCAGATTCCACTTATGAAACAGATTCAAAGATAAAAGTGTTAAGAATTTTAAGACAGCAAAAGCAGAACCTTAATCCAAGCACTAGGTCTTACTGAGCAAGGGGTCCTGTGGGGCTGCCCAGGCCACTCACCCAGGAAGCTGGGCCTGTGGGTTCCACAGTGGTGGGCTGTTCTTGTCCTGTCCACATTTGGACAACCCAGCTTTGGGAAGCTCATAGCTAAGTCACCTAAGGGTTCTAAGTGGGGGAAGTTCTTGTGTCCAGTTGTCAGTGGCTGAAATGGCTTTTTTTGTTGGTCTTAACAGATGAGAATGCAACGTCTGGAATTATGGCTGCCATTTTGTGATCATGAGGCTACAAGCCTAAGGACCAAAGCTAACATGTCAAAAACAGCAGAGCAGGAAGGAGCTGGATCCTCATTATTGAACCACAGGACTGAACAATCCTTTAGCTGCCTTGCCTCCAGAGTTCTTACTACACGAGATGATAAGTCCCCTTACAGTTTAATCTACTTTTGGTTGGGTCTTCCGTTAGCGCAGGCAACAGCATCAAATCCCATAGCACAGACACACCCGACACTTGCAGGAGCTGTGTCAGCCTTGATGCTGCAACCCTACTCTGGGAGGTGTGTGTCCAGCAGCCTGACTTAGACCACCTTCCTAGTGGAGAGGGAAATGGAGGTAAGTCCCTAAGCCAGGTCTCTAACTTACCCACATGCTATGTTCCCAGCGTAGAAACCATCTCGCCCTTCCAGTTGCATTTCAGGCACTTCAGCCAACCTAAGATGAGCACAGTCTATGTGCCATTTGGCAAGACGAGGAGGGCAAAGACAACATGGGCCCTGACCTCGAGTTGCTCACATCCACCCTGAAAAGAAATGTTGACAAGGATTGTCATTAATGTCTAAGGCTCAGTTCCCCAGAAAGGAACTCTGATAAGGGGAACCACCTTCAGAAGGGTTATGGAGTATTGCTCTCGAGATATACACCAGTAAGGGAGAGAGGAAGATAGAATTGGGAAGAGAGAAGTGACCCGTGCTGTGGTACAACTGAGACCTCGGACAATCCCATGTGGAGCTCTGGAGCTGCGAAGGCCCTTCAGAATTGCTCCAAATCGCAGTAAGTGGGCTAGATCTTCACGTTCCTAATCAGCCAGTCATCAGCCACGGGCTGCCCCCAGGGGAGAGTATAACAGTGGGTGAGACACAGGACGGTTCCCAGTGAAGGACGCAGGGCAGGGCTGGGGGCCCCAGGGGGAGGTGGGGCCACAGTCCATTTGCAGTTACAGTAGACGAAGAAAACAGTTCTGATATGAATGATGACTGAGATTTTTATTTGCATTAATGAATGAGATAAAAGTGATATTCCCAGCAGGGGCATGGGTGTATTGCCTGAAGAGGGAATCTTGGTTAGGCTTTATAATACTCATATCAGTTAGGTTGACCATATAATTTTTTATCCAAGCTAGGACACTTTGGAGAGAGAAAGGGAACATTATTGATAATTACATCAGCACAACAGTTTCTGTGCTACTGTTCTCATTTTACAGATGAGGAAACTGAAGCACAGAAAAGTTGAGAAACAGCACCATTTGCCAACAAGCAGTGGCAAAGAGGCAGTGCCAGGTTTCACACTCTGGCAGTCTCATTCCCACAGCTAATTCTCAAGACACTGTAGAAGTAGAGTTGGCAGATTGGCTAAGGGGTGTAAACTGGGAGGGCCAGAAGGGACCCTGGCATTCAGGCTTGAGCAACTGGGAAGATGGCGGGATTCTTAATCTGAGCGGATGTCAAGGTGCAGGGAAAGGAGTGAGGGAAAGGGGATCTCAGACCTTCAGTAAGTGGCAG
Organism: Cebus imitator; assembly: GCF_001604975.1. Taxonomy (NCBI): domain Eukaryota; kingdom Metazoa; phylum Chordata; class Mammalia; order Primates; family Cebidae; genus Cebus; species Cebus imitator. The sequence goes on along the minus strand of NW_016107367.1, from coordinate 7,270,470 downwards.
TGCGATCACTACACTGGTTTCTTTTATTTTTTGAGGCAGGTTCTTGCTCTGTCGCCCAGGCTGGAGTGCAGTAGAGCAATCGTAGCTCACCGCAGCCTCAAACTCCTGGACTCAAGGATCCTCCCCTTCAGCTTCCCAAGTAGCTGAACTACAGGCACATGCCGCCAAGCACAGCTCATACTCCATGCCCGGCTAAATTTTTTATTTTTTGTAAAGTCTAGTCTCAGTACGTTGCCCAGCTGCCCCACCAGCTTCAGTGTAATAAGCAGAAACTGAAAGATAGCTTTCTCAAATTACTCATGTTTATTGTAGAATCAACCAATACAAAACAATATCTTATCTAGAGTTACTCAGTCTTTCTAAACCAAAGTTTCCTAGTGTTGCACTCCCTGCCCCCAAACACTGTTTTAGGATGGGGTAGATAGCCATAGCATCTCACCCTTAGGTGAGTATTCAAGAGCCATTGGTGGCCCAATAGCTACAGATGCTGTCTCTTCTCACTGTGGACTGCATTTGCCATCAGGGCTCTCTCAGAGCAAGGAGCTTCCAACGAGAGGCTCACTCTCTAGCATTGGGACAGGAGGCACAGCACGTATCCCCATGGTGGCAAGAAGAGTACCTGGGTTATGAAAGCTCAGAGCTCTGCTCCAAATGGGACATTTCCTTCTGGGATTGGTCCCCCAGTGACATTGCTGCTCATGTCCTTATAATTGGTTACATGCAAACTTGTGAATCCTCAAGGGTTGATCTTATATACTATGAGTGCCCACATTGATACTGCTACCCCCATCCATTTGGCCATGGGATTTCCCAATATGCAAATCGGGCAGGCCTTAGAACAAGAGCTGATAAAATGCCATGGCCAGAATTGAGACTTAGAGTCCCAAATGGTACACTTAAGCATGTTGCAGAAGGGAATTTGAGAAGAGAAGCAAATTTGGAGAGAAAGACTAAGGATTCAGCCCTGCATCTGATTAGTTTGAGGTACCAATGAGGCATTCAAGGGAAAGGTGTGCCCATGAGAAGCTGACTTTGTAGTCTGGGTGTTTAGAGAGATTTTGGTTTTCTATAGAAATTCAGGAACCATAAACTGGTTGATAGTCCTTATCTGCCACGTGGAAAGCATTGGCATGGAGAGAACCTAGAACAGGACTATAAGGTCCTACAGCATTTAAGGATTGGATACAAGAGGAGGAGCTGGTAAAGGAGTCTGAGGAAGAACAGGTAGGGGCAGAGAGGACCCAGGAGAGGCATCTGTCATAGAATACCAGAGAGTGGGTTTTAAGGAGGAACAGTCAGTAGTGTAAATGCTGTGGATAGGTGTGCAAGATAAAGTCTGCAAAGCACAGGTCACATTTAAAGATATGCAAGGACCCACTTCAGTGAATGGGGGGAGGAAAAAGCCAGAAGATTGGTTGAAGAATGAGTAATAGGAGTCAGAGAGGGCAGATAATTTGCTCAAGAAGTTGCCTGTCAGTGGCTGGTGGGGGGGTGACAAAAAAAAAAGCCCTGGTGGATAGGCATGCTTTCAAGAAAGACATTTGCAAAGGTAAGAGAGCTAGGCATGTTTTTGCTGATAGGAACTAATAAGGAGATTAGAATGGGGCAGACTGAAGACACAGGAAATGGAGGAAGCATTGAAGAGGCTGAGGTCCAGAGAAGGAAGACATTAAAGTTAAGAATGAACAAATCCCTGCTCCCTCTATGAACTGTGCTTTTGTGGATGTCTGTAAATGCCACAACCTGAAGAATAGGACAACTAAAAAGACAACTGCGAAACTACTCATCCTGCGCCATCAGTGAGTGCCAACTACGAAACAGAGCTTCTCAGTGAGAAAACTGATCACAAAGAAGAGCCCTGAGATAGAGGGTGTCCTCCACCTATCCATCCATCTAGCTGTCTATCTGTCTGTCTATCAATCTATCTATCCATCCACCCACCCCTCAGCCACCCATCAATTCATCCATCCATCCATCCATCCATCCATCCATCCATTCATCCATCTATTTGCATATGAATGAAAATATGGTGAAACCAAGCATCAGGAAGGACACAGACCTGGTGGGGTTAATGACTAGGAGAGTGAATGAGGCTAACTAAGGCATGAGTGCTGCTGGCTTCACTCTCTGTGGTCATTAACTTGCTTTTAAGTCCCTACCTCTATTAGCTGGGTGACCAGCAAGCCAGATCAATAAGACCATGGATCTATTGCGCTGGAGCTTTCCTTAGAGCCAAAGTCCAGCTGTCTAGATTTGTGATCTGTCCTTGGGTCAAATCTGTGAAGAACAGTCTAAGTGAGGTGCCCGGAGTTCAGTCAAGAGCTCTGATTTCTTGTCCCAGTTCAGTCATTACTGTGTGACCTTGAGGCTCTCTGTTCACCTGCCTAGGCTTCTGTTTCCTCATTTGTAAAATGGAAGAAATTTGGGCAGGCAATAGATGATCCCCAAATCCCTTTTCAGCTCTGAGGTTAAAAACAATTCTAACCAATTAAAAACTGAGCAAAGGACTTAGACATTTCTCAAAAAAAAGATATACAAATGGCCAAGAAGCATATGAAAAGTTGTTCAACACTGTTAGTCGTTAGAGAAATGCAAATCAACACTACAATGAACTATTACTTCTCATGCACTAGGATGGTAGAATCAAAGGAAGGGAAAGTAGCAAGTGCTGGCAAGGGTGTGAGGAAACGGGAACCTTGTACATTGCTGGTAGAAATGTGAAATGGTACAGCCAGTGTGGAAAACAGCTTAGTGACTCCTCAAAAAGTTAAATTAGAATTACCATATGACCCAGCAATTTCACTTCTAGATATATACCCAAAAGAACTGAAATAAATTCAATTACGAAATACTTAAATAAACACTTGTGCCCAAATAGTCATAGCAACACTATTCACGGTAACCAACAGTCGTGGAAACCACCCAAATGTCCATCAATGAATGAATAAATGAAATGTAGTACATCCACACAATGGAATAGTATTCAGCCATAAAAAGAAATGAAGTACTCACACGTGCTACATACAATATGGATGCACCTCGAAAACATTATGCTAAGTAAAAGAAGCCAGGTCACAAATTATAGAGCTCCATTTACTTGTCTTTTGTTTGTTGTTTGCTTGTTTGAGAGAGGGTCTCATTATATTGCCCAGGTTGGTCTCAAACTCCTGGGCTCAAACACCTGCCTCAGCCACCTGAGCATCTGGGATTACAGACATATGCCATAGTGCACAGTAATTATATGGCTGCATTTATATAAAATATCCAGAATAGTTAAATCCATAGAGACAGAAAGCAGATTGGTAATTGAAAGTGGCTGGGGAGAAAAAGGAACAGGGAGTAAATTAATGGACACAGAGGTTTCTTTTGGGATGATGAAAATGCTTTGGAGTTGGGTAAAGCTGGTGGTTGCACAATGTGAATATATTAAGTGCTACTAAATTGTGGGGTTTAAAATGATTAATTTTATGTTAATGTGAATTTTGCCTTAAATTCTTTTTTTGAGACAGAATCTTGCTCTGTTGCCCAGGCTAGAGTGTAGGGGCGTGATCTCAGCTCACTGCAACCTCCTCCTCCAGGGTTCAAGTGGTTTCCTGCCTCAGCCTCCCAAGTAGCTGGGATTACAGACACCTGCCACCACACCTGGCTAATTTTTTGTATTTTTTGGTAGAGATGGCGTTTCATCATGTGGGCCAGGTCGGTCTAGAACTCCTGACCTCAGGTGATCCACCCACCTCAGCCTCTCAAAGTGCTGGGATTATAGGCATGAGCCATTGTGCCAGGCCAATATTTTTTTTAAAGAAAAAGAAGCAAATCTAGAATCTCTTCATGACAAAACAAAATCTAAGCAATTCTGTCAAGTCCCTGTTTGGGAAGTAGTCCTGGCCACTCACTCCAGGCTGCCTCTCCCTCTCTCACATCTGATTAATGGGCATGGAGTTTACAACACCAGACATCACATCCCTTCCTTAATGACCAAGTTCAAAGGTCTCTCTGTCTTCCCTTTCCCCATTCCCATCCCAGGATATCTTTGACCCATTTTGGAAGACGCCCTTCCCTAAGTGAGTAAAATGGAGACACTTCCTGAGCACCTATTTTGGGAATTAGCCCAGAGTATAGACAAACAACCACCATATAGGGAGACATTCTTGGGCCAAGGCATTCCATGGCCAGAGGTGGGAGGTGGAACCGCAGAGCTTTGAGGAAGTGGACACTTTAAAGATTGGCGGAGGCGGCCCTCCAGGTTTCCTGTGGCCTGAGAAGTGGCAGGGAAGTTGATGTCCCAGCTTTTTGTGGCTGCACGGACGAGGATATGGGAATTGGTCACATCCTTGCTTTTTATCCAAAAGAGACGACCCTTGAGCAAATTGATTCATGACCAGAGGCACTATTTTCAGTCTTCTTTTGGCGTACGCGAGGCTGGAAGGCAGGGAAAGCAGTGGAGGAATAAAAAAGAATAAGCTAGAAATGGGGAAGATGGCAAAGCAGAAACGGTGTGGCTAATTCAGTGGGTGACCTTGGATGAGTCCTTCCACTTCAAATAGAAGTCGAGCTGGTTGGATTAAACTAGGGAAAATGAAGAAAATTTTAAATGCCAGTGCAGATGGGTTTGTGGTTAAACAGAAGCAGTCATGCAGTCCTTTGATGCTGAAACTGCTTCAGACCTTATAAAGGGGCAAGCAGGTCTAAAGAGCTGAAGGGGGCCAAGGATCAGTGTAGTCACAAACCATAACAACAATGAGCTGTTAAAGCTAAATTTCAAGACAATATCGTGTAGTGAAAGGCATGCAAGTGTGAGAGACTGACAGGTCTGTGCTTGAACCATTAGTTTTATCCCTTAAGGATAAAACACTCACATGCCTTTTACTACCTTACTTTCTCCATCTGCAAAATGGGGCATATATATATACATATCACACACACACACACACACACACACACACACACTTATTAGGGTGTGTATATGAGAATAATGAATGTGTAGATTTTAAATAGAATAATGCCCGTTATTTTCGTAGCTGAGCCCTTCACCTTCTCTCAAGGAGAATTTGTCCTAGAGGCCAACCAGACCATCATGAGTCAGACCCCTAGAGGGGCAACGTCCTTAGACATATCAGAAATGCAGGATGGACAACATTTAGACTCCTTCCCTAGCATCCCTTCTGAACACACCAAGAGCAAAAAAAAAAAAATACCATAGGATTCTTGTTCACTTCACTTCTGGGAATGTATCCAAAGGAAATTACTGTGGAAAAAATGAAAAAATCACGTATATACAGATACTCCCTGACATAGGATGGTTTGACTTATGATGTTTTGACTTTATCATGGGTTATCAGGACATAACCCCATCATAATTAGAGGAGAATCTGTACCTATTTCTTAAAAGGCTATTTATCATAGACAGCAGAAATGTCTACTAAAAAGCTTAGGAAATATGCCTTGTTGATGCTATGAAATACTATTAGGTCAGTGTAAAAGTAATCTCAGTTTTGTCATTGAAAGTAATGGCAAAACCCACAATTACTTTTGCACCTACCTAATATACGTTTACAATGATCAATGTGATAACTCTGTAGAAAGATGAAAGCATGTAAATGTTAAGTTTTTAAAAGTTGGCCACAAAACTGCATGTACACTAGAATATTAACTCTCCAGCTTATAGCTAAAAAGTGCAAGGGGCTGAGGAGAAAGTGAACAGTTGATGCACTGGGGGAATAGCACTATGGGTACAATATTTCTGGCATGATAAAACTCTTTAATAATAAATACTCTTCTTATTTATCTCTTTAGATGACATGAACTAGATGATTTCCAAGACTTCATCTCTCTCTAGCACTCTGTAGGTAATTTGCTTCTCTTTATTTCAACGTATGCTTCCTCATCTGTAAAATTGCCTAGTAGTTTTCTAGCCACAATCCTTAGGTTTGTTGCCTAGAGCAACATAACAAAGTACCCCAAAATTTAGCAGCTTGAAAGAAGCATCTGTCGTTTCAGTCTCAAGCACTGGGAATTGAGGGGAGGCCGAGCTGGGTGGTTCTGCTTAGGGTCTTTTTCACGAGGGTGCTATCAAGTTGTTGGCCAGGACTGCAGTCATTTGAAGGTTCAGCTGGAGCTGGAGAGTCCGTTTTCAAGCTCACTACATACTGGCAAAAGCCTGCAGTTCCTTGTCATAGGGTATCTCCTTAGAGCTGCTCACAGCCTGGCAGCTGGCTTCCCTCAAAGTGACTGGTTCAAGAGAGAGAACCCAAGACCAAAGCTGAAATCTTCTACAACCTAATCTTGGCAGCGACATCCCAAGATTGGTGAGTTATTGTTACTGCTGTGTTACATCAGCATCTGTTTTGAAAATAAGGGGGACTTTCTTATACCAGAAGCTGGATTTGGTCACCCTCGACGCACTTTCCAGTTCTCTGCCCTCTAGTTCCTCAATTCCAGAAACCTGCCTTAAACAACCACCTCCTGGTGACCACCTCCCCATGGACAGCTGGATACAACCGACTTGACACACTCCACTGATTCCCATACCCCACATAGAGAGCACAAATATGCTGCAGTGACCACCCTCTCAGTCACAGTATGACTCCATGCAACTTGTGCCTGTTTTCTCTAAAGCCACCAGTTAGAACTTCCCAGGAGGAAACCTGCTTGGGCAGCTCCCTGGACCCCCATAATAGCCTGGGCCCACAAACCCAAGTAGGTGGGTGGGTGGGTAGCCTTACAACTCTGTCTTGCTCTCCACCCACTGTTTGAACGCATTATCCTGGATGGCTTTCTGCTTCCCATCGCCCCTGGGAGACATGCTGCCTTCTTTTCTCTGGGATCTGTGAGTAATTAACTGCTTCTGTTATTTCATGTGTTTTGCTGAGTCGTCTCCTCTGAGTCTCACCCAGCTAACACACCCAAACCCAGTTTCTTTCCCTCAGGGCTCTCCCGGAGGATAGATATCTTGATAGGAATAAACTGGATGGAGGTCAGACGAGAACCACAAGGGTGACTGCCAGTGTAAACAAATTTTCTGTGAGAGGGACACCTGGTCATGTGTCTGGCGCTTAGGCATTAGGTCGTCTGCCAGAATAAAGACATATCCCCTGGAAGACACTCTGTAAACATCCATGACCAGATCCCTGGAGCCACATCACAGCAGGGGTAGAGTTTACAACCACTCTCATGAGAGGGACCTCAAGACCTAACAGAGGAAAACACAACACACACTCCTACCATGTACTGTTGGTCATAGAGAACACTCTTGGAACTATAGAGAAAGGGAATTACACAACTGTGGGGGCCAGGAGGTGGGGATCACTGGAGGCCATGTGTGGGCTGCCATCACACCACAAAGTCATACTTCTATCCTGTATGAATGGCAGCTTGTTCCTCTACTCTTCCGATAGACAGGTGGCCTATTGGACATCGCATTATCCAGCACACTGTACTAAGTAGGTGCCCAAGAAATCCTTACTGATTAAGTGTATGTTTTTCTGCATATATTCAAGGCATGTGAGTATTAGAGACCAAGTCTATAACGTGCCTGGCTTACCAGACTCATCCCATGAAAAGGCAGATACATTGCTGTCCCCACTTCTTATACATGAAGACCTTGAAGCTCAGTGTACCCAAGGTTATGAGCTGATCCATAGGAGAGCTTAGATTCAAACTCAGGTAAATTTGCTTGGCTTTTAAGACCATGCTCTTTCCACTATACAGGACTAGTTTCCAAATAAAACCACCTCTCTTTCAGGCAGGAGTTAGGAGCTATCTGTTAGCTCTCACTGATTCCTACTTGCCTGCCTACCACACTGCCTACTGCCCATTATGTGCTGGTAAATGTTTCACAACCAGCAATCTGGGGAAAAAGAAGTCTTGGTCTGTAGCACTTGCTGATTGCCATGGTGTAAATATTCCCACCATGGCCACTTGCAAACTACCAACCTGATGTCCTTGATCAGACAGTTGGAAAGAAAGATGTGATCTGCCATTGTAAGCCCATATGAGCTATCTCCAGCCCAACACTGTCCACTCTGGAAGTATATTAAACTTCCAGAAAAAGGCATAGAATGATCCGCAATCCCATTCTGAACTGTTAACATGTTTTTGCCTCTCTAGTTGTGGCTGCTCTGCCTCGTCCTGTGTTAGCCACAGGATGGTCCGTGATGTGCACACAGCATTTGGAGCATATCATCAGCCTGTGCCCCACCACAACCGAGCCTAGTTCATCTCTAATGCTCTGGCCCAGGGCTTATATATGGGGCTTAGAAATACAGACCTATTCCTTAACCCTTATCATGGTATTATGCCCTAGATGAAACCTCCCATGTCCCAGCGACCCACACCTAACTCCTTTTATATTGCCAGCTGCCTAAGTCTCAGTGGGGGTGGCTAGGGTTCTACCTAGACTCCCATCACCATCACCAGGTCTTTGTTTGTGGGAAGTTGAGGGAACATGCATTATTAGGCATCCTAATATCAGGGCAGTCAAGAGCACACACATCACACACAGATGCACTCCAGAAGAATGTACAAAGCTGACTATGCTTCGCCACTGTCTTTGAGTCATATCATCTGATCCATAAAATTCCCCAACCCCACAGGAGCATGAGGGTTGGGATTTAGGGGTAGCTCTTTCACTCTATTCAACTCACTTCCCTCTGGCTCCTTAATTTACACAAGCCTCCTTGTGTTGCTTTTGGGGATTACTCCACCAAACCACCCTACAGACAGTGAATGAGCCCCATATCCCTTCTCTTTATCCTCTCTGCCCATTGCGCCAGGTCCTTCCTCTGAACCTCTGGTCAGTCTCAGTGCCATCCGGTTTCAGACTCAATGTGCCTAATGGTGAAACATTGAAAGAAACCCAGACTTTGTATGATGCCTGCATGGGCCTCCTATGAGTGTCATGTGCTCTTTGACTGCAGGAATCTGTGAGCCCATTTTCTGGGTCATGTTCCTGAATGTTCCATCTTAGCTGTGCAGCAGATCTCAACAAGTGGGTGGAGTTGGGGGAAGCCAGCCTGCACCCACCCTGCCACTTACAACCTGGGCAGATTCTTCTGCTTCCCAGCGGCTCCCAAGAATGCTGATCTTCTTCTGAGACCCAACAGAAAAATGACAAAGCTCACCTTGAGGACGCAGTCCAGTTTTCTACTTGAGGAAAAATCCTGAATCATTTTGTATCTTGAGTTTTCATGTTCCGTATCTTTTATGCCACTTTTTGTTTTCCCTGTAAGCTTTATGAAAAGAATTTCTCTTAGAGAAATTCTTGTAAGGAAATGAAAAGGATATTGACTCCAAGATAAGGCTTCCTGGAAGCCCTTTTATGTTTCACTTAGGAAACCCTTCACTGTCTCATATTCTAGACATTCAAAAACTCTGTTGTGGGAAGACTTGTTGGACATTAGAATAAGTCAGCTTCCCTAAGGATGGTTGCTTCCCCTGCAGTCTCTTTTCAGACAATGCCATCCACTCATGCCCTCGTCATCTTGGAAAGGATTGTCATTGTTATCCTTATCTGCAGTTTTATGTAAAACTCTCAGGGGTGGAAGTGAGTGTCCACAGGGTGAGCATCCTCCACAGGAGGACACCCGCAAGCAGGGTTTTGGAAACAACAGTCTAAACAAATTAGAGCATCATCTTCTAGACTTCTGCAGACTTGGGGAAACTGACCAAGCCTGAGCAGAGGCTAGAGGACAGACTAGTGGAGAAAGGTGGATGCCATGGGGAGGGTGAGACAGACAGAGGGTGGAGGGGGATTAACCAAGGTGGGAAGTCTATGCCCAGATGGACTCCTTGCTGCTTTAAAATGTGCCTGGGATCTTTTTACACTGATGATAAGTTGACAGATGTGGAGATGACAGTCCTGTAAGCAAAGTTCGATATTTCTATTTCTATTTCCTAAGAGAAAGGGACCCGCCGCACCATGCAGGAAAGCATGCATGCTGGTCAGGAGGCAGAAGGAATGAGGGGCAAGCATGGCCAGACCCTGAATCGTGGCTTTCGTGGAAAGGAATGGTCCAGACATGGTAAATATTCTAAGTAAGCTGAGGACTGGAAGTTGGAATCATTTCAGTTGGCTCTGGACTATGGGTGTGATCCCCAGTTGTCTAGTATCTAACCTCAAGATGATTTAGGGTACCTGGAATATTGGCTTGGTATGTGAGAGTCTGATAAAAGAGGTATTTGGGGTGTGGGTTCTGGACTGGTTGCTTGTATATCAAAGGCGTACTGAAGTCAGGCTGATCTGAGGCTTCTGGGGTTCTGGACTCAGGCAGACTGGGGTTCGCATCCTGGATCTTCTCTCTTCAGTTGGTGTGAATGACCACAGTAAAAATCACGGTATTTTTGCCGCGGCAAAACACCAGAAACCACCTAGATGGTTGTCAACAGGGATTTATTCAATTAAATTATGAAACCATTCATACGTGGAAGATTAGGTAGTATAAATAGTTTAGGAAATGCAATCACAAATGCGATATATGCTTTGTTATTGAGTAAAAAGGACAGGCTACAGAATCTAAAATGTCATACCGTCCTGCTTAAATGTATACACACACGCACATAGGAATGCTGCCTGGAAGGATATATAACAAGCAATTAGGGTGATTCTCTGCGAGGAGCAGGAAATGACTGGGGAGCAGAAAACTTTCCCTTTATTAGTTATCGTTCTATTTGAATTTTACAAATATACATATATATATATATATATATATATATATATATATATATATATATATATATATACAGTTTACATAAAATAAAAAATTCCCATTTGAAAGAATAAAAGTCAAGTTCTTTGAAAGAGTCCCCTCTTTCAGCCAGCCCCCTATCTGAGTCCTGGGTTAAAGAGAAAGATTTGCCAAAGTGGATAAAGACTGCCACATGGTGCCACGGGGGCTTAGGTCTCCACTGGCCACCCAGGTTGGTAGGTCCCGCTGGTGGGAGCAGCATCTGGGGACAGGCTAGGTGCCCTTGCTGCTCAGGGGCTCTGGCCCTCCCTGCTTGGCCAGCCTGAGTCACCTGTGACATTATTGTATTTACCTGGCAGAATTCTATGTAAGGGTATTTATGTACATGTATAATTACGCATACTTTTTGTGGATTGCTGATTGTTAGATATTTACCAGCACATCACTGATCAGATTCCATTCTTGATGATAATTGATCAGCCATGTCACTGGTATTTTTTAAATCCATCAGCTGCTACTAGCATGCAGAGGAGTTGAGAATCACTACCCTAAGGGAGGTAGAGAAGAAGAGAAAGCTGCTAGCATCTGGCCAGACATGAGCTCCCCTGCTCCAATGGGTCTAGCTCTGAGTCTGAGCACTTTGGGGTTAGAGAAAGGGTGGGAGGTTTTAGGGAGCGTAGCCCCCAATTAAATGAGTCTGGCCTGTGGGTTCTTCACACTCTAATACGGTGGATCACAAGAGCTTCCTCCTGGACTGGGAGCTCCTTAAGGAGCAGGGCTATTTTATTTATTCCCGAAGACCTGGCACACGGTAGATGCTTCTTGGATGTTTGGCAAATGAATTAATAAGTTGTATTAAGATATAGTTATTTCAAACATTCAATAATAATACTTCGGATAAATCAATTGTGGAATAAAATTCAAAGAAGTAATCTGCAACCATTAAAAATAATATTTAGTGGCATAAGAAAATGCTCATGACATACTGTCATTGCAAACAGAAAGCTGCAAAATAACATATAAAATATGAGCACAGTTTTGTTTTACAAAAAAACACACAAAATTTATTCCCAAGCCTGACAGGACATACCATCAACTTCTGGTCTGTGGATGATTCATTTTGGGGCAACAAGTGCTTCCTGAATCTTTGGACTTTTACTGAAAACTCATTCTCCAAGGGAAGAATTTGTTGAGTTCATGATTGTTTTCATAGCCATAGGACTAGAAAGTGGGTGCTGGGATTTGGAGTAATGTTTTGCCACATGGAGTAAAAGAGTCCTCCCCCTAAAGGCTGCTCCATGCCCTGTGGCACTTTCAGATAGTACATTTCACCAACTTAGATGTTTAGACATGACATCCACATGTTGTATATGAACATACAGAAATATGATTCTGCTATTGAGTGGGTTAGGACTCATTCATGATTAATCTTTTAAACTTTTGATCTTTTGAATTGTCAGATGTAATCTTTTAGTTTACGTAACATTGATTGCCCACAGCTAAAAGGTTGAGAAGCACAGTGACCATCATCCTAGGGTTAGAAAGATTGAAAGGAAAGCTAAATAGCTCCTTGAAAAGTCATGTAAATGATGCGGAATTCCTCCTGGATGCATCCAGAAACCACTGGCTGGGACTGAGCAAAGAGAACAGCTATTTAACATGCTTAGCAACACTCTGGAACTCAAATACGCTTTACCAAATAAATCACTCACCATTGTTCTAGGCCTGGGGCTCCCTGGCATTAGAGGACAAACATGACTGTGAACCTGTGCCAAGAATGAGAAAACACAGCCAGCCAGTTCCCTCTGGAGCAGGACATGAATTGGCAGTGTATGAAATTGGTCTTAGCCCATTCCTCGGGACCTTCCCCGCCCAGTCATTCGGTGTGTGGAAATGGAGAATGTTTAACAAAGAGGGTAAAGTTAACTTCCAAAACAGGGGTGAGAATTCCCAGGCCACCCCCACTCTGCATCCTGTGGTGTACAACTACAGGAACTCAACAAGGGCAAAACAGCACCAAGAACTCAAAGATGCAAGTGAGAGTTAAGTCTGACCTCACATGTCCCCTGGCATGCAGCAACTCAAGCAAGCACGTCCGCTAAATCTGAAAAAATATCTTTGGCTAGCGTGCTGACCCTTCCTGGTGACTGCAGAAAATGCGAGCCCTTTACAATGTTGAGAAAGAAATGTGCCTTCATTCCAGTTTTACACTCTGGTTCATTTCATTTTGCATTTTAAACAACATTTATTTTATTGACTTTCTGTCTTAATGACCTGTATAATACTGTCAGTGAAGTATTGAAGTCCTCCCTATTTTTGTGTTGCCATCTGTCTCGTTTCTTAGGTCTAGCAGTAATTGTTTTATAAATTTGGGAGTTCCAGTGTTAGATATCTCTATCCATCTATCTATCTGTCTATCTATCTATCTATATATCTGTGGTGTTTTCCTACTGGACTATTCCTTTTGTCATTGTATGATGTCCTTCTTTGTCTTTTTTCACTGTTGTTGCTTTAAAGTCTGCTTTGTCTGAAATAAGAATAGCTACTTGTGGCAGGGCATGGTGGCTCATGCCTTTAATCCCAGCACTTTGGGAGGCCAAGGTGGGTGGATCATGAGGTCAGGAGATCAAGACCATCCTGGCCAACATGGTAAAACCCTGTCTCTATTAAAATACAAAAAAAAAATTAACCGTAGTCCTGGGACTACATGCCTGTAGTCCCAGCTACTCTGGAGACTGAGGCAGGGGAATCACTTGAACCTGGGAGATGGAGCTTGCAGTGAGCTGAGATCATGCCACTGTACTCCAGCCTGGTGACAGAGCAAGATTCGATCTCAAAAAAAAAAAAAAAAAAAGAATAGCCACTTCTACTTCTACTCTTTTTTGGTTTCCATTTGTATGGAATATCTTTCTCCATCCCTTTTTCTTAAGTTTATGTGAGTCCTTAGGTGTTGTGTGAGTCTTTCGAAGACAGCAGATACTTGGTTGGTGAAATTTTATCCCTTCGGTCATTCTGTATCTTTTAAGTGGAGCATTTAGGCCATTTACATTCAAAGTTAGTATTGAGGTGTGAGGTACTGTTCTATCCATTATGTTAGTTATTGCCTTAATAAGTTGTGGTTTTTTCCATTTTGTTTTATAGGCCCTGTGAGTTCACTATATCTAACATCAGGCAATGGGTAAGTCCATAAAGCTCCCAAGAGTTCCTATGTTTTGTGTTTGGCTACCAGGGCAAGTAGGGAAACACCATCAGGTCAAGACAGGGTTAGGCAGGTCTGGGCTCACACTTTTCTTGGGCAGGGCTCGCTATGGCCACTGTGGGGAATAGGAGAGTGACTCTCAGGCCAATGGGGTTATGTTCCAGGGGGGATTATGGCTGCCTCTGTCGTGTCATGTAGTTTGCCAGGGAAGTGGAGGGTAGTCAGTAGTGAGAGGTCTCACCAGCTCTTACATTGTTGGCAAGGCTAGTCTTACTTTTGCAGTGCCCCATTCAGACCTTGCCCCAGGCCATGAGTTACCCCACTGAGAAAGCACGGGCAACTTTCGGACCTTGCCCCTCGCCCCTCCCATCTGCCCGCTGTGTCAGCAGCAGCACATATGCTCCTGTGCTTCCCCACTCACTCATGTCCAGCTCCTGCTCATCCCCTGGACTTCACTCAAGAAAATGTGTGCCCAGTCGAAAGCACTACCCATTTCAGTTGGGATTTTCTTTTGTCCCACAACCCCTCCCGAGTTCCACTGGCTGCCTGAGGCCCCTGGGAGGCGCAGTCAGGGATCCCTTTCCAGGGCTCCAGCTGGAGACTGCAGTGCGTTAAGGCTCTTCCCTTGAAGCTAATTGTGCCTTTATATTTCTCGCACCCCGCAAAACCCTAGGAAAGGTTAAATCCTCCTCCCATGATCTGGATTTTCAGATTCCCCACTGGGGATGTGTGTTCAGAGGTAGATTCTCCCCCTCTCACACTTTGGGAACTCACAGTTTTTCACCTCTTTCATAGAATTTGCATCAGGGTACCACTTCTTTCAAAGGATCTGTGAATTCTTTTGGCTTTCCTGGTACATTCCTACAATGGTTCTCGGAGCGAAAGATCATGATGTGAGTCTCTACATGATGTTCTGTTCATCCACGTGGGAACTGCATGCTAGCCCTGTCTCCTATCCAACATTTCTATCCTTAAACATCATTAACTGAGTGTTACTGTGTGCCCAGTACATAATACAACACAGATGTTTCAGATACAAAAATCAGAGGCAATTTCCTTCCTCTGGGAAGTTTTAGTTCAGAAAGAGAGATAGGTAAAAATAACCACTGAATTTCAAACAGAGTTAACCAAGTAATCACAACCATCATCATCACATCTGCTATCACTAATCAAGAGTCTATTACCCTAGTGCTAGAGTACTTTACATTTATCACCTCATTTAATTCCCACAAAGACTTATGAGGAAGTTCCCATTATTGATTCCAGTTTACAGATGAGAAAACAGAGAATTAAAGAGGCTAAGCAATTGCCCCAACATCTTAAAGCCAACATGTGGAAAACTCAGTATAAAATTTGAGTCTGCCTCCAGAGCTTCTACTTATTTCCACTATTTTACATTACAACAAGATATAAGCAGACTCCCTTGGGGTGATGATGGGCAGAGCAATTCCGAGAAGGAAATCAAGGAAGGCTTTATGGAGGAGGAGGCACTGAGGCAGAGCTTTGAATGATGAGTTCTATTCCAAAAGGTGAAGAAGAAGGGTAATGGCATCTTACACAGTAGAAGCTGCGGGGGCTGAAGCCTGGGCACCCTGCAAGTGTAACCCAAAATCTCGGCCAGTGCCGCAATAAATCAACTTTATTCATCAGTCAATGACTACTTGATTATTGGTCTTCAAAGGAGGCTTCTCCTGCATGTTCTCACTTGTTATGTAACTCCTACAGCTCATCATAACATAATCTCAAACTCCTCTTTAGAAATTGAAGAGGACCATATCGTATGTGATGGCCTGGATGGTGTTACATTGCTTCTCTTTCATTGCCTATTTTTATTTGAAACATTACCAGTCACCAGAGCCTGGCACATCAGGAGGGTGCTTTTGCCTGGTGAAAGCTGCCAGATAACAGCTCAAAATGGGGCACTTTCGAAGTGCCAGCAAAGATGAAATTCTCGGGAATACTAGGATGTACCTTGCTATGCTCGGGGGCAGGCTGAGAGAAAACGCCCTGCTCACTGGTCTCCCTGCTGCCCACCGCTGTCCCTTGGCAGGAGAGCCTTCATGGACACTTAGATCACACAGCTTGGTGAAGGTGAAGCTGGGAAGCAGGCAGGAGTGGATCCTGGAGGGCCTGGGAAGCCGTGCTGTGGAGTTTGGCCTTGCCCTGCAGATGATGGGCGGCTGTGGCCAGTTTTTAAAGAGAAGAGTATTATGATCCAAAGTATGTTTCAGAAAGAGAACTCTGGCTGTACTCTAAAGAAGCTTTAACATCCCTCTCTCCACAACAATTCTGCGATTTCACCTTCTGCTAAGTGTAAAAGAGCATTTTCTGGAGGAGTCCACGGAGATGAGAAGGCAGCCCTGGCAGTGGGTCTAATGTGCACAGAGCCATCCCCGGAGACTAGCTGCCTGTGTAGAGGCAATAATAGCAGAGGCATAATTACATCAGCTTCCTAAAGGCAGCTGCGGAATCCTATCCTTCTCAAGGCTAATCTCTTTGGGGACTTACACTTCATGGATTGCAGCGGGCCATGGCCCAGGATGCGGGTCAGATAGCTGAGAATTATGTGGCAGGTTCATTATCTGGAAAACCTCCCCATCCCAGCTAATCAATTATGCGAGGCCTGAAACGTGGGAATCGGGAAGCTGGGCACCTGCAGCACACCACAACCCCTTTCCTGGGTAGATTCAAGCTGGTACGTGCAGAAACAAGTTGTATTAGCACAAAGAGTGGATGCCACGGAGAAACCAGGAGTTGGATGGAAAAAAATAACTCTATTCCTGTTCACTTCAATATTTACGGCTCCACAAACAGTCTCGGTGCTGCCCTCATCATCCAGTCTTTTAGGGTCACATGGAGGCTTTCAAAAACTATGTTTTGAAATATGGCATTTTTGAGAAAACTATTTGAAGTCCCACACTGAAGAGTTCAGTGAAGCCTGGTTTTGACATGGGAGCAGCCTGTCCATCAGGAGGGCCGAAGTTGACAGAGACAGAGACCAATGGCCTGGTTTGGGGAGAATTGGTTTCTGCTGGGCTTTGACATGGAATTTGGTTCAAGGAGAATGGAATTGGAGTCTTTGCAAACATAAAGCACAGCCAAGGATGAGGATGAACAGAGGTAGGAGGGCTCTGGAAGGCATCTGGCGGACCCTGAGGTTGCTAGCCCACCGTTTCACCCCAGTGAGGAACCTGACCATCGGCACATGGCATTCACCTAGTGACGATGATCTGTCGAGGGGTGTGCACGTCCTCTAAATTGGCCCAATCAGATTCAAGAAAAACTTCACGAGACTTAGAAAAGAGGTTTCTCCGTCTTATCCTTGTAGGGTGAATAAGGCCTTTGGGAGGCTGAGGCAAGTGGATCACTTGAGGCCTGGAGTTCAAGACCGCCCTGGCCAACATGCGAAACCCTGTCTCTACTAAAAATATAAAAATTAGCCGGGCGTGGTAACACAGGCCTGTACACCCAACTGCTCGGGAGGCTGAGGCGAGAGGATCACTTGAATGCGGGAGGTGGATAAGGAAGCGTATTGACCTTGTTGTCACTGGCTGCCATCCCACAACCATGAGATGGACCAGACTCAGGGTCACATCAGTGCTGAGAATAGAAGAGCAAGAGGCTGGAGAGGACGTGGTCCCTGATGCCAGCATCAAGCCACAGAATGTCCTGTACCTGAAGGTCCCCTGCCTCTGCACTGCAAGCTATGTGAGGTATGCATTTCCTTATTATTTAGTCCCTTTTCAATCAGATGTCTTTTCTTTTCTGCAAAAGCCTCCTGACTGGCCCAGCATCCGGCAGAAGAGATTGCATGCAGAAATGTGGACGGGAGCCTCCTGAAGAATCCTAATGAGTGAAACAAGCCAGTGCTTAGGATCCTATCACGTTTGTTTCAAACTTTTACAAAGTGTCAGTTGTGATGGTGTTTTTTCTGCAAAGACACACTTGGTTTGCATGTTAAGTGTTAGGGATATCTTTCCATTCCACCAAGAAAAATGTTCTCACCCATGTTTTATAAAACCTAGAGTTCTCTCAGTGTTCATTTTCTATTTTTAAAAAAAGTATAGGTAGGAGAAATAGAAATATCTCACATTTGTCTTTTAAAAAAAAACAGCATAGGTGCAATGGTAAATTGTTAGAGCCACATGGCCTCTGTGTGGAGGCAATAGAGAGTGGTGGGGACTGGGGCAAAAGGGAAAACTCATGGCCTGTCTAAAGGGCTTCAGCAGCTGGTGACATGCAGGACTGTGGGCTTAGGTCACCTGGTCTTCTGATTCTTCAACGGATGCTGTAAAATCGAATTTGTATGTAAATTATCCAGACCTTTTTTTTTTTTAAGTAGATCAACACTGTGTGAGCCAAACATCATGAATCTGAACTTGCTTATGCTTGGCTCAGGCTCGGCACAGCAGCTGCATCTCCACATATATGGCCAGCTAGGTAAAATGTGTGTCATCACACTGTTATTTATAACATTGGCAATGTGGAAACAACCTTAATTTCTGTAACAGAGATTAAGTAAACTATGGCAAATCGATTTAGCGGATGGACGATTATGCAACTGTTTAAAGAAGATATTTACAGAGTAACGAGAGAAATGCTAATGATACAATGTCAACCCAGGAGAAAGAGTCTGAAGAGCTGTGTATCTCGCTTGATTACAACTCTGGCAAAGAACACAAATTAGAGCAATGCATTAAAAATTAACTCTGAAAGTAAACAAAGCAGATAGTCACAGGAACTGTCTCGGGGTGGGGAAAATATTGCTCAATCTTCTTTTCCTTATGCTTTTCTGAACTATGCAAATTGTCTATAATTTTATAATCATGAAAGAATAAGCTTGGTTTTCGGCTTTCTAAGGCACTAGGTGATGACTTCCCTGAGCCCTCTCTTCATCACCTCAGCCTCAGCAGGCCAAGTTCAGCTGGCTTCAGGTCTGCAAACTTTTCCAAACCAGCGGTTTCGTGCCATAGTCAAGTCCAGGCATGGAGTGTGGAGCCGAGGCAGACCCAGTCTCTGTCCGGGAGGGGCCCACAGACCAGTTACAAAAACCAGGTCACTTTAAAACCAGGTGGTGGGAAGATAAACAGCTCAGAGCACCACCTGGGGCCCAGAGATCGAATGCTGGCCTGATCGTTAGATGAGAGATGAGGAGAAAACACAGCCTAGCTGGGTTGGAGGGCTTCTAAGAGCCCTCTGGCTGAATGAAGGGGGCAAAGGGGTCCTAGGAGAAGATCCTCATGATGCAAAGGCACTGAGGCAGGACCAGCCTGGCCCATGCAGGGAACCAGCTTGCCTGGGGAATAAGGAACACAAGACCTCATGGGTGGGCCTCAAACATCTCAGATTGTCTGTCTTGGCTGCTGCTGGGGGTGAGTCAGGTTGTATGAGTCTCTCTCACTAGGGTGTGGGTCAGTTGTCCACTTGAGGCTGGAGTCACCCTTGGGTCACCCAGGCTCAAGGACAGAGGCTCTGGCATTGGTCAATTCAACTGTATCCTTGCATCCCAGTGGCGGGGTAGGGTGGCCTAAGCCCAAAGCAAGATGCCTGTCCTCCCAATACACCTGAATATCCAGAGATGGGTTCCACTGTCACTGTTTTGAGGGAGCCTGATTCTGAGGAGACCCTGAGACCATCAGTGTAGTTGCCTAACCATTGTCCAAGATGGGAAGGAGAGAAGGAAGGAAACAAACATCTTTGAGCACATACCAAAATGTAGGAAATAGAAGAACCACACTTTCTGGCACTTGGCTAATTGCTTTCATATATACTACCTCACTTCATCCTAACTCAGTGAGGCAGGTACGATTGTCTTTGCTTCAGAGCTGGAAAACCACGGCTCAGAGAGGGCAGGTAGCTCGCCTGAAGCCACACAGCTAGTAAATGGTGGAGCCAGGACTAGAACCAGGCATCCTGCCTTCTAGGTGTGGGCTTTTCCCACCAGTCCACATTACCTCAAGGACAGGGACTGGATTTATAGACCGATTGGGCTTTCTTCGCTCCATAATTGAGTGTTCATCTGGACTCCTTTGCCAAGCATTTTAGTACCAGAGCTGGTATGAACATCGCCTATCCAAGCAAGCTGGACCTGAGTCATTTTCACTCTTAATTGCTCCTCCACAGAGCACCTGTCTTCTGGGGAGGGAAAGAGTGTGTCAACACATCTGGAGAATATCACAGCAGAGCTGACGCCAGGCTCATGATTCCCGGGATGCTGTCTCCCAGGCATGGCACAAAGATTCCAGAACTCTGCTTCTACTTTCCTATGGGATAGAGGCAAGCTTCTGATTTGTTAGCAAGGCAACATTTAACCCTTCTAAGAAAAGGCAAATGATGTGGCAATGACGTGGGGAACAAATACCCAGGGGAGGCAGCCAGGTATGGCAGACAAGCCGTCCACAGGCCACAGAGGGAAACATTTACGTGATGCTGGACAAATCCTGGTCCTCTCTGGGCCTTAAGGACTAGGGTTGAACCGGAGCCGAGGCTTTCAGACTTGGGGAGGGAGGAAGGAGTCATCCCTGGCACTTGTTAAAAATGCGCAGCCCCTCACTCTCTCCACACTGTCCATTTTAAACACTGTGCCCAGGTGATTCTCAAAAAAGATGATTCATAAAAAATCTTAGTCTGTGGTCTCAGCTCCTCCAGGCTCCTGAGCTGCACCAGTCAGTCTGCTTGACTCCTCGGCTCTCATTTCCTTAGATGTCTCCAGCTAGACGTATTCTAATCAGAAACTGCAAGTCTCGCAGGCCACCCTCTAGTCCCATCCAGCCTCACCTCCCAGAGGCTTCCTCAAGTCTGCCTTGGTTCCCCTCTTTCCTGCACATGCCACATCCATTAGTCAGCAAACTACACCGCTCTTCCTACACAGTGTATCTGCAGTCCACCACTTCCCTCACCTCCCCTGCTACCCACTCTGGCCAGGACGAGAGCCATAACCATGTGCTTGTCTCTCAGGTTCTCCTCTTGTCTCCTAAAATCCATCCTTTGCACAGCAGCCACAATGATCCTTTCAGAGGACCTAGTAGCTCATGACCCCACCACTTACCTCCTCCTACCCCTGGTGATTTCCCAGTGAAGCTGGTTCAGGCCCAGGCCCTGGGAGATATGAGTCTTCATTTCTGTGAAGTTCTCGGCATTTTCCTCCTGGTCACAAGAAGGTGGCCTCATCCAGGCCGGAAATGATTGAGATCTGTGGCTTTCCAGCTTCCAGTGATCTCATGCCTGAGCCATGCCCAAGAGCACTTTCATGACTTCTATGGACCCAATGAGTACCGGGACAACTCTGCTGGCCCCTGCAGCTGAGCCCGTTCCACGTGTCAGTTGCTCTGCCAGGCACTTGACATCAGCTCATTGTGGTGGGCAGAATCCTAAAGGAGCCCTAAATTCCCATTCACTAGTTATTTGAGCAAATGCTAACCTAGATACTGCTGTGAAGGGACCTTGCCAAGTGGGTGGGCCTGGCCTGATCAGGTGAGATTTTTAGAAACCAAGCATGTTTAGCTTCTGCACACCAAAGGAAACAACCAGCAGAGTGAGGAGACCACCTACAGAATGGGAAAAAAGATGTACCGTTCATGCAACAAGATATTGATATCCAGAATACACAAGTAACTCAAACAACTCAACAGCCAAAAAAGAAATGATCTCATTAAAAAGTGGGCAAAAGATCTAAATAGACATTTCTCAAAAGAAGACATACAACTGGCCTACAGGTATATGAAAAACATGTTCAACATCAGGAAAATGCAAATCGAAACCACAATGAGATATCATCTCACCTTAGTTAGAATGGCTATCAGCAAAAAGACAAAAAGTAAATGCTGGTGAGGATACAGAGAAGGAAACGTTTATACAATGCTTGTTGGAATGTACATTGGTACAGTCATTATGGAAAACAGTATGGATGTTTCTCAAAAAGCTAATCATAGAACTATCATGTGACCCAGCAATCTCACTACTGGGTATTTATCCAAATGATAGGAAATCAGTATATCAAAGGAATACCATTGCAGCATCATTCATATCAGCAAAGATATGAGAAAGTCCTAAGTGTCCATCGATGGATGAATGAATCAAGAAAACGTTGTATATATACTATATATACACAGTGGAATCCTATTGAGCCATAAAACAGGATGAAATCCTGTCATTTGCAGCAACATGAATGGAACTGGAGGGCACTATGTTCGGTAAAATAAGCCAGGTGCAGAAAGACAAAGGTCACATGTTCTCACTCGTGTAGAAGCTAAAATGTGGATCTCATGGGGATGGAGAGTAGAGTAACAGTTGTTAGAGGCTGGGAAGGAACATATTGCGGGGCCAGGGGAGAGGCAGAGAGGCTGGTTTATGGGTACAAACATACTGTTTGATAAAAGGAATGCATTCTAGTGCTCAATAGCACAGTAAAGTGACTTCAGTTAACGACAACATAGTGTATATTTCAAAATAACTAGAAGATTTGAAGTATTACACACACGAAGAAATGCTAAATGTTCAAGGCGATGCATAGCCTAAATACCTAGTTGATCATTACACATTGTATGCATGCATCCAAATACCACGTGTACCCCATAAGTGTGTACAAATATTATACATCAATTTAAAAACCAGAGTTTCTCCAGTTGGAGGCAGAAGGAGTCAGACTTATCAGAGGCACAGAACGAGGTCTTTACAGCATTGTTGTCTTGAGGATGGAGGAGGGAACATGCCAAGAAATGCAGTGGCCTCTGAACGTTGACAGTGGCCTCAGTTCACAGCCAGCAAGGAAATGGGGGCCTTGGTCCTACAACTGCAAGGAACTGAGTCAAGCCCACAGCGTGAGTGAGGTTGGAAGCAGATTCTTCTTCCAGATTCTCCAGATTTTGGCCTTATTAAAACCTAACCTGAATGCTGGGTGTTGTGGCTCATGCCTGTAATCCCAGAACTTTGGGAGACTGAGGTAGACAGATCACTTGAAGTCAGGAGTTCAAGACCAGCCTGGCCAACATGGTGCAACCCCATCTCTACTAAAAATACAAAAAAATCAGCCTGCTGTGGTGGCATGCACCTGTAGTCCTAGTTACTCGAGAGGCTGAGGCAGGAGAATCACTCGAACCTGGGAGGCAGAGGTTGCAGTGAGCCAA
>NW_016107367.1:7205522-7247364 GCF_001604975.1 Cebus imitator | reverse complement strand
AAAAAAAAAAAGCTAAGAACCCAGATGGCCTGCCTGCTGGACTTCTGACCTACAGAACTTGAGATGACAAATGAGTTTTCTCTTAAGCTGCTTCTAAATTTGGGGTAATTTGTTATGCAGCAATAATAAACAAATGCACTCCTATAATCCTCAGTCTTTAATCCACCAATCCTTCTGGGTAAAGATATTTTCATCTTACAGGTGAGGCTCAGAGAGGTCTAGCCCAACGATGTCGCCCAGGGCACCCCAGCCTGGAACCTGACCTCTCTAACTCCCTGCCTCGCCTCCCCCATCTTCGGAGCATTCATGTTGTGCAGTCCCAGGGCTGGGTGCTGCAGACTCAGAGATGAACCTGACAAAGTCTTTGCCCCTGAGGAGCTTACTGTTTGGTGACAGAGGATTACCAATGAGATGGGAAGAAGGGAGGAGGAAATGACCAGAGAGAATCACAGAACAGAACTCAGTCACAGCTTTCACAGTTAGTTAGAAACTTAGAAACCTAAGCCTGCTCTCTATCTAATCGAACATCATTTTCAGACTAGAAAGGTAGTCTGGAAAAAAAATCCAGGCCTAGAACCCACTTCTGACCCCTGTGTTCGCTCTCTCTGTTAAGGGGCAATGGAGGACTCTTTCATCCCTTGGAAAACAAGGAAGCAGTGAGGACCAGCTGCCACATAGCTGCCTCTAGCGCTTCCAGCCCCACCCCTCCTCCGGAAAAGCGGAAGACACTGGCACGCATGCCAAGGCTGGGAGGGAAAGAGGAGGTGGGGACAGAGGTGCCACCATCTGCTTCCTCCACCTCCCCTTCTCTGCCCCCCCATGCCAGGACAATGGGGGATGAGTAGGGGTGGGGAGATAGGTAGAGGCAGTGACAAGAATGACAGAGTCAGGGGACAGATTGATTGATTTCTTTGCCTTCAAGAACCCAAGGGTAAAATTCCAGGGTGGCAGGAACCTCATCTCAGGTGTCCGCAAGCTCCCTCCCCAGCTGTAAGCGACTGCCTGTCATAGGGAAGCCAGGGAAGATGAAGCCCAAACCACAGGACTTCACAGGCACTGCTGCCTGGCCAAACACACGGTTCCTGTAACACCACATCAAGACACAAGGAGCTTCAAACCCTGACCACAGTGGTACCACCACCAAATACCTCTGCAGCCCAGATTGCCTGCCTGGAGCAGAGGAATCCTTAAGCATGAATATGGAAATGCTAGGCTGTCACTTCCCTCCCAGGCTGGCATAGCTCTCTGTCCAGGAAGCCAGGGCACATGTGGTTCTGTGCAGCCCAACAGGAGACCGATGTGGGTTCATATAGGAATATAGGAACCCCAGGGCGGGGCAGCTGTTGTTTGCAAACATGTCTCTCTACCAAAGGAGAAAGACCCTGTTCTGAGAGGTCCTTCTGTCCTGCGGAGTATGGGATGGGTTTGGATGGGTACATGTGGGCTAGGGAGGAGTAGATTGCCTTAAGGACCTCCAGGGAGGGCGGGGAAGGAGGAAGAGAAGGGGAAAGACAGAGTCATGAATGTGTAGAATGGTGGGAAGCCGGGACTCTGGGCCAAGCATCCAGGGAGAGACCCAGTCAAGAGTGGCCAGGGGGTTTTCCAGGCGGGCACGGCTGGTGGCATTGCTGCAACGCACACCCCCACCACCTTCTCCCCAGACCTTCAAGGGAGTGGGCTACACACCCTCAACATGCAGGGCTAGCCCATTTCTTTCGTTTATGGAAATGGGGGAGTCGAGTTTCATGTTGACCTTGATACAACACAGGCGAGATACGGGGTGGCGAGATAAGCCCTAAATCGGAAGCAAATGCTTGGGCCACTGGCATCCATGGGAACTTGAACTCCCAAGACATCTTGGAAAAAGCCAATCTTATGTAGGTTGCAAGAGGCAGTGAAATCTCTTCTGACTGCAGGCCCACATCACGAAGGTCTCTATCATGCATGCCCACACACCTGGCCATCCCCCAGTGCCAGGTCAGAACCCCTCAGTGAGTGCCCACTTGCATTGTGCCTGTGACTGCCATTGTGCTGCCCGCCACACCCTGTCATCATGACCAGTTCACTTCCCTGCCTTCCTGTCCAGACTCTGGAATCTTCAAGGCCAGGGACTGTATACGAATCATCTCAGACGCCCCACCACCTCGCTCAAGCCTCAGCAACAATTGATGTTGGGTGGAAGAGAACTGGATGGACACTTACGGAGTCTGACATTGTGCCAGGCTCTGAGGGCACAAGTGGACTAAGACCTGCAACCTGCTCGCAGAATGCTCATGGGCTCAGTAGCATGGGTATCCTGAGAGGCAGTGAGGTCCTCATCTCTGGAGGTGTGGAGGTGGGCTGGGTCCCAGCTTGGCAGGAAACTGAGAAGCGTGATCCAGCTCTCATGGGTGAGGGTCTAGATGGTTTCAATGTCCCTCTGGCCCTTCGATTTCCTGACTTCTGAGATCTTCGTCCTGTAAGATACTGGCTCCAAAACACTCAGCTGCCCCTCCACAGTCCTCCAGTTTCTAGTAAGCAATCCATGAGCGGAGGGAGGTAAACAAGAGCTGAGTCACCCTGTGGAATCCCTGAGTAGAAGTCCCCTCCCTTCTTAATACCCGTGATAAACATTACCAGCAGCTCTGTTTATTTGCTCTTTGGAGTTTATGCGGCTGCACGAAATGTAATACGGAGGATGAGCCACACACATCTGACCACCCCATATCTAGCCATCGTTTTTGTGTCTGATCTGTCATTCCACACTCCACATCCTTATGTGGGCCAAGAAGAGGAGGAGAGGGTGCTGCTGCCAGCCCCACCTAGGGAGCCCTCACGGGCCTCACCATCAACTAAATAGTCTCATCCCATAGGAAGCTAAAGGACCCTTCAGACTGAATCCCGGGAGCCACAGTTCTCAGTGCCTGTCCTATGCTTGTTTCTCTGATCTTTGACTGCCATCAATCCCTCAGCAAAGCTGGGTTCCTCTCTCCTGGCACTACAAAAACAAATCCATGGCCAGGCGCAGTGGCTCACACCTATAAACCCAGCACTTTGGAAGGCCGAGGCAGGTGGATCACCTGAGGTCAACAGTTAAAATCCAGCCTAACATGGAGAAATCCTATCCCTACTAAAAATGCAAAATTGGTTAGGCGTGGTGGCACATACCCATAATCCCAGCTATCTTGGAGGTTGAGGCAGGAGAATCACTTGAACCCAGGAGGCGGAGGTTGCAGTGAGCCGAGATTGCACCATTGCACTCCAGCCTGGGCAACAAGAGTGAAGCTTCATCTCAAAAAGAAAACCAAATCCATAAATTACTGGGATCCACAGCATGAATTAGATGAACTTGCTGTTTCTGGTTTTCTCAAAACTTGGGCTTTAAAATCCCATTTCACAGATCAGGAAGCAGAGACCCAGTAGGGTAAAGGACTTTCCTAAGGGCCCCAGTTGGCCAGAGGCCGTCCTGGCTCTAGATGATAGGCTCTTTTCCTGCCACTCTGATCCTTCCAAACCTGCTCCCCTTCCAGGGTTCTGAATTTTAGCTGATAGCATCAACTCCACATGATCTTCATCCCCATTGTAGGTGGTAGAATTAGCTTGAACTGCATGTCTCAGAAATCCAGCTCCAGTGGCTTAACCAAAGAGGCATCTCTGTGTTATGTAGCAAAATATCTGGAGGTAGGCAGTCTGGAGCTTTGCGCCTGTGTGAGAAAGCCACTAAGAACTCAGCTCCCTCGTGATCTCCTGCTCCACCATCCTTACCTCAAAGCTGTCATCCTCATGATCACAAGAGAGCTGCTCTACCTCCAGGCATTGCAACAACTTTCCAAGCAGGAAGAAAGGTTTTTGTCACCTGAATTTTTTTCCCTTTTGTATAGGAAACAGCAGCTTTGCCAGGTACATTTCTGTTTACATTGCATCATTACAACTGGGCTACTTGACAACCTTTAACTCCAAGGCACCTGGGAAGGTGGGCAGTAACTAATCACATTTCTTCCCTGAACAAAGCTGAGTTTCCACTGGGAAGAAAGAAGAGAGTGGATGTTGGATCAGCACTCAACTGCCTGTGCCTGCCACAGCCACCTCCTACGTTTTCCCAGCCTCTGAGTCTCGTGCAGTCTAACTACTCAGTTTCTTGAAATTCACTTTTCTTTTCCTTGCCAAGATTTCTACCCCAATGCAACCACCTCTAACCGAGCTGTCTGTGAGGCGCAGTGGGGTGACTGGCTGCTGTCCACCCCCACCCCGCCAGTAGCAATCTTTCCAACGCACAGAGCATGTGGCTTCCCTGCTCTCAAACCTGCAGTTCCTCTCTGTTGCTTACAGAAGACGTCCAGATTCCTCAAGCTGACACTGACGTCCCTTTACAATCCAGCCCTAACCTACTTCTTCCCTTGCCTCCTAGAACTCCTGGGGCCCAGCCTATCTCCTCCACTCTCAATTCACGAGCAGTGGGTTCTCAGCCATGCCTCCTGTGCAATCAAAATCCACCTCCCTTTCCTCCCCTTGGATGTACAGTTTGACATGGAGCCTAGCTGGTTTTTGCAGAGTCTCTGATAGCTGCGGCTGTCCAGGGCCAATCTTCTTCCAGTAACAGTCTCTTGGGTATTCACCCCTTCCCCATCTCCCCATCCTTGGTCTGGCAACATCATATGATATGTTAACCTGCTTAAGCATCTCCTGACCTAGCAATATCTCTGGGCTCTTCAGTTACATTAGACTCTACAATTCCTTTTCACTTGAATCCGTTTCTGTTGAATTTTCTGTTAGATGTGGTCAAAAGACTTCCCAGAGTGCACTGAGCATCTCTTCCTAGCTGGGTTGGAAACTCCTTGATGGACGCGGTCTATAGCTCATTGTACTTTGTTCCCCTTGCCTGGAACAGAGCACCTTCTATGGGGAAGAGCGGGGATGGGGAAAACGAACTGAGATGCTGATGAGATGTGAGATCCACACCTTACCCCTGACACCTGCGAGGCTTCATCCTGGAGCCCTCTGGGTCATCACCTGTTTCCTGATGCCTCAGTTCTGCTAAACCGCATGAGCCATGTGTGTTCTAAGTCCTTTCTCTGACCTCTGGCATTTGTTTAGCAAAGTCACACTCAGTAATGTGTGCAAAATGAAGTCTCCCTGCCAGCATCTCTGCTTCCAAGCCCTGCTGTTTAAGCTGGCAAGGCCTGGCTCGTAGTAGGCATTTAACAATGTCCGTTGTTTTTATTGCCAGGCATTTAATGCATGTTCGTTGTTTTTATTGTCCAATTATTTGAGCAAGGCAATGTGAATCACTTCGCTGGCCCCAGGCCCTCCAGATCTGGCCCAGGATCCCTCTCCTCTCTCCAGGCTCCCTGTGACCCAGGGCTACACGGCCTTTCCTTGTGTGCTTAGGGCATTGCAGGCTCCCTCCCATCCTACGGCCTTTCCACTTGTGCTTGCTTTTGCAAAGCTGCTCCCCCAGAGAACGGCACACTTTGTCCCCTCTCTTGTCATTTGGGCCCCTCTCAAATGTCAGATCATCTGAAATGGCATGTCCCCCCCATCCCTGTGCTCCCCATTCCCCCTCATGCTGTCAGGCTTTCCAGCACACCATGCTCACTGCCTGACATAGGGCTTAGCTACATGCTCACTGATTCAGCATCTGTGTCCAGGGCAAGCACTATGTCTATTCACAACTGTAGCTCCGGGCCAGATGTGCGCAACACACAGAAAGGGTTTCCATCCTCCAGAAAAGTACAGCAGAACCCCTCACCACATGGGTAAAGGTGGTGGAGGCCTTCTGGGGCCACTTTGCACTCCCATCTGAGAGAAAAGGACAGATAGAAAAGTGGCAGCATTTATTGGGCATGTTATGTGTCAGGCAAATTGCTAGGAGTTTGCCTTCAACGAACACATGGAAGCAAAAACAGGAGTCTTCACCCGCTGTCTTTATCCCCGTGGGCTGCTAAAACAAAGTACCTTAGACTGGGTGTCTTAACAACAATGGAAGTTGATTTCTAACCTTTCTGGAGCTTGGGAAGTCCAAGATCAAAGCCCCAGCATGGTCGATGTCTGGTGAGGGCCCTTCCTGCTTCTTGCTGAGTCCTCACACAGCAGAAGGGATGAAGGAGCACTAATCCCATTATGAGGGCACTAATCCCATTCATGTGGTTCACCCTCATGACCTAATCACCTCCCAAAGGCTCTACTTCCTAACACCATCATTTTGGGGGTTTGGATTTCAACATATGAATTTGGAGAGGCAGGGGGCACAAACATTCAGACCATAGCACCCACCCATGCTGACTGCTGTGGCCCATTATTTAAAGTATCACGTTCTCTCCTCGTCCGCTTCATCTGCTTGGGTGCCCCTGCTATGTTGGTGTCTTAGCCTCCAGCTTCATTGCCTATTAGACAACCCAACAGGAACTAACTCCACTTTACAGATGACAAAATTGAGGCACAAAGAAGTTCAAAATCTTGCTCCATGATTCAATTCAGGCCCACCAAATCCTAGAGGCCCC
Organism: Cebus imitator; assembly: GCF_001604975.1. Lineage (NCBI taxonomy): Eukaryota > Metazoa > Chordata > Mammalia > Primates > Cebidae > Cebus > Cebus imitator. The sequence continues at coordinate 7,240,885 of NW_016107367.1, read as the reverse complement.
CACTAACCATCCAACCCCAGATGGAGCATCTCCTGTGACATTCCAACGTGCCAGTTCCAGTTTCACTCCTGACCCTGCTCTTGAGAGGGCCCTGCCAGGGCTGATGCCCCGCCCAAGAAAACTGAAATCTAACTCCAGGTGCCACATCGGTCAGGTGTGTCTGCTGGCATCGGGCCCAGCTCTTAAACCAATTTTGTTCACCTCTTGGCAGCAGACACACCATAGGCATGGATGCTGTTGAATTCTTTGAGTCAAGAAAAGCACATTTTCTGCACTGGGCTCCCCTCTGCTGATCTGGGATGCTGATGGGTAGAGTCCGAAGTGTAAAGGTGGGTTAGCATCTCTCAGGGACTTCAGTGTCCTATAGCCCCAGGAGACTGGATTTCATAGAAGTCTTTTCCTCCTGCACCAGGTAGCTGCCTTCTTTTCTCTCTGGTTATGAGAAACATAACCACGGCAAAGCCAAGAGACCTCTGGCAGCCCCGGGCGTTGCCAGACCCTGTGTCCCTGGCTGTCCTTTCCTGTCCTGTGCCAGCCCCACTGAAGCTGCATGAGGTCTTCCCCCGCACCGCCCTCCCACACAGCCACAGTCTGTGGACACGCCTGGACACGCTGCAACAAGCCCTTCAGTCCTGACTTATTCCGCTCATCCCGTGGGCTGGTAGCTGCCTCTGAGAACCTGGAGGCCTGAATCTGTCAGGCAAGGTACAGTTTCTGAGCCCCCACTATTGCAGGCACCTTCTAGGCACTGGGGACGCAGCTGTATGGACAGACCTCTGCCTTCAAGGAGCCGGCATTCAGGGGCAGAGAGTAAAGATGTAAGACACACATGAGTAAGACATTTCTTCTTCTGTGAAGAAGAAGGCAGGGCTGGTGGAGAAAGAGACGGGGCAGCTCTGCAAGGAGGTGGCGTCTGTCTGGGTCTTGAATGTCAAGAAGGCGGCAGCACCAAGACCTCGGGAAGAGCCATCCAAACCGAAGGATGAGATGCGTAGAGGCACGGAGGGCTTGCAGGGTGAGGAGCCGGGAGAAGGTCTGTGTAGCTGCAGCTCAGAGGGAGAGCTGGGGACATGAGGGTGCAGGGGCAGGCAGGGCAGGGGCACTGGCCCCATCAAGGAATTGGGATCCCTTTGATGGTGTGATGGGAGCCGCTGGAGGGCATTAGCCATGGCGTGGCTTGCTCTGACTTACACCTTAGCGAGACCACCCGGCTCTGTGAGGAGAGGGCAGAGGGGACGTGGGTCAGCAGCTGCTACGGAGCCGGGGGAGCTGGTGGCAGCCTGGGCTCAGGGGAAAGGTGGGTGCTAAGGGGCAGTCACCTCAGGATCGGCTTTAGAGGTAAAGCCACCAGGAATAACGGGGTTGGAAGTAGGGTCTCGGGAAGAGAGGGATCACGGGTAACATCTGAGTTACCCTTGGTGCGTGGTATTCCTGTCTCAGGGAGGACTGGAGAAGCCACAGCCTGGGAAGTGCGGTGAGAGTCAGTGGTTCTACCTTGCCACATTAGTGGGAGGTGTGTGTTATTCATCTAGGAGGAGAGGGCCAGGTGTGGGGTAGAGAGGAGGGTTTGGGGTTCAGAGGAGTCCGGAACTGAAACGGGAATTTTAGAGTCAGCAGATGGCAGGTGGCATTTGAGCTGTGGGGCTGCATGAGCTCCCCTAGAGGCTGTGGACAGAGGGAGGAAGGCTGAGGCTGGCCCCAGGGCACTGTACCTTCAAGGGGTCTTGTGGGGGAAGAGGAGGACCCAGCAGAGGAGACAGAGAGGCAGCGGCCTGTGAGGCAGGAAGCCTGGAGAGCGAAGAGCTTTCAGAAGGACAAGCCTGGTCACATCAGACGATATAGGAGATGGAGGCAGATGAGGTCAGAAAACTGAGCATTCACTGTGGCACCGCGTAAGGCATCAGTTACCAGGAGGACCATCTCATGGGGTGTGATGGGGACAAGAACCCAGGCGGAGTAGCTGGAGGAGAGGGTGAGAACGTGAGCCAGCAGCCAACATGACACTTCGAGGTGCTGTGAAGGAGGCAGAAAAGGAGGTGGTGAGCAGAAGATGCGCAGTCTAGAAGGTTTCAAAAGGGGCCGCGCGGGCTACTTGGGGATGTCTGGCAGGGAGGTGTAATTGGTGACAGGGGAAAGGGGTGGAAATAAGTAGAGAAACAAAGTCCTGGAGAGTGGGAGAGGGAAAGGGATCCTGAGCCACATGCCTAGAAACTGAGACCCGTCTTCCACGTGGAACATGTGGAGCCGGAACATGCTGGCAGCTGGAAACTGGTGAGAAACTCTCACCTGAGCACATGGACTCTATCAAACAAGACACGAAGCTATCGGCCAAGAGGGAGAGAAGAAAGCACCGTGGAAGATGTAGAGAAAGAAGGAGTGAGGAACTAGGAAAGTGAAAGAGTACACTTCTAGGGAAGTGTGATGGATTTAGTGAAGGTGTTCATTGCCCTCGAGAGATTGTGCTCCTAAATGTAAAGTGAGAGCCAAACTGGCATCGTTGTATGGTGTTTCCCAGCCATAATCAGCTTCCAGGTGAGGGCTGGGAGTGACCAGAGAGTTGGGACAGAGATGTTTTGGAAGGTCATGAGGTAGAAAAACAGGAGATGATAATCAGCAAGAGGGATTCTTGGAATCAAGACTGAATGGGTGTCGGATGCAGTAGCTCATGCCTATAATCCCAGCACTTTGGGAGGCCAAGGCAAACGGATCACCTGAGGTCAGGAGTTCAAGACGTTCAAGACCAGCCTGGCCAACATGGTGAAACCCTGTCTCTACTGAAAAAAAAAAATACAAAAATTAGCCAGGCGTGGTGGTGCATGCCTGTAATCCCAGCTACTCAGGAGGCTGAAGTAGGAGAATCACTTGAACCCAGCAGGCAGAGGTCGCAGTGAGCCAAGATCATGCCACTACACTCCAGCCTCGGTGACAGAGTGAGACTTCATTCCAAAAAAAAGAAAAAGACTGAGTGGGTGGCTAGGCTGAGTGGCAGAGATGATCCCTGGCTGTCCCTTGAGATCAGGCAGCTGGGAGTGGTGGGATTAGACAGCGGAGTGGCTGCTGCTGGCGCCCCGTCCAAGCCCTGTCCAGACCCCGGGAGGCTGTGCTCCCTGTGCTCTGCAGACCTTGGCCAACGCCAATGCCAGTCTCATGGCTGCCACAGAGGCTGCCCGGGAGATAGATAGCCACTACGTCACTGGTGCTCCAGAGCTCCCCATGGGATGAGGCGGAAGCTGGGCTCCAACCAAGACCACCTGTCCTATCCTGCTTCCCATGACCTCCTTTTCCTGGGAGTCCTCCCCAGTAAATCATCTGAGCAAGAATCCAGCCTCAGGCTCTGCTTTAAGATCTATGAATTTTCACGTGTCAAGAACAGTGATGGGTGTGGTGGTGGAGAAAGAGCCCGTGAATCCAGTACTAACAATATTGATGAGTAAGGCGGGTGACGGGGCAGTCAGGAAATGACAGCTGGCAGGAGTCAGGGTCATGAAGAAGGACCAGGCATGTTGGCTTTGAAAAGGAAGGAGACAGGTAGGGGGCAGGCTGGAGATCAAGGAGGATATTGGCCCTACTACTTCCAGATCCTGCAATTATGGAGCGGGATAGAATTAGCCACTTTAGAAGATTTGGGAGGAAGCAGGACCCCCAACTGACAGCCAAGTCTGAGATGGTATAAGAAGGTGAGATGATCAGAATTCATGATAAACCAAGAGTTTTGCATGGCTCAGAGGAAGGATGGGTGAAGGGGTCAGATTGGAAAATGTGCAGAGCAGATGTACGGAGTGGAAGGTCCCAGATGATTCAGGAGGCTACGGTTCTGCCGGAAGCTGAGGGGAAGGGACATTTAATTCTTGGTGGATTTGGTCCTGGGGCTGAGAGCTATGGGCTCAGCAGAAGGATGGCTGCCAGTGTGGATGGGAAGAGCAACTTTCTCAGGGCCATTTCTCCAGGTTCCTGAAAAACTAACTTAACTGGTTTGTATACACAAAACCAAGGGTCTAGCTGGGGCCTCCCTGGCTCCTGGGGATTTAGAGAAATTTCACCCAAACGCCCAATGTATGGACTCTGAGTCTTCAAAGGATTCCTCCCCACCCTACCCTTCCACCCTCAAAATGATTTTTGCGGCTGTTTGACAGCTTGCTTCTCCAGTGCTGCACTCCTGTATCCTGGAGGGACTGATTTCTGACCTCCACTCTCTGAACGTGAAGCTCAGGCTTTGCTTCAGCTGCCAAATTATGTGAGTTGAGCAATTTAAGACACAGAGGAGGAGGAGGAGAGGGGCAGTGTGTGTACATCACCCTCTGCCAAGCTGGGGCTCACCATTCCTCTCTTCTTCTGACTCCACTGCCCTCAGCGTGAGTCACGTGCACACCCACACATGCACGTGCATGCACACCCACACATGCACGTGCATGCACACATCAAAGAAGCCAGCATCTCTCCCGATCTCAAGCAGGATGTTTCTGCCCACACGCAGGCCCCTGGGGGCTCAGCTTCCATTCCAAGTGCCTGCCCAGGAATTTATTTCTAAGATAGATAATGCTCTTATTGAAAGAAATTTGGAAAGCACAGTGTTCTCCCTCTGAAAACAATGTGGTGTCATGTTCAGGGGTACAAACTCTGGGATCACACCCCAGCAAGGAACTGAACCTTTCTGAGCCTTGACTTCCTAATCTAGACAACGGGAGTGATAATACTGCAGTTAACATTTTTCCAGCAACTTTCTTGAGCTTTGCACTAAGCTAAGCACTTTATAGCCACCCTCTTAGTTAATTCCAACATTAGCCTTATGAACTGGGAATTACTCTCACTGATCAAAGGATAAAAATGAGGTTCAGTGATTTTAGATAACTTGCCCACCATCTCCTGATTTTTAGTTGACTGAGCTAGGATTCCATGGCGGCTCTTTTTCACTTTGAAGTCTTTGTTCTTAAACTCCCTGCACGGATACAAAGTCAAGAGCCCTCAGAGCACCCGCTGGCTCTCCACTAACCTGACCCTCCTCCCCTTGGGCCTCAGTTGCTCAACCTGTAAAATGGAAGGTTCCTCCCAGCTCTATCCCAGCTGAATTTTTGAAAATGGCAGCCTTGGACTTGAAAGAGTTAACACAGATGCGTGCAAGTTCAAAATTCCCTTCTTACTCTGCTTTGTCCCACGTTTTCAAAATTAGCTTTGAAGACCAAAAGCGCCTAAGAGCTCAAGCTTGAAGGCGGAGTTTAGGAGGAGGTGAGCGTGCAAACAGCCACTGCAGTTCTTCTGGGATGCCCCAACATTATCCCTAAATACTGCTTAACTTTTTAAAGTCTCATATATTATTCATGACAAGGCTTCCACCCATGAAATCACAATACTAGAAATAGATTCAGAGAGCACTTGGGCTGAACAGAGGAACCGGCAGGGGAGGGGGGCTTCCTGAGGCCCCTCACATGCCAGGCTTCATCACATGTTCAGTACGCAGTGGGGAAGCTCAGGTCCTGAGAGGGTGGGGCCTACCCCGCTCCAACCACGCGAGAGTCATTTTTGGGCCAGGGCCCTGCGCGGATCTTTGAGCCCAGGGCGTTCCTTCTGAGAGTTCCCGGGCCAGTGCCTGTCCTTTCTCATCTGTGTTTTTCCATAAGGAGGGCTGCCCAGTGACCAGGACTCTGGGCCCCACCTGGCTTCAACCTCAGCAACTTTGTTTTTACCAACCTAAGATTTTGTTGGAAAAAGGCTTCTGTTGCTTACAGTTTTTTTAAAGTTTGGAAATGTTCCAGCCTGGGCAGCATGGCCAGACCTCATCTCTGCAAATAATTTTTTAAAAAAATTATCCAGGCATGGTGTCTCTCGCCTGGACTGCCAACTACGCAGGAGGTTGAGGAAAGAGGTCGAGTTGGCAGTGAGGTATGATCGCTCCACTGCACTCCAGCCTAGGTGACAGAGTCAGACCCTGTCACCCCCACAAAAGCAGTTGGGAAATACAGCTATACTTTCCACAATCTTTTTTTTTTTTCTTGCTCCCAAATTGATTTCAGCAAAAGAATGGAAGCTCCCTGACATCAGGAATGCAGAAAAGAGAGAAATACAAGGCACTCTGCATTTGGAGCCAGGAATTCAATTGTGCTGTAGGGATGTGAGTGTGTTTGCGTGTGATATGTGTGTGCATGGGTGTGCGTGTGTGTGCCCCACACCCGCTCACGAGTCAGGGTGACAGGTTTTGTACAGACATCCTGACTCCCTACTAAGAGGCAACCACAGCTGGCACCCATGGCCTTGTTTATGCTGCCACATGTGGAGAGACACAAACGATAAATCCTAGCAAGTTGTCTGCCTGCAGAGTTCCTGGCCTGCTCCAAAGCTGCAGCTGGGGGAAACCCACAGGGCTCCAGCCCAGCTGTGCAGGTGGAGCCCTTCTGCGTGCTTGAAGACGACACAGTGGGAACGTCCCAGCAACCAGGCCATCTGGCAGCTAAGAAATGAAGTTTGAGACAGAATCCTGGGTTGGACACAAGTCTGGTCTCAGATCAGACCTTGGTCTCCAGACCCCTGGCATTTCCTGGGCTTCCGCAGCCTTCCCCAGGTGTCTTCTGGAGCCCTCACTTCCTTGTTCACCCAGCTACAATCATCACTCATGTCAGCGAGCTTCTGACTCTGCTCCAGCGCACCTGCAGGCCAACAGGAAGCCACCCAGACCCCATGGCATGGTGTGCAAAGCCCTTCATAGCCTCGGCCCACCTGACAGGCACTGCCTCAATTCACTCATGACTTTATTCCTGAATCCAGGATACACAAATGCCTGATCCAGGATCTGTCTCCCCTCTGTGCCATCCAGAGCCTTGCCAGCACCTGGCAGAAAGGAGGTCAGATCAGAGCTGATGGAGAATTGAATAAATAAAAGAACCAATGAAATATGCAAGAGTTCATTGAACATTGTAAAGAACTGAAATCATAACCATAATAAATTATTACTATTAGGAAGAATGTGATCATCACGTGCCCCACTGGGCAACTTTTTTGGCCCCGTGACAGGGCTTTATGGAAATAAATAATTTAGCTTTAAGAAAATCAGTCAACCAATTTTAGAAGTAATAACAACTATTTTCTCATTGTAGAAAACATTGAAAACATGATGAAAGATTGGTCACATATAGTCTAAACAACCAGATATAACCCAGTGACACTGAGTGTATTTTCTTCCAGTCTGCTAGGCAAGTGTGTGAATGTAAAAAGTAATGTAAGTGGAATGAAATTGCATACTGCTTTATATCCTGTTATTTTCAGGTAATATTTTTTGTTTGCACTTTGCTATGTTTTGACCCCTGAGGTCAGGTTCCAGCATCCCCACTTTCTGGCTCTGTGACCGTGGGCCATTCATTTCACCCTGCTGAGCCCCTTTTTCTCATTTTGAAAATAACCACACTCTTACTGGAGCCAATACTTCTGAGGTTCACCAATATCAATTTTCTCCTCTTTGCAAGTACATTGTTAAATTCTATTTCCCAGCCTCTTTTGCAGCTAGATGAAGCCATATGACTCTATTTTCTGGCCAATGAGATGTAGGAGGAAGTGATGTATGCCACTTTTGTGTGTGGCTTATAGAATCTCCCACCAATGGTCCTCCAATCTCCCTCTTTACACTCAGGGCCCCCATGCTATTGAATTGTACCAAAGCATTCAGGAAATCATGAGATGGAAGAGCCACCGGGCCCCAGGATGGAACAGATTTGGGTCCCCAAGTCAGAGCTTGGAAAAGGAGCCAAGTGGCCTGTGATGTGAACAAGAAATGAATCCATGCTGCTTAAAGGTATCAGGATGTATTTGTTTCTGCGGCCCAGCTTAATCTTACAGCTACTCACCTTGTAAGGCATGCTGTGCCATTTAAATAAAATATGTGACGTCAGGAGCCTATAAAAAGCGCTTCTAATCTAAGTCATTAAAAATTGAAGAACAGCCGGGTGCTGTGGGTCAAGCCTGTAATCCCAGCACTTTGGGAGGCCGAGGCGGGTGGATCGCAAGGTCAAGAGATCGAGACCATCCTGGTCAACATGATGAAACCCCGTCTCTACTAAAAATACAAAACATTAGCTGGGCATGGTGGTGTGTGCCTGTAATCCCAGCTACTCAGGAGGTTGAGGCAGGAGAATTGCCTGAACCCAGGAGGCGGAGGTTGCGGTGAGCCGAGATTGCACCATTGCACTCCAGTCTGGGTAACAAGAGTGAAACTCCATCTCAAAAAAAAAAAAAAATTGAAGAACAATAAAGGATTAAAAAGCCATTTAGAAAATCAGATAACACAAACCATAAGGTTTGTGGGACTTCACGGAAGACAGCAATCACTGTGGACAGTGGTGAGCAGTAAAGGGGTGTTGAGGGGAATTTCTAGGGTGCATGTGGCTGTGGATCGGGGAGAAGATGAGATGTGTCATTCAACCAGTGTGAGTTTGCTGACTGCCAGGAGGCAGGAAGAGCAGTGAGGGGGTTGGGAGGGCTACACGATTACAGGAAGGTGGGAAAGCACCCGACTGGAGACTCATGCCCAGCTCCAGGGCCTGCCCACCAGGAGCTGATCCCGCCTCACACAGAACCTAGGCTCCTCTCTCCAATTTGTCTCTCTGTTCAGCTTCAACACAAAACCTGAGGACCCCCTGACATTCCAGTTCCTTCAGCCACACCCAGTCCTCCGTGAAGTCCACACCCAGTCCACAATTCCAGCTAGTAGACACCTCTCCAAACAGAATCAGCGTCACCACCTCCCTCCCACTGCCTTCAGACACTCACCTTCATCTCTCCCCTGGGCTGCTCCAATCTGTACCTCTTCACACACAGCATGCCAACCACACACACGCGTGCCGACCACACACATGCACACCAACCACACACGTGCGCCGACCACACATGTGTGCCGACTGCACACCAACCACATACACGCACGCCAACCACACATGTGTGCCAACCACACACATGCATGGCAACCGCACACATGCACACCAACCACACACGTGCACCAACCACACATGCATGCCGACCGCGCACCAACCACATACATGCACACCACCCACACACGTGCGCCGACCACACGAGTGCTCACCACACACATGCACGCCAACCACACATGTGTGCCAACCACACACATGCATGGCAACTGCACACATGCACACCAACCACACACGTGCACCAACCACACATGCATGCCGACCGCGCACCAACCACATACATGCACACTACCCACACACGTGCACCGACCACACATGAGTGCTCACCACATACATGCACATCAACCACACGTGTGCCAACCACACACATGCATGGCAGCTGCACACACACACATGCACGCCAACCACACACACATGCCAACTGCACACATTCACACCAACCGCATGCACACATGCATGCCAACCACATACAGGCATGCCAACTGCATACATGCACACCAACTGCACACATGCATGTCAACTGCACACATGCATGCCAACCGCACACATACACACCAACCACACACGTGCACAACCACATACATGCATGCCAGTCCATCTCCCCACAATAGCAGAGGGCCCTGGGAAACACACATTTGCTCATGTACCACACCCCATAAATACACACCATGATGGCTAATGTAATGTGTCAACTCAGCTGAACCATGGTGTCTAGATATGTGGTCAAACATCATTCTGGATGTTGCTGTGAGTATGTTTCTGGAGATTAACATTTAAAGAGGGAGCCTTTAAGTAAAGCAGGCTGCCCTCCCCAGGGTAGAGTGTCCTCCCTTAGCCAATCAGTTGAAGGCCAGAATAGGATCAAAAGACTGACCTTCTGCTTAATATTTGTCTTCCCCAAGAGTCTATGTCCTCCGTCAAGGAGCCAACAGAGCCTGCTTTGTTCACATGGAGTCCCCAGTGCCTGCAGTTGGGGCACGCAATAGGCCAGCATACAATTTAAAAGACTAACTAGATGAATATCTATTATAATCCAAATACGTATTTCCAGCTGGGCACAACAATGATCATTCCTTCTCATTTCCGATCACATATTGTTTGGCCGCATGACAAATGCTCATACTCAAAAATGTCTCCATCGTTGCACAATCCTTGATGGGAAAGTGACTAAAGCAGGCTACCTGTGGCAGCAACCCCACCCAGGACACTCACCCACATAGCCAAGCGTCCCACTGCCCCTCCCAGCCCCCACCACTAAGCTGAACATCCTGATCTCAGATGCCAAGGCTCCCAGGTCTCTCACCAGCTTCCCTCCTTTCTTTCTAATAAGAGGAAACTCTGCTCTGCAGCTAATTCTCTCTGTAGCCTGGGTCATATTACTTAACCTCTTTGGCTCCGGATCCTCCTCTGTAAAGTGAGAGGCTGGATCAGAGAGTTGTCAGAGGCCCCCTGGCCCTGACTATATGATCCACAAACATCTATGTCCTTCTACACCTTGGCCTGACTGCCCCTTCTCACTGCCAGGACTTCCTGTGCCTCAGAGCCAAAATCCAATACTCAACTGTTACAACCCAAGTTATTCTTAAGCCGCTACAACATGCCACGTCAGCCAGGAGATAAAATCAGGATCACATATATAAAACAGGATTTTTCTCCCTCTTTTCTTAACTACAATTGCAGAAGTGGACTCAACTGTTCTCAATGGGTCTCTCCCACACACTCACACATATTACACATTCACACATACACACACACTCACACATACACATTCACGTCACCTTTTCTTTGTTTCAGACAGAGTGCTTTGATTATAAGCAACAGAAACCACTTCTGGCATATCTAAGGAGGAGAGAGAGAGGAAGCGGAGAAGGACCATGAGGAAGAGAATGAGAAGGAGGAGGAGGAGAAATTGGAAAGTGTCCCAGAATCACAGGAGCCTGAACAGAGAGGTCTTGGGAAGGACAAGGAGCACGTGGGTCAGAGATCCAGGAACAGGACCCAGCCAGGGGTCTCTTCACAGCTGGACAAGCAGGATCACCAGCCACCACAGCATCCTTGTTTTTGTTATCAAATATGTCATACATATAAGAGAATATATTCAGAATATATCAGTATCATTTCAAAAATATACAAATAAACTGGCCTCCGTGGATCCAACAGCCAGATCGAGAAGGAGAACTTGACTAACAGGTCTGAAGCCTCTAGGAGCCTGTTTGGCCTGCAAAGCCTTGACTTTTGTCCCTCCTCACATCCACGCACTCAAGGGTCAAGCTGCTCTTCCAGGAACTTGATTGGCCCAACTCAGTCACATGCAGATCACTTGACTTTAAATGTCAATGAAACTTCCTGCACTGGGGAGCCAGAAGTCCACCAAAAGGCAACTGGGGGGCTACTATCGGAAATGTGGACCTGAGTACTAAGTAGCACAACCAGTGTGCCCGGCAGGCTACTGCTTGGAAGACTTGCCCCAAAAGATGCTTCCTTCCCCTGCATTTGAGGATTTTCTGGTTTTGACTTGCTTTTCCTTACACCACCTCTTTGACCTAAAGGTGTGTCATGGGACTGTGCCAGAACAACGCTTAAGTGACCGGCAGCAGGCTGCGCCCAGAACCTCTCCTCTCCTACCTTGGTCAGTTTTGTCTTGAACTTAGCAAAATTGGATTCTTCCCTTAAAGAGAGTTATTTCCCAAGATATTCCTGGCTTCTTTATACAAAGAGGCCACTGATGGGACTGGCCTATGGCTTGAATCCTAAGGCATACCCAGCACCCATGTCTCAATAAAGAAGGCAGAGATGAGTTGAAGCCAAAGTAACGGTTTCTCCTGCTCTGCAGTGTGATCTGGATTACTAGCTGTCCACCAAAACCCATTCCTCTGATTTCTTAATAACAGGCGTGTAGCCAGTGATGGGCTGCCCAGTTAGATAACACTCCCCAGGCTGTTTTGGATGCGGTATGTGCTACTGGGGGTCTAGAACTCAAACCTCAGAGCACGTTTCTTTCTCACTCTCTTTTTCCTTTTCCCATAAACTGGAACATGGACATGGCAGTGACCCAACTCTAATCACAGAAATGACCAAGGTGACCTAGAGAATAATGGAAAAACACATAGTAGTAGCCTGCCTCCCTGAGTGACTGTGTGGAGTGCCGCCACCCTGACAAGCGGGATGGCTCCCCAGGACCATTATGTGAGAGCGAGAGATTGCAAGCCAGTCCTCACTTAAATGAATACACCCACAATCAGAAAGGCCTTTACCTCAGTACTTGGAGGAGGCATCCCATGATGTGGAACCAGGAAAAGTCTTCTGGTCAACAGCTATCAACCCAACTTCTAACCATTTGCTGTAGGACCTTGGCCTTTGGGTAAAAACTCTGTCACCCCATGACACTGACCAAGAAGGTGCATGTGAATCCTGAATAGAATAATGCATTTCTGTATATTTCATTAGCCAAGATTAGGGGATCTGAAAGCATGATAAACAGGACTGACAGAATTTTGAAGGGAGGATAATAAAAAAAGAACGCTGAGACTAAATTATAATCTGATGAAAACTGAGGAGATAGGGCACTGGGGATACCAGAGATTAATTTGTAAGAGCTGCCAGGCGCAGTGGCTCATGCCTTTAATCCCAGCAATTTGGGTGGCTGAGGCAGGCATATCACCTGAGGTCAAGAGTTTGAGATCAGCCTGGCCAACATGATGAAACCCCCTCTCTACTAAAAATCCAAAAATTAGCTGGGCGTGGTGGCGGGCACCTGTAGTCCCAGCCACTTGGGAGGCGGAGGTTGAGTGAGCCGAGATTGTGCCACTGTACTCCACCCTGAGCAACAAGAGTGAAACTCTGTCTCATTAAAAAGAAAAAAATTAAGAACGCTGAGGGGAAAATGAGAAGCTGAAGAGAAGAGCACAGAAAGAAACAGTGAGAAGCATAGAAAAAAATGTGAAATCTGCTTGCAAAGGAAACCTTAGATTGAGAGGGAGAGCTCTCACCAACAAGGAGAGAGGGCAAGAAGATGGAGACAGAAACAGAGAAGGAAAGAGACAGCTAGAGACAGAGACAGAGCTAGAGAGAGAGAGAGACAGAGAGAGAGAGAGAGAGAATAAGGAGGCTAATGTTATCCAAAGTGGCCAGGGGAGCTGGCTGTGGCATTTACCCACATCAAAGCCTTGGATTTCCATCTGCTCCCTGGTGCCTGAGTTCCATCATCACCAAGATGAAAACCATCTGGCTCTATGCACGCGGCCCTCCCACAACACTGGAGCTTTTCCAGCGCCCTGACCTCATGGGGAATTTCATGCCTGCGTCAGAGGCACGGTGTCAGCCGGGCCTCAGTCCTCTCACCCACTGGTCTCTCGTTGCCAGTGAAAGCCATTGCCCAGTGGGTTGGCCCCATGCACATTCACTGAGCCAGCGTCCCTCTGAGCCCCTCACTTGGCTGGTTTCTTACAGTGCCATCTGCCCAGAGCATAACCAGAGACACAGGCATTGTCCCAGGTCAGGTGGGGAGGAAGTGTGAAGACCCTGGGTGGGCGCTGAGTTACGGGACCTGCCCGCAAGAGCTGACCCTGTTTCTCAGTTGTATAACCTGAGGGAAGTCGCTGCTCCTCTCTGAGCCTCAGTTTCCCCATATATAAAATGGGACTGGCAATACCTACTTCACAGGCGTGTTTAAGGATTCAATAACTATTATAGGAAGCCTTAAGCCAAGTTCTATGGGATAGGAGAGGCTGAATCATTGCTGATAATCATGTATTATTATTGGTAGCAGGTGAGGAGGTAAAATCTTCCTGGCTGACTCTGTAGCTTTTCAGAACACACCCCTAAACTACATCTTTGTGTGGGTCCTGGTCCAGGTAAAAGCCTCCCCAGTCAGTAGCCAAGCCCCAGAACCAGGCATGAACTCCCATGATCTGGAGCCACAGAGAATGAAAAGCCTTGAGCTGTCCTGATGCTGTTGCCCTCATGAGTAATGAGGATGTAATAAATGAGCATAATATTACGGAGATGTGGCGGGGCCGCAGAGTGACCTTGGGGAGGCGGGGGCAGGGAAGGGAGCACACGTCCCTGGAGTGCCAGGATCTGGACATTACACAGGGCACGCAGCTGCCTCCATGTGCAGCCTTTACTAGCCTGACTCGAGTATACCACATTCTCCTCCAAGGACGCAGGAAGGCAGTTCTGGAAGCTTCCCACTGCCCATGGTCACAGATCAATTGCCTAGGACCTAGAATAATAGTTCCTGAGAGATGCGTGCAGGCACTGTGCATGCATCAGCTTGCTGAATCCTGGCACGAGCCTATCGATAGGCTCTGCTGCAGCTGCACTGGGCGGATGAAAAAGCAAGCTAAGGGCCTTGTTTCAGATTTGCAGCAGAGGCAGAGGCAGAATTTGGACCAGGCAGTCCTCCTCCCTGCCTGCCTGCCATTCGGGGACCACAGGGGCCTCTCTTCACTGTGCTTCAGAGGGCTTGGGTGTCAGCAAGCCCTGAGTTCTGGGGGTTTTGCTGACGTGAACCCCAGAAAGCTTCCAGGACAGAGAGAGCCCGTCCAAGTCCAGTCAGCCCCTCCTTAGGGTCCCACGGGCCACGCCCTGGGTTGGCAGCCTCTGGACTGGATGAGATGGACTCACAGAACCTCTGAGACTCCACACATCTGATCTTAGCACCACTGTGTCTTAAGTGGATTTGAGAACTCCACAGGCACCCAAGAGGATATTTCTCAACTTCTCAGAAGCTTCACCTGCAATTTAAGGCTTTTATTTCCGAGCTGGGAATGGACCACTTTGTTTGCTGTAAGAGAGCTTAGGGCAGCAGTGAGCATAGTGGTGATGTGTGGCGGGCCAGGGGCCACCGAAATTCCACACTCATTCTAGGAGAGAGCCCACTGCATCTACTATGCACCAGGGGCGCAGAGTCCATTGGTGAACAAGACAGGCAAGGTCCCTGATGGCTAGGAGTTTACATTCTAGAAAAGGAGCACCTCCAGTGAGCAAATAAACCCATGGCACTCAAATGCAGGACAGTGATCGGGCTGCGAGGAAGATAGACAGTGGTCAAGAGACAGAGGTCAAAGGCCCGGTGCATGTGTGTGTCTGTGTGCGTAGCATCCATGGGGAGTGTGTTTGTGTGATGTGCGTGTTGGTGGAGTTTGCATTGGTGTGTACATTGCGTGTGGTTTATCTGTGTGATGTGTGTGCGTGTTGTGTGTGGTCTGTGTTGGTGTGTGTGTGTGTGTGCTGGTATGTGTGACATGTGTTTCTGTGTGTGTGCATGTGTGTATGTATTGTGGCTGCTTCAGATTGGGTGGTCAGGCAGGCTTCTCTGAGAGAGGTGACACTGGAGCCAAAGTGGCCAGGGGAGCTGGCTGTGGAAGATGAGACCATCAGGGTAACTGTTGAAACTGGCCGCCTCCAGGGTTGGGGGCTCCCAACTGCGGCATGTGCTGCCTCATCAGCCCTCCTGTGATGTGGGGTGACTCCTGGCGAAAGAACATGAAGGATGTCCTCCCTTCCAGGGTCCACAGAAGGGCAGAATGCAAACCCAGGCCTGAGCCTCCCAACTCTTTTGAACCACAGGTGAGCTCACAGCTGTGCTGGCAGAGCCTCCCAAACACCCAGAGAAAACGCATGTCCCAGTGGGGCCTTTCTCCAAACAAGTCATTGCTCTTAACTGCCTCTTGCAGGGACCCTGCCCAACAGGCATGGCCCTCAGGTATCCACTTGCTGTCTTAGGGAGCCCAGATTCCCCGGGGGACCTTCCAGGCCTCTGTGGCCTGCCCAGGGCCACTCATCTTCATGGAACTTACTCATTTCTTCTCACTCTGGAGTGTAAGAGGCCAGGCTTTTTTTGCACAGCAAAACTCCAAAAACAAAACCACAAAAGTCCTGTACCTGCTGATCTATGCGTTCCATTCCAACTACCATCATGAAAAACCAAGCAAGGTTTTCCTACGCCTGACACTGGCTGACTGGGTAATCATGCACACCTAACATCATTTTCTCACTCATCCACATTTCTCAAGTGCCCCCAGCATTCGAGACAGTGATGTATAGAAGATGAAATTGCTGCCTACAGGAGTCTATGGGAGGGAGCAAAGACATCCATGCAAATAATCACTGCTCATCTCCAGGTGCTTAGGGAAAGGGAGTCATCTCTTGGCAGATACAAATTAAGGCAGGGTGGCATGGGTCCAGTGGATACACAGGGCAGAGCAACAGGCTTCTGCAGGCTGGGCTTCTGAAGAAGGCTCTGTGGGGCACTGAGAGTTAAGCTGGGACCTGAATGATAAATGAGTGTTGCTGGATACAGGGAAGAGTGATGAAGTGGGTGGATCACCTGAGTCAGGAGTTCAAGACCAGCCTGGCCAACATAGTGAAACCCCATCTCTACTCATAATACAGAAATTAGCTAGGCATGGTGGTGGGCACCTATAATCCCAGCTGCTTGGGAGGCTGAGGCAGGAGAATCACTTGAACCCTGGAGGCGGAGGTTGCAGTGAGCAGAGACTGCACCACTGCACTCCAGCCTGGGTGATAGACCAAGACTCCATTTCAAAAAAAAAGAAAAAGAAGAGAGAGAGAGTGAGTGAGGGGGAGAGTTCTAGGACTGGCAGAGGAAAGATGTAGCAGTAGGCACTGGATATTCAAATGTCAACATACTTCCTTATGAATGAATGAACACCTTCCTATATCCCATCCAAACACTCGGCTCACCCAACCTGCAATCCTGGAACTCACTCTTATGGGGTGTATTGTATCACCCAATAAGGCGTTGAAATCCTAATCCCCAGTAGCTGTAGATGTGACCTTATTTGGAAATAGAGTCTTGGCAGAAGATCAAGTTAAAAGGAGGTCATTAGGGTGTCCCTAATCTAATATGTCTATGTTCTTATATAAAAGAGAGAAACTTGGACATGGACCAGCACCCACAGGAGTTCTGCTGCCACAGCTAAGGAGTTACCAAGCTACAGAGAGGCCTGGAGCAGATTCTCCTTAGAGCCTTCCCAGGGTGCCCAGCCCTGCCCACACCTTAATGTCAGACTTCTAGTCTCCAGCACTGTGAGACGATCAATTCCTCTTGTTTAAGCCACTGTGTTTACGGTACTTGGTGATGGCAGCCCTGGGTCACTGATATACTCCCTGTGATCCAAATGTTACAGAGGAAACTGCTGGTGGACCAGGAGGTCTCTAGGAGGCTGTTCCATTGTATTGCCATTGATAAAGATTTTAAACATCACTCCTGGAGAAAGCAAATGTAAAAGTCCTGAGTCCAAGATCTCTCTGAAAAGGAAAGGACACTCAAGGGGTCAGGAGAGAGGGGGAAAGTGGGAAGGAGAGAGAGAGCAGGAGCTGGGCGCCACTGGGGCCTTGGTCCTTACTCTAAGAGCAAGAGAAGCACGGCAGGGTTTTCAGTGACATATGCTGAACTATGCTTTTGGAAGGGCCCTGGGGCTGCTGGGAGGGTATGGGGCAAATGTGGCCGTGGAGACACTTCCTAGGAGGCAGAGCCTTATCCAGGCTGGAGAGGTGGGTGGCAGCTCTGGGCTGGGGATGGGAACAGCTAGGGGAGTCTTCACTTCTGTTTTCTCTGTGAAATAGCAGGAAAGGTTATTTGTGTGGGATGATGGGGAACTAGAAGGTGTGGGGGTATGAAGGAAAGAAGGCAGGGCAAGCAGATGGGAAGCACTGGGAGGCTCTAGGCAGCGTGGGGTGCTGCCAAGGCTGGTGATTCTGAGTTGGCAGTATCGTCATCGGGGCACCAAGCTGGGGGAGGCAGTACCTAGAGTAGAGGTGGAAGTGCTGAAGGGACGTGAGTACAGGGAGGGGCCCATGGCCATCGTGCCAGTGAGGAGGAAGGCAGACGCAGTGGGAGCAGTTGAGTAACTTATCTGGAAAGCAGGCGGGTTACAGGCAGAAAATAAAATAACTTGGGCTAAAAGTGGAAGATTCATCACACGGAGGTGTGCTCCCTCTCCCAAAACCCCTTTAAAAATATTAGTAAAGGTGTTGCGATTTTTAAAAAAGTGTTGCTGTATAAGAACACAGCATGGCTCACGCCTGTAATCCCAGCACTTTGGAAGGCTGAGGCGGGTGGAGCACAAGGTCAGGAGATCGAGACCATACTGGCTAACACAGTGAAACCCTGTGTTTCTAAGCCCCCTCAAAAAAATGACAAAAAGTTAGCTGGGCGTGGTAGCACGTGCCTATAGCTCCAGCTACTTTGGAGGCTAAAGCAGGAGAATCACTTGAATCCGGGAAGCAGAGGCTGCAGTGAGCCAATGGATTGTGCCCCTACACTCCAGTCTGGGCAACAGAGCAAGACTCCATCTCAAAAAAAAAGAAAAAAGAACACAGCACACAGAAGGTGCTGCAGTAGCTGCTGAGAGAGTCTATAAACTGTTAGTTGATTGAGAGCAAGCGAGGTATCTAGCAGAGCAGGCTCAGTGTCCACCTAATGGCATATAGAGAGGGTGCCATCAATAAGCCACTTGACCACAGAATCCAGGGGCTATGTTTTGAAGGAGCAGATGTCATGAAAGGAGGGTGTTTGATTTGAGACTCAAGAAAAAGCAGATTGCATAAAAATTTGTCTGTAAAATGGTTTGGTTCTCAGTCCCCTCCTTCTAGCCTCTGATGCACTCCCTATGACCCAAACGTTAAAGAGGTCTAACTCCAGCAATAGCTTCTTCTCCCTTCTCCCACTACCTCCAGCCCCCGTACTAGCTTTACTCTCTGGGAAAATTAAACGGGAGCGAGTAGAGGTGAGGCCTGAAGCTGAACAGGTTGGGGTTCCGTGGAAATCTGTACGCAGAGCTCTGGTACCGCAGGCCCCTCTGGGTCCAGTTCTCAGAAGGCCAATGCCAGGAATATGCCTGTCCAGGCAGGGACTGCCGGGCTGCAGAGGGAATGCCTGCAGTGCTGACATCAGAAGTGTCGATGAAAAGAGTCAAACTCTGTAAAATATTTGAAGAGATTTATTCTGAGCCAAATATGAGTGACATGGCCCATGACACAGCCCTCAGGAGGTCCTGAGAACATGTGCCCAAGGTGGTCAGGGTGCAGCTTGGTTTTATACATTTTAGGGAGACATGAGGTTTCAATCAAATACATTTAAGAAATACATTGGTTTGGTCCAGAAAGGTGGGAACTCAAAGTGTGTGAGGGGTGTTTCATGCTTTAGGTAAATTTAAACATTTTCTGGTTGACAATTGGTTGAGTTTCTCTCTCTCTCTCTCTGGTGTTCTTCCTTTTTTAATTTTTATTTTTTTATTTTGCTTTAAGTTCTGGGATACATGTGCAGAATGTGCAGGTTTCTTACACAGATATACATGTTCCATAGTGGTTTGTTGCATCAATCAACCCATGATCTAGATTTTAAGCCCCATATGAATTAGGTATTTCTCCTAATGCTATCCCTCCAGTAGCCTTCTACCCCATGACAGGCCCCAGTGTGTGATGTTCCCCTCCCTCTGTCCATGCGTTCTCATTATTCAACTCCCACATATGAATGAGAACATGTGGTATTTGGTTTTCTGTTCCTGTGTTAGTTTGCTGAGAATGATGGTTTCCAGCTTCATGCATGTAAAGGACCTGAAGTCATCCTTTTTTATGGCTGCCGCATAGTATTCCATGGTGTATACGTGCCACATTTTCTTTATCCAGTCTATCATTGATGGGTATTTGGGTTGGTTCCAAGTTTTTGTTATCGTAAATAGTGCTGCAATAAACATACATGTGCATGTGTCTTTATAGTAGAATGATTTATAATCCTTTGGGTATATGCCCAGTAATGGGATTGCTGGGTCAAATGGTCTAAAGGCCTGGGATCATAGAAAGCGAAATGTTCAGGTTAAGATAAAAGATTGTGGAGACCAAGGTTCTTTTGAAGTCTTATATTGGCTGCCCTTAGAGACAATAGATGACAAATGTTTCCTATTCAGATATTTAAAAAGGTGCTGGACTTTTAGTTAATCTCTTTAGGATTGGGAGGGCCTGGAAGGAAAAACCTAGCTATGTTAATAGACAGCTATGCAAATTTTCCCTCACAAAGGACAGCTTTGCAGGGCCATTTCAAGATATGGCTAAGAAAAATGTTTGGGGGTAAAATATTTGGATTTTCCTCCTTGTCTCATAATATTATGCGAGAATCAGGTTGGAAAGTAAGTCACTATATATAGGGTTAAATAAAACCCATCTGATGAGAATTTATGGTTTATAGGGCATGACTCCCAAGACCCCTTAGGTAGGAATTTCGGCAAGATTGAAAAATCAGAGCTTAGTCCTCAGAAGGGCCCCACCAGCATTCCTAGCTTGCCTTGGATATCTCCTCCACGGCCCACACTTGGCACCGAGGCCCAATCAGCTGTGCAGACAACTATGCAGTGTAGCCAGCTCACTATGCAGTGTAGGCAGGTGGCCAGAGTCACTGGTCATTTGAAGAAACCCACTAAAGCAAGCAGTGAGGAAAGAGACCAAGAATAAGCAGTGCAGGCCATCAAAAAAATTAAATTAGTATTCAAACCTCACAGGTTAAAATATCGCATGCATTAAATAAGAACAGGGCACTTATAAAAATGAACAAAAATGAGTAGAGATCTCAGACGTGAACAACATAATAAAGACTGGGAGGAAACTCTTTGCAAAGCATATACCTATCTGATAAAGGACTTGTACCTTTATATAAAGAACTCTCAGAAGTCAACAATATGAAAATAAACAACTCAATTAAAAAGTGGGCAAAGGACTTGAACAGATACTTCACCAAAAAAGATACGTGGGTGGCAAATAAGGAGACCGAAAGACGATCAACATCTCTAGTCATCAGGGTGCAGATGAGAAAAGTCAAACTCTGTAAAACATTTGAAGAGAGTTATTCTGAGCCAGCTATGAGGACCATGACCCGTGAAACAGCCCCAGGAGGTCCTGAGGACACATGCCAAAGGTGGTCGGGCTATAGTGTGGTTTTATACATTTTAGGGAGGCGTGAGACATCAGTCAATACATGTGGGGTGTACACTGGTTCGGTTTAAAAGGTGGGACAAAAGAGTAGGGGACTTCCAGGTCACAGGTGGATTTGAAGATTTTCTGATTGGCAATTGGTTGAAAGAGTTATTTTCTAAAGACCCGGAATCAATAGAAAGGATGCCTGGGTTAAGACAAGGAATTGTGAACACCAAGAGAGTTTCACCATAAAGACGAAGCCTCCAGGTAATGAGCTTCAGAGCTCTTATCAGGCCTAGAAAGGAGGCAGACACAATCATTCTCTCTTGGATCAGGGAAGAAGACCTGGGAAGGGAAGGGCTCTGCAAAGTGCAGATTTTCCCCACAAGAGGCAGCTTTGCAGGGCCATTTCAAACCATGTCAAAGAAATACACTTCGATTTCTCTCAGGGCTTGCTAGCTGTCGTGTGATGCTATACTGGACTCAGGGTGGAATTTGGTATTTTATTGCTACAAAGAGTCTGCTTTGTCACTCTTAAGATCTCTGTTTTAATGTGAATACTGATCATTTGTAATTGAACCCCAAAGGGGGTGAGTATGATCACAGCCTGAACTCAATTTTCAGGTTAACTTTGGAATCCCCTTGCACAAAAAAGGGGTCCATCAGTCCGTTGGGGGTCCTGGAGTTTTATTTTTGGTTTACAAGAGAATTGCAAATTAAAACCACAATGAGATACCTCCACACACCTATCAAGTGGCTAAAATTAAAAAGAATGATCTGGCCAGGTGCAGTGTCTCATGCCTGCAATTCCTCCAAGTCAGGAGGATCACTTGAGGCTAGGAGTTTGAGACCAGCCTGGGCAGCATAAGGACACCCATCTCTACAAAAAGTAAAAATAAAAATTAGCCAGATGTGGTGGCACAGCCTGTGGTCTTAGCTACTTGGGAGGCTGAGGTGGGAGGAAGGTTTGAGCAGAGAGGTTAAGCCTGCAGTGAGCCATGATCACACCACTGCACTCCAGCCTGGGCAACAGAGCAAGACCCTGACTCAAAAGCAAAAATAAAAAATAAAAAGGATGGCGTTAACAAGTGCTGATAAAACTATGAACCGCTTGGAACTCTCATAACTGCTGGTCGGAATATAAAAAGGCACAGTCAGCTTGAAAAACTTTGGCAGTTTCTATAAAAGTTAAACATTTACTTACCATATGATCCAGCAATTCCACACCTAGGTATTTATCAAAGAGAAAAGGAAATATACGTTCATATAAAGTCTGTACATGAATGTTCAGAGCCGCCTGATTTGTAATAATCCCACAAGCCAGAAACAACTTAGATGCCCAAAAAAAGATGAACAGATAAACACACTGATATATTCATTTACTCAGCAATAAAAAATAATGAACAATTCATACACTCAACTTGAATGAACTTTGAAATAATTTGTGTGGAGGAAAAAAGGCAGACTAATAAAAGAATGCACACTATAAGGATTTCTTTTTTTTTTTTTTTTTTTTTTTTTTGAGACGGAGTTTCGCTCTTGTTACCCAGGCTGAAGTGCAATGGTGCAATCTCTGCGCACCACAATCTCCATCTCCTGGGTTCAAGCAATTCTCCTGCCTCAGCCTCCCGAGTAGCTGGGACTACAGGCATGCGCCACCATGCCCAGCTAATAGGATTTCATTTTTATAAAACTCTAAATTGTAAAAAGTATTTTATAGTTACAGAAAGTGAAGAGAAGGGGAGGTGGGGAGAGGTTGGCGGGGGCTGGATTCCTAAGAAGCACTGCAGGATGATGGACGTGTTTGTTCTTTTGATTATGGTGGAAGTTTCAAGAGTGTATATGGTGTATGTGTGTGTAGAAACGGATCACAATGTGCCCTTTGAAGATACGTAGTTTAGCGTATGTCAATTACACATCAATAAAGCTGTTCCAAATACGATGCCTGAAATTTAAATTTTCAAAAAAGGGTTGGAAGCTAATATTGAGGAAAATGCCAGGAAAAAAAGAAAAAGGAGGAGGAGGGGAGGAAGAAAAGGAGGAAGAAGCATAACTGATTAAAAACTCTGAGTTACAGAGTCAATCCAGCTGGTTCAACATCTGAAAAACAGAAATTCCAGGAAAAGGAAAAAGAAGGAAACCAAAGAGAAAAACGTGTCAAACAAACAATAAGTGTAACGTTATTTGGAAAAAAGAGTCTTTGCGGATGTGTTTGAGGATTCTGAGATGAGGAGATGATTCTGGATATCGAGTGAGCCATAAAGGCCATCACAAGTGTTCTTAGAAGAGGGGACAAGAGGGGGTGGGGCACACATAGGAGAGAGCCGTGTGAAGGACACAGAAATGGAGTGATGTGACCACAAGCCAAGGAGCACTGAGGAACGCTGGTGACCAGCTGAGTGGAGATGGAAGAAGGAGCGTGGCCCTGCCAACACCTTGACTTCAGACTTCCGGCCTCCAGAACTGTGAGCACATTGGCGGTTTTTGTTGTATTGTTTCATTGAGACAGTCTCACTCTGTCGCCCAGGCTGGAGTGCAATAGCACAATCTCAGCTCACTGCACCTTCCACCTCCCCGGTTCAAGCGATTCTCCTACCTCAGCCTCCTGAGTAGCTGGGATTACAAGTGTAAGCCACCACGCTCGGCTAATTTTTGTATTTTTAGTAGAGACGGGCTTTCACCATGTTGGTCAGGCTGGTCTCAAACTCCTGACCTCGTGATCTGCCCGCCTCAGCCTCCCAAAGTGCTGGGATCACAGGCATGAGTCACCGCGCCCGGCCACATTGGTGTTGTTTTAAGTCACCAGGGTTGCACTCATTTGTTACAGCAGACCTAGGAAACCAACACAGACACCTAATCACAGACAGCACTTGGCTCCCCAGGGACAACGCAGACATGTTACACTCCAGGTTACGTAGTCATAATAACAGAAACACTGAGAATCGATACAGCCAACTTTTTAGTATAATCGTATTGGGAGGTTGATGGGAGAGGGAAAGCAAGAACATACATATGCATTAAGAGGAGTAAATCCTTCCTAGGGGAAGTGGATGGAGGGTCTGAGGGTGACGAATGAGTGAGGAGCAGCAGTAGTTTCTGTAGAAGAAGGAGAAAGAGTTGCAGCAGGTGTCCATGGACGCAGGGCTGGAGAGGGAGGACTTCAGCATGGGGTCCCTATGAAAAGTGAAGCAGGAGATGTTTCTGTTTTCATTTTAAACCTGTGATCCTTATTCAACTTTTCACTACATGAAGCTATGTATGATTCTGAGAAAAACAAAATTCATTTAGAGTAAAGGAACTAGGCAGTCTGAATCCATCATCTTGTGATGGGTCTAGATGCAGGGGTAACAAATCCAAGGCTGTGTCGTGGGACAGATGGCTGGAGTGAGGCTGCAGGAGATGAAGGGTGCAAAGCACCATCCTTGGAGACATCCACATTTTCCCAAGCAGGAAGAGCAGCAGGGATGCCAGGAGGGCTCTTACTGTCCTCACGGGCTCCAAAGGGCACAACAGAAAGGCAGCAACGAAAGGGAGAGTGACTCTAGGCTCAGGGCCTGGCGGGGTTGCCATTGTGGGCAGTGAGACGCAATAGGGAGGGAGCCTGCTGGATGGAACTGAGAGTCACAGGACCTCGCTGGAAGAAGCCTGTGAGAAGGGGCTCAGACTGGGGCAGGGTAAGGAATGTTCTTCTTGCCCAAAGCCCCGTGGCACCGGTGTGAGTAAGCAGCTCAGGGGACCAACTCTGAGGCAGCCACCGCAGCAAGCAGCAGCCGCAGTGTGACAGAGGTTTGCTGATCTGACACCTGGAGCTGGGCAGAGACCTCTCCCCAGGTCAGCTGTGGACAGCCTGTGGAGAGACTGATGAAAGGCGGGCCAGTTCAGAGAATGAAAGTTTCCTTCCAGCTGAGGGACGCCTGGAGGAGGAGACATTGGCATTGAGATGTTCTAGGAGGTGGGACTTGTAACCCGGAAAGATGGGGAAATACACAGAGGGGATCTTCCTGCAAAGTGCCAAGGGCTGTGCAGGCAAAGGCTGAGACGGAGAACGCCAAGGTCGTGGGGCCCAAGTATGGCAGGTCTGGAGAAGGGTGTCGTGAGCGTGTTGGGTCTTGCAGGCCTTTCCTGCCTCTCCAAACACCCCTTCTGGGTGTGGGGGATTCCCCACCTGATGAGAGTAGCAAACGCTCTTCCACCGTTTTCTGCACCTGGGGTACAGGCGGGTGACCAGGACTCCCTTATAGGATGCTCCCACATGGGTCTTTGAACCAGGAGCTAGTGATGGGGAGAGGTGAGCGCACTAGGAACCTGTCCAAGGAGGGTGGCAGCAGCTGCAGCAGCTCCCAGATGCATCAGCGACATGGGACTGTCCAGGTTGGCCTGGCTCGTCAACAGCAGTCCCTCAAGGTCTATGCCCACAGAGGCAGTGGCAGTGTCTACACAGGAGCAGCTCTGAGGTGGCTTTTGGCCACCACCATTCCTGGCTGCTTGCCCTCTAGAGTTCCCCCAACCCCCACTCAGCCCAGGAATGCTGTGTCCTTCCGGGGTGGGGGAGATGCACTGACACACTGGGCTTCTGCTGTTTGTCTCGAAGTTTTCTGTATGCAGAGGCAAGGGAAGAATGCATTTGTGACCCAATCAGCAATTGTTCATGACACACTTCCCTTGTGCCAGCCTCCATAATGAAGTAATTCACTTTTGCTTCCATTAATTGCTAAAAGTGCCCCCAAATAAATCCTGCAATCAAAAGAGTGACCTTCAGGAAAGGCCAAGGTCACCTTCTTACTTTCTGAATCATCTGGTCTGGGAAGAGAGCCTAGCTTGGTGCCCAGAAGGAAGGCCAGTCTAATAGCCTCCACCCATGCGAGCTCTGCTGCAGGGTGCCCCTGGCTATTTCTGGCAACAGGGAGTCTGGATCCTGCTCCCACTTCCATCCCTTGGTGTTTGTGGCAGGGCCATGTTTAGGAAGGTGGTGGCTATTTATGGGGCAGGTGCGACCGGATGGATTGCTCAGGGCCACCCTGATGTCTCTGGGCTGGCTCCTCCCTCCCTCAGCCCCTTCCCCCAGGGCTGCCGGGACTGCCACATCTCCAAGGACTGCTGCTTTCATGAGTCGCCAGGAGACCAGGGGCCCCTTTTCCTTGACAGGGGCAGGAGGGGAGAAAACACAGTCCCAGGATTAGACTGGGTGACTGCGGAATGTCCTCCCTGGACCCCAGGCCCCCCAGGTGGCACCAAGGGCATCTACAGTTGAGAGATTCCCCTCCCTGACCCTGTCCTCTCTCATGGACCTTCCCAGGTTCCAGGCCTCCCACTGCACCCACCTGAGGGTCCAGTGTGAGGGACAGTGCCTCCTGCCCCCCATCTCCTGCCTCCCTGAAGTGGCCTTTCTCAGAGGGGGCTGCGTGGCTCTGCCAGGCTGCAGTGCACTGCGCTGTGGTCAGCCTCCATGCCCCCTGGGCTGGTGGCCTCCCCTCCTGTAAGTTGGAGTTGACAATCCATCTGGACAAGTCAGTGAAACTGTTAGGAAGAAGCTAAAAAAAAAAAAAATCTGGATGGGAAAGTCCTCTCCCACCTCCGAAGTGTAGCAGGTCGGGGTGGGGTGTTCATCTTGACAAGGAGAAAACAGGACCAGCTTCCCAGCTCAGGAAGTCCCAGGCTGGCACATGGGGACAGAGGGGGCCTCCATGGCCACCTGAAGGACAGGTGGATGGAACGGCAAGTGAGAATTCTGGGGGAATCCTGAAGTGGAATAGGAAGGGTGTAGACCAGGGAGTCAGACAGAAACCGGGTTCACACTGGCTTCAGCCTCCCTTTCTCTGGCCAAGGGGTGTTAATGGAGCACCTGGCGTGGGCCTGCCTGCGGATCAGTGCATGGCACAGACACAGCCCTTGCCCTCTGCGTGTTCATGGTGACACTGGTGAACAGAAAACCACAAGCCCACACTCCACACAGGAGGCATGC
Organism: Cebus imitator; assembly: GCF_001604975.1. Lineage (NCBI taxonomy): Eukaryota > Metazoa > Chordata > Mammalia > Primates > Cebidae > Cebus > Cebus imitator. The sequence goes on along the minus strand of NW_016107367.1, from coordinate 7,214,080 downwards.
TGCACACAGAATAATAGGGAGGGCAGAGGGCGCCTTCTTGGCCAGGATGGCAGGAGAGGCCCCTGAGGAGGAGCCACTGAGCCTGTGACTTGGGGAGGAGACGTGCTGGCCATGGTGCACACCAGGGGAGCCTTCCCGACACAGCCAGTGGAGCACGTGGTGAGCAGGCCAGCAGAGCATGGTGATGGGGGCTGGGGACTTCTGAGAGATGGTCAGAGGGGTGGGACTCAGACCTGGCAAGGCGAGAGGGCGTTTGGGTTTTACTTTGAGTGCAATGGAAACGGAAACCAGAGGATGGTGTACCTCCTTAAAAATCCCTGTGGACAGTGGTTTCCAGGGGGTGGGGGGCTGGAGGACTTTGACCACAAATGGGACACACGAGGCCGCCAGGGTAACACACTGCTGTGATGGCTTCAGGGGGCAGAGTCATGGTTCTGCACCTGTCAAAACCCACGGAAATAGACACCACGGAAAGTGAACTGTACTGTTGTACAATGCTAGGTTCTTTCATTTAAAAAGACCCTTCCAGCAGCTGTGTGAAGGTGTGGCAGAAGTGTGGGAGGTGAGAAGGGGAAGTGAGAAACCAGCCAGAGTCCCGGAGGAGACCCCTCCTCAGAGTGTCTGGGTGAGGCGGGTGATGGCTGTGGGGATGGGCTATGAGCTCAGGTCCTTGGGGAGCTTCCGAGGATCCTCGATTTCCTCATCAGCGACACTGTGGAGCAATTTCCACTCAAGAGCTGTCCCTGTGGTCTGGGATGGCACCTATAACCTGCCTGGCAGGGCCTGGCTGGAGCAGGCGCTCAGCACTTGGGAGCCGGACAATTGATTGGGTTTTGCCAGAGGGTGGCTGTGGCTGGCCTTGGGGTGCCTGGAGGTGAGCCATCTGGCCAGGGAGCAGGGAGGGGACCACGTTCAGAAAACAGACCTGAAGGGGAACTGAAGGGGAACTGTTCAACAGTGAAGGACACTTGGCTGGAGGCCCCTGGCCTACAGATCAAGTGACGTCACTTGAAGCCGAAGAATGTTGTGTACTTAGAGCATTTCTCTCTCCCAGGGAGGGCTGAGCATTTTTATGGGGGCTGAATCAGGATCTGGCTGAAGCAGTAGCCTTGGGAGGAGGAAGGTGCAGGGCGGGCAGCTCCCAGGGAGAGGTGCAGGGCAGGCAGCTCTGAGGGGGAAGGTGCAGGGCGGGCAGCTCCCAGGGAGAGGTTCAGGCTCGGAACTGGAGCTCCAGGCTGCAGACCAGGGCACTGGGGTCAGGGGTACTGGATTCCTGCACCAACATGGACACGCATTACCTGGGCGGCCCTGGGAAGATCACTCGCCTCTGCCTCTTTATAAGGTCAGATGAGTAGAACATGGGAACACCCCTTGGTGCACTATGAAATACTCTCCCAACTCAGGGATGGACAAGATGCTGATGCTTATGGTGACAAAGGCTGGGCACCTTGAGTGGGTAGAAACTCCAGTGCCCCTGGGTCAGTGTCCTTCCAGAGTCAGTGAGCTGTGACTGAACCTGAGAATGGAGATCAAAAGACAAAAGGGCTATTGCTGGCAGGAATGGAACGTGCCGCAGCAGTCACTGGGGAAGCAGTCTGGCCACTCCTCAAAAAGTTAAACATAGAGTTAACCACTGGGTCTGCACATCTCCAAGGACTGCTGCTTTCATGAGTCGCCAGGAGACCAGGGGCCCCTTTTCCTTGACAGGGGCAGGAGGGGAGAAAACACAGTCCCAGGATTAGACTGGGTGACTGCGGAATGTCCTCCCTGGACCCCAGGCCCCCCAGGTGGCACCAAGGGCATCTACAGTTGAGAGATTCCCCTCCCTGACCCTGTCCTCTCTCATGGACCTTCCCAGGTTCCAGGCCTCCCACTGCACCCACCTGAGGGTCCAGTGTGAGGGACAGTGCCTCCTGCCCCCCATCTCCTGCCTCCCTGAAGTGGCCTTTCTCAGAGGGGGCTGCGAGAAAGGCATAGAGTTAACCACCCCTCTAAACATAGAGTTAACCACCAGCAATTCCCTGGGTCTTCCCAAAAGAACGGAAAACAGACTCAGGCAAACATGTGGACATGATTGTCCCTAGCAGCAGCATCCACAGAGTCAAAAGATGGGAATAGCCTGAACATCCATCAGCTAGTGAATGGATAAACAAAACATGGGATATTTACACAGCCTTAAAGAGGAAGAAAGGAAGGACACATCGTGCAATGTGGATTGTGTTAGTCTGTTGTTTGCATTGGGTTAGTCTGTTGCATGTAAGGAAATATCCGACAGGGGGTAAGTTACAAAGAAAAGCGGTTTGTTCGGCTCATAGTTCTGCAGACTGTACAGGAAGCCCGGTGCCAGCATCTGCTCCTGATGAGGGCTCAGGAAGCTTATGATCATGGCAGAAGGCAACTGGAAGGTGGTGTGTCATGTGGTGAGAGAGCAAGCAAGAGAGAGAGAGAGGGGGGAGGTGTCAGGATCTTTTTTTTTTTTTTTTTTGAGACAGAGTCTTGCTCTGTTCACCAGGCGCCAGGCTGGAGTACAGTGGTGCAATCTTGGCTCACCGCATCCTCCGTCTCCTGGGTTCAAGCAATTCTCCTGCTTCAGCTTCCCGAGTAGCTGGGACTACAGGCATGTGCCACCACACCTAACTTAATTTTTGTATTTTTAGTAGAGACAGGGTTTCACCATGTTGGCCAGGATGGTCTCGATCTCTTGACCTCATGATCCACCCGCCTTGGCCTCCCAAAGTGCTGGGGTTACAGGCATGAGCCACCGTGCCCGGCCCCAGGATCTTTTAAACAACCAGCTCTTAGGGAGCACGAGTGAGAACTCATTATTGTGAGGACAACACCAAGCCATTGCTGAGGGATCCACACCCATGATGCAGCCATCTCCCCCTGGGCCCACCTCCAACACCGGAGGTCACATGTCAACATGAGATGGAAAGGGGGCAAATATCAACACCATGTCACGGAGGAGCCTCAAAAGTGTTTTGCTAAGTGAAAGAAGTCAGACACAAAAGTTCACATATGGTAAGGTTGTGTTCATATGAAAAGTCCAGAAGAGGCAAATTCACAGAAACAGAAAGTCAGCTGGTGGTGGCCAGGGGCTATGGGGGAGGGGGTTATGGGAGCACCTGCCCAGTGGGTAATGTGGTCTTCTCTGGGGGTGATGTTTTGGAACTAAATAGAAGTGATGGTTGCACAATATTGTGAATGTACTAAATGCCACTGAATTACCCGCTTTAGAATGGGTAATTATATGTTATGTGAATTTCACCTGGATTTTTTCAAAAGTGGGTAAAAGGAGTGATTGTGGCCACTGCCAAGAAGAGAGGAGTAATCCGGCGAGGACTGGGCTTTACGCAGATTCCCACGTGGCCATCCCAGTAGCCCTGTGATGGACCTATTCATGGTAATACTTCCATTCTACGGGTGAGGAGCCTGGGGCTCCGGCCCAAGCTTGTGTGGGTTGTGAGTGGCTGCGCTGGGCTTGAAGGCGAGGCCTGCGGCCGTCTCGTGCGGTCCTTGCCACAGGCCTGCCGCTCTGCTGCTTGCCTTGTAGCAATCATCTCATCTAACTTTCACAACCCATACGGCAGGTGCTATCTCTGTGTTATAAAAGGGCATGGGTGGACAGGGAAGTTAGAGCCACCCTGGTGACAAGCGATGAGAGGACAGGAAGACCCTGGCCCAGGGCCTCGAAGGAAGATAAGTCATGGGACACTCGGGAAGGCACAGACAGTGTGACGCTATGACAAAGCGACACAGAGGGAATGCGGGCTTCGGAAGGCAACAGGACTGGGTCTGCAGCACTGCGAGGAAGGGGTCCAGGGGAGGAACAGCACATGCCAGCCACAGTGTGAGCCGACAACAGGGCCCTGGGGGGCTGGAGACCGGCAGGTGAAGGAGCAGACTGGTAGACAGGCGGACCAGGTGGACATGGCTAGATCATGGAGGGCTCCTCCCAGGTGCCAACCCCCACTCCTGTGTCTCCCCGGAGGCATGGGCACCTTGTGCCCCCTCTGGTGGCCAAGCAGATGGAACCTGAAGTTGGGATATGGGGGGCAGATGGGGTGGGGAGGGCAATTTTATGCCTGGGCAGTCGGAGTGGGCATCTGGGACTCTGGCTCAGCTGTCGGTCCCAGGAGAAGAGGGGTCTGAAGGATTCCAGGAACCAGTCCCCACTGCCGCTGCCTCAGAATCCCCCAGGCTACCGCCCCAGCAGCAGGAAGTGAGTAACTGCCTCTCCGGACCTGCAGGCGACAGCGCCACAGCCAAGGACAGAATTAGGAAGCGTGGCCAGGCCGACGGCCAGGCTGAGGGCTGCTTCCCGCCAAACCCGAGGATGCTCAACGATCTGCCATCCCCATCAGACCAGGACCTACCGTCACCTCCCAGGGCAGCAGAGGGATGGATGGACGGAGGAAGGACTGGCCTCTTTTCTTCACCTTGCCCCACCTCAGGTCCCTCTCCGTGTCACTCCTGAAGGTCTTTGCACCAGGAAGAGCCAGGACTTTGCTTGTTTTAAGCATTTATCTTCCAAAGCCATTTCACAAACCCTTGCAGAGGACTTCACATATTTCCTTAACACCAAGGACCTCTACTTATAAGATGCCAGCTTTCAGGGGAAAGAATCATAGCAGATTAAATCTACACACCTCTGTTTCTTAGTGTTAGAATAGAGAAAAGTCTCTGAATTGGGAAAGTCCCTGCCAAGCCCTGGGCAAGGAACTGGGCATTCCCTTGTTTGCCCAGCAACCTCAGGAGTTGGGGGGTAGGGCTCATTTCTCCAAGATCTCGCCTCAGGTCTCTCTGCTGGAAGCGGTGGTGCCCGGTTCAGAGAGGCTCAAAGTCAGTCCAAGGTGTTTCATCCGGAGGCCAAGCTTTCCATTCAAACCAGGACTTGCTTCAAAGGCAGAAAGAAGGCAATGGCGAAAGAAGGCAATGGTATTCTAACAGACACCAGGACAAGAGACCCGGTCACAACCTTCCTTACTCATGTCATTTCCCTGCATTGGCCAACCACACCCAATGAAAACGGTGCTTAGGAGGAAAGGGGAGGGCAGGGCCCCAGAGTTCCTGCTCCCTTCAGCCCCCCCACTCCCTGTGAAAGGAAGGTAACGAGTGCTGGTGAAACAGGCACATGTCAAGAAGTGAAAGGAAAACAGATGAGCTGGTTTTCTGCAGTGTGTCTGCTCTCCCGGTAAAAACAAAATACACGTGCATCTGCAAGCCGTGAAACAGAAATTGCACAATCCTGGTGGTTTTAAATGAGAGCTAAATGCACTGGTCTTTGTGTTTATAAGTGGCATGGAGCAACATCAAGGTGAAGGGTAAAACGCATGCTGATAATTTAACATTTTAATTTTTCTTACTTAGAACATTAAATCACAAATTTTTTTAAATGCCATGACAAGCCAGGAGTAGTGGCTCACTCCTGTAATCCCAGCAATTTGGGAGGCTGAGGCGGGGAGATCACTTGAGGTCAGGAGTTTGAGACCAGCCTGGCCAACGTGGTGAAACCTCATCTCTACCAAAAATACAAAAATTAGCTGGGCATAGTGGCAGGTGCCTGTAATCCCAGCTACTCGGGAGGCTGAGGCAAGAGAATCGCTTGAATCCAGAAGGCGGAGGTTACAGTGAGCCAAGATCACACCACACCACTGCATTCCAGCCTGGGCAACAGAGTGAGACCAGGTCTCAAAATAACAAACAACCAAACAGCAACAAAAAAGAACACAAGTCAAAGAGAGACCACAGAAGAAAGGAAAAAGTCTCACGGCTTAATGCCTTTACCGACACTTCTTTCCTCCGTTTTGGAGAATGGGCCCATTTTCATGTACGGAGTCCCATAAATTCTGTAGTTGGCTTGGCTGTCATAGGTTTTGGTGAATGCTCAGGAAGTGTTGGTGGCCGGAGGCAGAGCATCGCAAGAAGAAACAGCAAAAGAAAAGGGAGAAATTCCACTTACAACAACAGCATATATAATATGACCCTGTGCGTGTACACAGGGATATATTGAAGTACAGACATATATAACACTATATAATGAATATATGTAAGCATGCAGAAACATGGCATCAAATTGTTTTTTTTTTGTTTTGTTTTGTTTTTTTTGAGATGGTGTCTTGCTCCGTAGCCCAGGCTGAAGTGCAGTGGTGCGATCTCGGCTCACTGCAACCTTTGCCTCCAGGGTTCAATCAATTCTCCTGCCTCAGCCTTCTGCATAGCTGAGACTACAGGCACATGTCACCATGCCTGGCTAATTTTTGTATTTTTAGTAGAGATGGGGTTTTCACCATTGTTGGCCAGACTGGTCTCAAACTCCTGACTTCAAGTGACCCACCTGCCTCAGCCTCCCAAAGTGCTAGGATTACAGGTGTGAGCCACTGTGCCCAGCTGGCATCAGATTCTTAATTGTCTGCAAGCAGTACACTTTTCAGTTGATTCTCACTTTTTCTGTTTTTTTTCCTGAGACAGAATTTCACTCCTGTTGCCCAGGCTGGAGTGCAATGGAGCGATCTCAGCTCACTGCAACCTCTGCCCCCCAAGTAGCTGGAATTACAGGCATGTGTCACTATGCCCGGCTAATTTTGTATTTTTAGTAGAGACGGGGTTTCCCCATGTTTGTCAGGCTGGTCTCGAACTCCCAACCACAGGTGATCCTCAAAATTCTGGGATTACAGGCAGGAGCCACTTTGCAAGGCCATTTTCACTTTTTATTGTACATATTAAGTTCAAATCACAGAGAAACAACACATCCATATTATGTATATGATCAGCTTTTTTCTTTTTTTGAGACAGAGTATCACTCTGTTGCCCAGGCTGGAGTGCAGTGATGCAGTCTCAGCTCACTGCGAACTCCACCTCACAGGTTCAAGGGCCTCAGCCTCCTGAGTAGCTGGGATTACAGATGCATGCCACCACGACCAGCTAATTTTTGTATTTTGTAGTAGAAACTGGGTTTTGCCATGTTGGCCAGGCTGGTCTCGAACTCCTGACCTCAGATGATCCATGCGCCTCAGCCTCACAAAGTGCTGGGATTACAGGCATGAGCCATCATGCTTGGCCATGATCACCTTTTTTAAAAAGCTGCATTTTCACTTGGGGAAAGGGAAGATATGCAACTATGGAGTCAGACTTGGGTGCAACTCTTGGCTCTGCTGTTTCCAATCTACAGGATTTAGGTCAAGTTAAGTAACATTTCTCAGCCTCTGATTCCCCATCTGTAGGAGATACTGGCTGGTAACCATCTCATCCAGCTGTTGTGAAGGGTCATGTGCTTACATAGGGCCCGACACAGAGATCACCTGGCAGCAAGCAGCCGTGCAGGGCCAGGGCTGGGGGGCTCATGCCTGTGCCAAAGAACAGTGCCCCCAAAGGCTGTGCAGAAGGTCTCTGGGAAGGGAGACTGAGGCAGAGAAGGCAGGCTGGAGACGGCAGTCACAGGCACATGGGCTGGGAGGCACTTTGGGGACTCAGAGGCTTTACAGAGTTCTTAGGTGTGGGCGTTAATGGCAACCAGGCGGAACTACAGGCTCTGCATGAGCTTTGCCATGAACCCCAAATCGGCGCTTACCCTCTGACCTCGCATTCCAGTTTTCCCACTGGTCTGTCTGACACGTGTGACCAGGGAGTGGCTTTCTGGTCAATACTGTGGCATTCTGGACAAAAGCACAGCCCACTCCTGGAGGACTTCCCAGAAGCACCTGTGCCTCACACACAGACATGTGGAGAGAATGTTCTGGAACATCAGGTGGAGGGTGGACGTTCATAAACAAACATGTACATATATGTCTATAGCCCACTTCTGTGCTGTTCTGTTTGGCCCAGTCTTTCCTTCACCCCAGTGCGGGTCGACCTGGGCACTTTTCCCAGAGACTGCTTGTGCTCCTTGCAGAGGGCGCCTCCTACGTGCCGGGTGATAAATAGCAATAAGTAAGGCAGGGTCTCTGCCTTTTGGTGTTCTCAGTCCACCAAGAAAAATTCCCAGGTGTGGTAGAAAACAGGCAGGCAAGAGGTGTGGACAGGACCAGGGGCGTCAGGAAAGGACCCATGCAGCCTCCCATAAACTTATCAGGGACTCTGTTTCCCTGTCTCCATGATGATGAGATCAAACTTGCTCACTGGTTTGTAGACTTGATATGAATCAAGCCACAGGGAAGGGGAGCTGATGGGCTGGAAGGAGGTCTTCTGGCCCTCCTATCTCTTCCCCAGGCCCACTGGACCCACTCTTCTGTTCTCTTTTGAAGGAAGGGTTTTAAGACTTAAAACAAAATGTCTTGAAAGTCCCAGGCTGGGCACGGTAGCTCACACCTGTAATCTCAGCACTTTGGGAGGCCGAGGCGGGCAGATCACGAGGTCAGGAGATCGAGACCATCTTGGCCAACACGGTGAAACCCCTTCTCTACTAAAATACAAGAAATTAGCCAGGCATGGGGGCGCATACCTGTAGTCCCAGCTACTTGGAAGGCTGAGGCAGGGGAATCGCTTGAACCCAGGAGGCAGAAGTTGCAGTGAGCCGAGATCGCACCCCTGAACTCCAGCTTGGCAGCAAAGCAAGACTC